>NC_142064.1:168769661-169084661 GCF_059756535.1 Pantherophis guttatus
ACAATATTCTGTCATAGTTTACGCTGTTGTGTCAAATTAGGTCCCTGTGTTAGTGTTTCACATGTTTTCATTGAAAGCTGTGTATAGTTTTCTTGGCTCCAAAGCTTGTGAAAAAAATGTAATAAACATTGCAATCCGCTAAATTAAATTACCAAAATCCACAGTTGGGCTTGTAAAATGGGTCAAATTATGTTTCAGTTTATCAAATTGTTGCCCTGGTCCATTTAATTAAAAGTTAAATTAAAGGCAGACATCTCTTCCTTCTTAGCATTCTAACAAGATTGATGCAGAGCCGGTCCTGGGGTTATTTTGCGATTCTAAATAAACACTATAAGTGGTCTGTATGAAAGTATAAAAATCCACACCAAATGTTTAGATATGTTATTAAAAATAATTTCTTCTGTGCTTTTGAGAGTTGACATAGTTATGGCTGGAACATTAATAAAATCCATAGTTTAGGTTTATAGAGTTTTGATAAATTATTTTTTTTCCAGGGCAATACATTTTGAGTACAGATTTCTGTAAAGCAGTGCATGGTTAATTAAAATTTAGTGCAGGAAATATATCTATAACTATGTACAAGCAGCATCAGAATTTCTGGATGGATGCTTAATGCATAATATATTTAATGTAAATCACACATATTTCCATCTACTTATTTAATCTGCCTACAGAGATTCACCGTATTTCCCATACTTCCATCGTGCTGTGTAAAAAACAAGTCAGCAAAATATAGTAATGGTGCAATGCATTTTGCTTTTCTTTTTCACCTGCCTGTCTGTTTTACAGCTTACTTAGTATATCACCAAAGAGATACCCTTCTATAGATGCTGATTGTCATCATTGGACTTAAAAATATGAAAAGTTTAGGACAAGAGAAAATGCTAATAGATGTTGATCTTAGATCCTTTACTGATACCTTCCAAATTCTTTGTTTCTTGTTTTTAAACAGTCCTCTGCTTGCTGTCTCCTTCGGAATCTGCTGTGCAGTTCCAGCAATAACCTTGCTGATCCTTGGAGTTAATCCTCTTATTGGTGCCTTAGGAGCCTTCAACATTTTCCTGTATTCCTGCTGCTATACGCCTCTCAAAAGAGTTAGCATTGTGAATACATGGGTAGGAGCTGTGGTTGGTGCCGTTCCGCCAGTCGTGGGTTGGCTAGCAGCAACGGGTAGTCTGGATGCAGGTGAGTATAAAGTGAAAATCCATAACATCATAGAGAAGAATGGGAATTTTAAAAATTTCTTTTTGCTTTGGGACTAGCAAAAAGCAAGTGCAGTATATTATGGAAATACTGTAAGTGCTTTGTTTCTCATAAGTCTCTTTTACAAATAAAACATTCCCTTTTTAATCGACACTTGCTAGGGTAGCCTTTACATTTTCCAGAATCTGCATCCTCCATATTGAATTCCATAGCACTCCTGGCTACATATTGATATATCAGTAAAAATCAAGATTATCTTTGTTTTAGATACTCCCAAAGATAGGTAGAAGTTCTTGGGCAACATATGCAGAGGCATGAGACTAGCATCCTAATCTCAGGGTGGAAAAGAGTTTTTAGTAAGCATGAGATAACTCCAAGAGTAAAGAGTAAAACGCTTAAAAATTACTTTAATAATAAGCTGTTATATCCTGGGAATGGCTCCAGGCATGGAGACGATGGACTTTGTAATAGTGGGTAATGCAATAAAGTCACGGAAAAAGGGGTAACATGCATATAAATCACATGATTAGCTTGACTTCTGGTTCAAAGCTGATGGAGATCATGGTTTATTTTAAAAAGCTTAGAGGTAGTACAGTGCTAGAAAAGAATAGTATAGATGATTTGAAAAGATGTACAGTATTTATGTGGTCATGTAAGATTCATCTGTCACTGCTAGGTACTATAAGAAGTTGACACGTATGGCCTGCAAGATTGCTGTCTTTAAATGTTATTTGTTGAACAAAAAATCCTCTTGGCAAGATAGGACTGAGAGGTTTCGCCTTATGGATTTGACAAAGATACCAAGAAGAGAAGAGAAGTAGATGCTGCCAGATATTTTGAGCTATTTGTACATCTATAGTTCACTTGAACCAAAATGGAAGCAGACTGCTATTCATGAGTAGGGAGATGAGATGGCAGCTTTTCAATTGATCTTTAGGAGAAACCAGGAACTGGGGTTCATGTGATTTAGAAACAATCCTTACCAGAAGGTTAGAGTGATTCCCTTGTACCAGAAGTTACATTTAGCTTGTGATTTTCAATAATACTGTGTTTGGATATGTCAAAAGACAAGCAAGCTGTTAATGTGCATATCTGTTCTGTGAAATTACCTGTGCCTGATCTCTTCCTGCTTAGCCTTTGCCACCAGCATTTTCACATACCTTGAAATCTTGCTGTCTATTCATTGCTAAGATATGAGCAATCTTTTAATAGCCAGGGGCTGTTCTTAACCTTTTTTTTTTTTTTTTTTTTTTTTTGAGGCAGTGATGGAGTGATGGTACAAAGTGCATGGGGCAATTTCTTTCTCTTGAATTTTAGAAAAAGTTGAGTTTGTTTAAATATGTGTATGTATATATATATATATATATATATATATATATATATATATATATATATATATATATATATATATATATATATATATATATATATATATCTCTTTAGCCAATTTTAGACTTTACAATTGTTTTCCTGATTTTAAAAACTGGGGCCAAAGTTGGCTTCAAGGGTAACCCACCTTTGCCTTTGATATCATGTGAAAACAGTGCCTTTTATTGATTTTTCTTGTCCTGTTCCAAGCCAGTCTCACAATGCATGTGCACCAAGGAGTTTACTTGAAAGACAATTTCAAGCCAAGGCAAACAGGGAGACTGTTTTAAGTATACCCACAGAGCAACAAAATCCCAGTCCCTAGAGGCCTTACTTGCAAAAAAAGGGGGTTCAAAATAGCCAGAATTCAGATGGTGAAAGCAAAATTATAGTCAGATCATCATCCAGAAGTCCAGGAGTCCAAACGTAGGTTGACAGTTTGTCTGAGGCAGCAAGGGGGGAGCTTCCACAGGCAACAGGTTCAGGAAACATATGCACAACGTTACAGTAACCAAAATGATTGTTTTCAACAGAGGGTTGCTGGTGACAATAGCTATTCAGTAGTATCTGCTTCTGATGTAGACAACAAAAGCAGGACAACCCTGACAGGCGAGAAACCAGGTCTTCACATTACTTGACCTTCTGCACAATGTGCTTTAGGACTGGAGGGAAGTCTTGGATCTAGCCCTTCCTGTTTCTCTGACTGCTAGGCTCTTCCGGAGAATCACATTTGTCCAATACCCTCCAGCAATTCCAGGTGTTCCATCTGGTGCACCAAATAGCATGGATTAGAATCTACAGATGACTGGCATTTCATACCACTGAATCTGCCATAATGAAGTCTTTGGAAAGCATCTATGAAGCAAAGAATGGTTCTCACCTTGGTTTTGCACAGGCAATTGCTTTGGCATGCTGAGCTTTGCAAATTCAGCTGTTTGCTCACTTTAAGCAGTATTTCAAGACATCTTCCATTAAATAGAAATGTATCCAATTCATGCCAGGTCTGTCTCACATCATTCTTTTATTGTTGTTGTTGGACTTGTGGGCAGTAGCTTTCACTCTGGAAGTTGTATTGAATTGCCACTTGCTGACATTTGGTATGCCCTGGGTCTGTTCTGTGCAATTTAGTTAAAAGTTTTGATTGCATAGATTGCACATTCTGTCATTGTCAGTTTGGCATTTATATTTTCATTGTAAATGTTGGAACTCCTGTCAAACATACAGGTTTTAAATGTAAGCAGTATTTCATTATTTTATGTAATTTCTAGGATGGGCAGTACAAAAATCATTGTAAATAAATACAAAATTACTAATGAATGAAGGGCAGTTCTCAAAATATGTACTCTTAGTTCAGGGCTTCATTTCATAAGAATTTGTTCAAAAGTTACTCCAGAAGAGAGAAGGGGGAAAAGGAGATTTTTTTAAATATATATATATATTTTTGAAAGACAGATTGTGAATACCTTTGTTAGTGTGGGCAAGGAGACAGACGTCCATGCCAGATTTCTGGAATCCATTAGTACTTCATCATTAATTAGCATATATAACTTTAAGTAAAAAGGCAGAAATACATTTGTGCACAGTTAAAAATAGAGAAAGTGAAGTTCTCTGCTGAAAAAGTAATTCAACAAGGAAGAGAGAATTAGGCAGAAAGAAATTCAAGATTTTATTGGCACTTGCTGTATTTTATTTTTATGGGAAGGAGAATTTGTTTATTCGCTTTGTTAAATCTAGCCATTTAGAGTGAATCATCAATTCGTTTTTCCTTTGGGCAAGAGTTTATTACTAATATATCCTTCTTCTTGATTCATGGCATACCATCTCCTATTTAGTGGTTCTGCAATTCCATGGCAAGAATTGTGCTGTAAACCAGAGAATCTAAAAGCCAATTTCAATTTTGCAAAGAAAAATGATTAAAAATGCAATTAATCTAGGTAGAGAGGATTAGTCAAAGGTATTTATATATTCACAGGCCTCTCCTGAAAGTGAAGTTTTTTTCATATTAAAGATAAATTGTGATAGTTGAAATATAACACAAGTATTAGTATTTATGAAGAACTTTTATTTTTAAAAAAATGTTCCTTTTATTCTTTCACAAAAAGAAAAAAAATGCAAAGAACAAATTATGCATCAAAATGAAAGAAATCTCCATTTCTCAATTGGTCTTGTTTATCTAATAATTTGCATTTCTAGTATTATTTAATTTGCTTGTTTACATGTGAAAAAAAGTCTAGTATAGTTTAGGAATTTAGATGCATTGAAATCTATTATGCCTCAAATTCAAATCATTATTGTGGTTAATAGACTATCATTAATTTATATGTATAATTTGTTAGTTGATGAAAAAACTAATTTTAAGTTTTGGGTTGCTTTCTGAGTTGCACTGTCATTATTACAATTATTATTGTAGTATCAGTTATAAGTATCTCAGTGATCTCTGCCTTAATTATGTAATTTTTTGCAGTCACTTCTCCCATGTATCAAAATCTTGTCTTTATTTAGTCCCAAACAGCAAGTAGAGATTTAAAATAATAAACTTAATAAGAGAAACCAGAAAAAGAAAGACAGATTGGAACAGAATAACCCTAATTACAGCAACTATTACCATCTTAACAGTCAAGATTTTTCTATTGTTGCCACATTTCCATATGAAAGCAGTAGATCCTGCTAGCTTTGCAAGATAGTGTCTAGTTCCCACTTCCACAGTGGACTCCAGAGACCATAGAGTGTGGCATCTCCATGCTGAGAGAATGTATCCAATGTGAAACAATCCTGTTTGCAAGAGGGATGTTTGCCAGAGAAGGCTTCATCAGATAAGAGAATTTACTCTGGTACAGATGTGATGGTGGCATGACTGATAACAACAGCCTGGCAACTCTGTTAGACATTAGAGACCCACAGTGGCCTAGACCCATTGCTATTACTGGGTCCAAGAATGTTTATCTCAAGGGACTATTTAGTTTATCTCAGACACCCCACTTCTGCCTTCTATTTTTCCTGAAAGACATCTTGCCCTAATTTTCATTCATTTTCAGAAAATTTAAATAATTCCTGGGGCTGTGGAATTTATAGACTGCCTGTGTGTACTAATGTTAATCACACTGAGGCTGATTTTCAAATTGCCTTGACTTTGTAATTCAAATTGGGTCGTAGGGTAGACATTAATTATGTCAGCCCACATCTATTTACAACTGGGGATTTTAAACTGGGCACTTCTTATCAGTAAGTGACAGGTGGCAGATGGATAGGTTTAACAACAAAACACCAAGGGGAAAAGAAAAAGACAATTGTGTGTGTGGAAAAGCCCTCAACTACCCAGAAGAAGGGTAGTAAAGAAAACTCATCACTTTGTTCTGAAGCAATGACACTAATGAAACTTCAAGTGAAGTTTCCTTCAGTAGGTAGGAAGGAAGACAGACAGACAGACCATGTTTTGAACCACCTTCAAACAAAATGTATAACTAGTTGCAAAAAAAGTGGGGGGAAGCTTCTTTGCCTGGAGCACATTACCCTGGAGAATTATATAGAGAATTGAGCTGCATAGATCTTTAGTAAAACCCTGATTTTTTTTATCTTCTTCAAAAATGACAGCAACTCAAAAACATCTTACCCAGTTTGTAAAAGAGACAAACATCTCAATAGTGATGGATAGTACAAGGTACTTGAAGGCAAAATACTATGCTACTCATCTAACAAATATGGAAACATATGGGTAATGCTTGTAGGCAGTTGTTTTAAATGCAATAAGACAAAAGTCAGTTGGTTCTTCTTTCCCAATCATATGCTCATTTTGCCGTTGAGATACCTGAGGGATTGGTGCAATCAAAGTCAGGGCCCGGTCAATAAATTCATTGTCATCTCCACTGTACACAGCTGTGTTAAGTTCCTAGTGCTTTCAAATAAAAGAAAAAAATACTCAACCACCCATATGGGACAGCTGCTCCAGTTTGTTCTACCCTGAGTCTCTATTACAAAGTAATCAGCAGGGGGCACCAAAGTAGTAGCAAGAACAATGAGTTGACTTGACAGTAATGTGTGAGAATAATAGGACTGAAATTGATTTGATTACAGCCTCATTAACTGAAACAATATTATGGAAACATATTGTAAACATGTTATGAATACAGCCTTGGATGCTTGTTGAAAATTCTAATTCAAGAGGTGATGAACTCTTGTTTTAATTACTGCATTACTCATTCTCTCTCGTCATCTACTATTCACCTTCCACTCTCTTATTTCTGTTCAGAGCTCTGCTGCTCAATATTTCCCATCCTTTGGGCAAGATAAATCCTTCCATTTGTCAATCCAGGGGAAGTACTTGGTTTGTGCCTGCAAGGTCTTGCCATTCTTTTTCTTTCTTGCTCCTTTAAATTCTGTTGTTGATTCAAGGATGGAAGAAGAAAACAAATAATAGGGAAAGGCCCTAGGAAGCCTAGGGCCTCTATCATCCCTCTGGAAAGCATCAAACAATGTGGTTACTTGAAAGTAAGTTCCAAGTAGATATATGTACTGGACCCACACAAAATTTAGTACAGTCGTAGCAGGTGTTGGATCTTCCACCGGAAATGAATCAGACTTTCAGAAGTAGCTTTTCTTCTGTTCTTCTGCACTAGCACTAGCACTTAGACTTATATACCACTTCATAGTGCTTTACAGCTCTCTCTAAGCTGTTTACAGAGTCAGCATATTGGCCCCAACAATCTGGATCCTCATTTTACCGACCTCAGAAGGATGGAAGGTTGAGTCAACCTTGAGCCTGGTGAGATATGATCTGCCAAACTGTTGGCAGCCGGTGATCAGCAGAAGTAGCCTGCAGTACTATACTCTACCACTGCGCCACTGCAGCTCATCAAGAGATTAAATCACCTAGGTCAGTGATGGTGAACCTTTTTGGCACCGAGTGCCCAAACTGGAACACGCGCACATGCACACATGCCGGAGTGCCAGAAACCCGAATACCAACTGGCCACTATGCATGCATGCGCTGGAAACCAGAAGAGCAGCTGGCGATGGCATGCGTGCCCACAGAGAGGGCTTTGCATGCCACCTCTGGCATACGTGCTTTAGGTTCACCATCACGGCCCTAGGTCACCTACTTTCTTGAAAGTGAAGGGAAAGAAGTTAATCCATAAGGCCAGATTTCTAACTTACTGATCCTGAAGTCATACTGGATTTAAATAAGGGTTGTCAAACTCCTGGCCCGCAGGCCAGATGCGTCACCTGCTGGCCACACCCACACCCAGTTTAGTGAAGGGGGAAAAAGTCCTGATATGTTACGTGACGACGCTGGGACACTGTGAGTTTGATACTCCTGATTTAAACCAACCAATAGCCTAGCCTTTTAAAAAATAACTGATATTTTAAAAAAATAAAAATACTCTGAAACTTACTTTGTTCATATAATTATTGGAAAGTAAGCTCCAGTGAATTTGAAGTGACTGATTATTCTCAGATCAGTTTAATTGGAGCTCCTGCTTTAATCATGCTGTGTACTGGTTCTGATGGAAAAAATGATCATTTGGATTAAGGATATTTAGGTAAATTTAGTGATTCTATGGAAGAAAGGAAGCAGCCTATGGTTAACTTCTCCTGTAGAGAATTGATGCATTCAGGTTTGCTTTGAAGCAGATTAAAAGTGAAATGTCAAAATGCAGTTCATATTTTAAATTCTTCCCATTTGGGAACATTGCAGTTGTGTTCATACCACAAGCTTACCCCCATTGTTAACAGAAGCATGGTTTATTCTGCTAATCCAATTTTCTGGGTATCCCTGTCACACTGAGCTATGAACTGTCATGCAGGCAAGGTTCATCCAACACACAAGATTGAAATGTGGCTAAAGTAATTTGTAGCTCTGCTTATCATGGAAACAGTATGTTTGATTTGGAGAGATAAGAAGTTTAAGCTAGTTTGGAGCTGCAAATCAACTAAGGCTAGTGCAAGAATAAACACACATATTTTATTTACTATTTTTGATGCCATTTCCAAAAGCTCTGAGCATCTGACAATCAAAATCAATTCATAAACAAAAAATAACTTCCTCAAAAATAATAATTAAACTTAGAAGCAAGACACTGAGGCTGAAAATAAAGAAGATAAAGACAATGTGATTAAATATGAAAAAGTAACTGAACGTGAATATTAATAATAGAAAGGAGGTTTTTAGAGATTACATTGGGATTAACAATGAAAAAATAAAGAGGATGGAAAGAGACAAATAAGGAAGGAAGGGTGGAACAGAAAGAATATAAAGAACTTAAATGATTACACTGGGATATACAGGGAAAAGATAAAAAAGAAAAAAGGTGGAAAATAATAGGAAATATAGGGCAAAATAGAAGAGATCAGGATTTTAAGGCACAAAAAGTAAAAAGGGGAAAGAAAGGTAAAAATAAAAATGAAAAGAGAGAAAAGCAAAGAAATGGAAGAGGAATATGATGTATATGACTAGAATTGAAAGATGAATTGTAGTAAGAAATAATGTTAAATCATGATGGTGAAAATGAACTGAACAATAATTGGAATAATAATTGAAATATTTTTAACAGTTTACAGTGGTGTGTGTATAAATGATTAAGTGATGATTTGGAACAATATATGGGGAAAACTATATGATTAGAGGATAATAGTTAAAATATTTTTAAATTTAACTAAGGAAACTAATAAAAGAAATATTTTTAATTGCATATTGTGGTGAAAGTAGAAATGATTAAGATGTGGTTTGGAGGAACATATGGGTAAAATCATTTGATATATGAAAATGGAACTAATTGGAATACATACATATATGTGTGTGTGTGTGTGTGTGTGTGTGTGTGTGTGATTCTACTGAGCTGGTGCTGCAGAAAAACCTTGGTTACGTAGGGAAAATCTGGCTAGAGGAAAAACACACATAAACCCTACGAAGAAGAAAGAATATATATCTATATATATCTATATATATCTATATATATCTATATCTATATATCTATATCTATATCTATCTATCTATCTATCTATCTATCTATCTATCTATCTATCTATCTATATGTTTTCCTTCTGATTCAAATATATAATTGAAAAAGATATCTACATAATTAATTGATTTATATTAAAATGTTGGATTGTATTAGTTAAGGAAATGTATGTTATAAAATAAGTGGGTTTTACTATTACTGCAAGAATTAAATAACTGTAATACCACATAATTAATTAATTTGATGATGGATATAAAAATAGATGATAATGGGAAGGGGTTTAATATAGAATAGAAGGGAAAATGGAATTTAGTTAAAATTAGAGATGAAAATGAAGGGTAATATTGGTAAAAAAATAGATGAAAATAAATATGGCAAAAAGGAGGTATAGAAATTGTAATTTTAATTGAAAGGACTAAAAATTGTTTAAATTTGTTAACCGGCCAAATACTCTGTTCAGCAAAAATACATTGTATGTTTGTGTGTGTGTTTGTGTAAAAAAAAAAAAAAAAAAAAAAACTTTGCAAAGGAAAAATAATAATTAAACTTGAGCATAATATAGTAACTATCAAAACTATCAGTAGTAGACAAAATTATGCACTGACTAGTTTCATATCTTCATCCCAACATGTCAGCTGGATCTCTGTAGAGAGGAAATTCCAAAGTATGGCAACAGCAATTAAAAATATTCATTTCTTGGATCACATCAGAGAATATTTTAATCTAGATGATCGGACCCAGATATTTTAATGTAGACAATTGGGTCTGATGGGATGAGCAGATCAGTACAGAAATCTCAGTCCCACAGATACCCTGGTCTGAATCAGTGGAGAGCTTTAAAGCCAGCATCGGTACCTTAAAACACTCCCAGACATCCACTTGCAACCAGTATAGGTCCCGAAGCAGTAGGATCACCCAGGTATATTTGGATATACACATCATTGTTCAGGCTGCCACATTTAGTACCAGTTGCAGTTTTGAATTGCTTGTCATTGATGTATAGACTGCATCACAGTGACAACAAACGCTATAGCTATTTTTCTACATTGAAAGTAGTTCACGATTGTGCAGCCTGTATGACCTTTGCATGATGTAATTTATATCTAATTGGGGATCAGTTGTAAAATTAACACTTTCTCTTGTAATTCACTACATTCAGATAAAAAAGCTAAGCAAGATGCCTTTCTTGATGGTGTATATTTCCCAAAGCAAAAACTGTACATTGCTGAAAAGGAGAGAGTTATCTTGTTTCAACAGACAAATTTTAAAAATAAAAGTAGCATGACCTGTTGTGTTACATCCATAATCTTTGACCTCAGCGGTCACTTTTTTTTCATTTAAAAGTAGTTTTTTATAATCTCTTTAAAAACTGAATCTGTGACCTTTTTAGGTCACATTAGATAATTCAGCCGAAGCTAAATACTTTTAAGTGGCCATTGTGGTCCATAAAAGAAAAGCATATCCTTAAATTAGAATTAATGAAAGTTAAAAATGCTCTACATTTTCTCAGTATGTTTCCTTAAGAGTCTGGATCACTAATAAAAGAGATACACTTAGCATAATTATTTTTAAGAAAATAATTTATATTTTAAGCAAATTATTTTTTTTAAAAGAATCTGTTTTCAATCGTTCTTGCATCATAGCAACCTTGCCACTTTCTCGTCAGAATATTTTCCCTCATACTAGGTTATATAAAATATATTTTGATGTGTTGTACAGCATAGAAATTAAACTAATGATATGCTTTAGGAATTTTAACAAATCTGTCAACCTATTATAGTTATAACTTCTAAAAAATAGTTTGCCTATTTGGCTTGATCAGTTTTATTGGTGGCAATGTTCAGATAATAGAAACAAAGTTGTTTATACATAAATAAGGCTCAGTTATACTAAATCTCAATTTCCAGGTTAAATATGAAAAAAATAACAGCAATGTACAGCCTTCGCTTTGGGAAATATACACCATCAAGAAAGGCATCTTGCTTAGTTTTTTTATTTGAATGTTATGTAACTGACATTAATATTTCTTCTATTGCAAAGTGTAGCTGAATTGATGCTCATTTTCTGATTCTAATATCAGTTGTTCAAACCACTGTTTCTTAAAGTCTAATCTGAGGGCCCTTTGGGAGTACCCCAAGACCCTCTTAGGGGTACACAAAATCAAAATGATTGCCAGATATTGAAGATATTAGCAAAAATTATTTTATTTTATTATATTTTTATTTTGTTAGGGTTTTTTCACACATACCATGGCAAAAATATTGCTCAACACCATTAGGACAATTTGTCCATCTTCTTGTGAATAAAACAGATTTTCCTGTTATGCTTTGAAATTTGAATGCATGAAACTTATTTGGAACTGTACCTGTGAAATTCAGTTAAACTTCTGGGCCTAGTAATGCTTATTAAAAAATCTCTCATGAAACACAGATTTTCTGAGGAGACTATTGGGTATCTTTGCTAAATTTTAGTGTCATAAGATCTAGTGTCATTAGTATCTAGTGATTTAATATTGTTATTTTTACCTGATTCAGGAAATAAATATTATAAGAATCTGTCATTTTAATGTTTAATATAGTAAATATCAATAAATATAAGCCATGTATACAAAAACTCTGTTGAGATCCTCCATAATTTTTAGAAGTGGGAAGAAGTCCTGAGAAAAAAAAGTTTTAAGAAACACTGATCTAGACTAAGGGAGATTAATTTATTTAGTATTTTATAAGCTAGGACGATTTAGGATTTTTACCAAAGCCAATTAAAACAACCATACACTCCTTCTAAACAGAGGTTCTTAAAGACTGGATTTAAACTTCAGAATACCTACATTATCTTACATAACTAGCAAAGTCATAGGCATGTATTCCCCACCACCAACTACCATGCACACAAACTTTCTCCCTAACTATATCAACTGGCTCCTAGAATGTGGAAATAATTTTAAAATTCCTTCATATTATTCAAAAAGAATTACCCAAATTGTGTGTTTAACGAAACAGTGTTTTTTGGTAGCTAAAGCAATAAACATTGCCTTTAGGAACAGTAATAAGACTTCCAACATCTGTTTTTGAGCTGATATTGTTATCATTCAGTGTTGACTATACAATGCCTAGTTGGCTGTCTTTGTTATATGCATATGAAGCCAGAAACCAAGACTTTGAAAGAGGTAGCAAATTGGTTTGAAGTTCCAATTTGGAAATTGTAAATGATACAAAGTTGAACGAACCAAAGTTTTACATTGCAAGACTTTTTACAAAACATTACCATGAGTTTCCATTCAGATATATGTATGCAAACATAACTAGAGATAAAACTTTTTTTTTGTGCACAGTAGATTTATATACTGATTTTTAACAGAATGGGGAATAGCTACTTCTGATGTGGAGGGGATTAGCTCAAGCAGTGTTCAAGTCCAAATTTGCAGATTTTATTTTTAATACAGGCACATAGATTATAACAGGAAAAAAGGGCTTGAGTAGTGGAGCAGAATATATTTTTAATAGAAACTGTAGATCAGACAAGTTACTATTAGCCAAAAAAGAGTGGAAGGAAGTACATACCATGGCAAAAATATTGCTCAACACCATTAAAGCAATTTCTCCATTCTCTTGTGAATAAAACAGATTTTCCTGTTATGCTTTGAAATTTGAATGCATGAAATTAGTTCAGAACTGGACCTGTGAAATTCAGTTAAACTTCTAGTAATGCCTATTAAAAGTCTCTCATGAAAGACAGATTTTCTGAAGAGACTATTGGGTGTCTTTACTAAATTTTAGGGTCGTAAGATTCAATCTTTTGAAGCATATGATTTTGAACATGGACTTTAATTATAAGAAAATGTTCCATAATTATTGTGACAATTACAGTGCCCAAGTGCCTGAGCTCTTATTATAGGATGGTTCTCGTTTTCTCTTTAATTTTTGCTTTTGCATCAACTTTTAAAGTTGTCCAAAAATAGATAACTCACAAACAGAATAAATAGAACCACATTTTAAATAATTACGGTTCTTGTTTTTACCCTGTATGTTTAAACCTTGTACTTTTGATTTGTACAGAGCAACAATAAAATGCTATGGCACATGGATTTTGTAATGCTGAATTAGTTACATGCTTATCCACACTTACAGCATTTTCGCCTATATATTGTATACATCTAAATTACATGGCTACCACAAGATCAATTTCATGCATTTCTGCTTAATAAACCTGCACCAGAAACATGGCAAGGTAATATTCAGGTGCCATTTTATTTAAACTACTTTCCTGTATCTCTTGAAAGCAGAATGACTGCTTTCGGAAAATCTGCAGCCACTTTGGCTGATTGTGTAGGGCCATGATGGCGAACCTATGGCTCACATGTCAGAAGTGGCACACAGAGCTCTCTCTACTAGCACATGCACCATCACCCTAGCTCCGAGGTATTTCTTTTGTGAGCTTCTGTTTCCCTGCAAACGCCAAAACAGAAGCTCACAAAAGAAAAAGATTTTACTTCTTGCCGTGCTGCCGGTGTTGGGATGCTGCGCCTCCCGCCGGCCAGCTGGTCTTCGGGTCTCTGCTGCACATGTGCACATGTCCGTGCATGCACATGCGCAGTTTGGGCACTCGGTGTCTAAAAGGTTCGCCATTACTGGTGTAGGGTGTACAGAAACTATCAGAGATAGGTAGACTTTCAAATAGTCACAAAGAGCTTTATAGCCATAATCAGGTTCTTGGATTGCATTCAGAAGTCAATTGTCAAGCAGGAGATCTCAAAGAGAAGAGGTATCACATGTACATAGAAAGGCATGTCTGTTACCATCTGAGCTGCTGCATTCTGGATCAGTTGTACCTTCCAAGAAGTCTTCAAGGCTTGCCACATGTAAAACGCAGCTGTCAGTTGTCCACTTACGAAGTGACTAAGGTCATATAGAGTGTTTTTTCATCCCAGGAATTTTGTAGCTCTTTTGTAAGATGTAATGTCTGAGTAAATTGCACTTTTCTGACTTAGGATATGAAAAGTAATGGTTTCTTCTGTTTTTTAAATAATTCCATTTTATTAATAAATATTGTGATTCCATTTACCCAGAGAGATCACTGCTAATGGTGAATTCTAATTAAACAGAGAATTCCTGTGGGCAACAATTGAAGGGGGCCCACCTGAAAATAGAGGTACTAAGATCAAGAATTAACTAGGGGTTGTTCCTTCTGAGAATGTTTTGTTCATTTTTTTTATTTCATACATCATGCTAATAGTAGTAATAATAATACATATAATATATAACGCATATAACATTTGGTCTGTCACCTGATTTTATCACCTTCTTTCACATACAAAGCAAGTATTTAGGGGCTCCATGGGCAAACTACATAAAATGTTTCTTGCAGCTGCATTATGTATACCTTTCACTGCCTTGGGACAAGCAGGTTATGATGATGTGATTTCTGCATCTGCAAATGATTTACTAGCTATATAAAATAACAAATAGTAAGTTCAGCCAAGTTGTTTTTGTTGTTGTTGTTGTTAAAATTTGGTGTGGCCTCCAACTCCAGAAGACTTTGGGCATTCAAATTTTGAAGAACAGAATAATAAAACATTAAAAGGCAACTCTAGGAATAAAGTTTCTATTATTGAAATAATCCATTTTAGCCACTGTATAAACAATTGAATGCTTTAAATTTCTCTTTTTGCAGGATCGCTAGTGCTTGGAGGAATTCTTTACTCCTGGCAGTTTCCTCATTTCAATGCCCTGAGCTGGGGCCTCCGTGAAGATTACTCCCGAAGTGGCTACTGCATGATGTCTGTCACTCACCCGGCAATGTGCAGGCGAGTGGCTCTGCGTCACTGCTTTGCCTTAATTGGACTCACGTCGCTGGCTCCTGTTCTTGATGTCACCACGTGGACTTTCCCTGTAATTTCTCTCCCAATCAACTTATACATTTCCTACCTTGGCTTTCGTTTCTACAGAGATGCAGACCGTGCCAGCTCAAGGAAGTTGTTTTTGTGTAGCCTCTGGCACTTGCCATTGCTCATTTTTCTTATGTTAGCCTGCAAGAAGTCATTGGCCCATGAGGACAAGCCAAAGCAACCTACCACCTGAGATTACCTCATGTTGAAAAAGTCATGCGTTTCAATATTAAAGATGGCTTCAGAAGCTTGCCTTCCAAATGGACAGTTTTGATTAATCATGGCAGATGGAAGAAGTTGGTGTTGATATGGTCTGAATTGTTTCTGTCCAATAAACACAGTGTTTATTATTTTCAAATTAAATGATTTCATTTAAGGCACTTTCATGGATCTTGGGTTTGAGTATTGTGATTATTATTAATTTATTTTACTGCTACCCCACTCCTTCAGAAGATCCCAGAGTACTGCAGAGAAAATATTTTGTAAAGATAAATGTTCAGTAATAGCATAAAGAAGTACATCATAGTACTCTTTGTAATGCATTGTACTATAGCTTTGTAAAACCATTAGGCAAAAGTTAATCCCTTTTGTGACAATCAATAACATATCTGAGATAATTTTATCTGTCTATAATACTAAGCAATACTTGTCCTATATTTGAAATGACCTACTTTTTCTTCAACCACTTTCCTAAGCTTGGACAGTTATAAACTGCTTCCTACACAAACCTGCTTTTAAATGACCCTTTTTGTCCCAATACACTAACGTCGTATTGTATGAATGAAACAGCCACATTTCTATTTGCTTCTGCCTTCTCTGATATTTTGGGACTAACTCCTCCCTATTATTTATATACTTTGAAAGACAAACATCTCTTTGCTCAACCATCTTAAGATGGTTTGACTAGCAACTGATATGTCAGCTATCTTTACATAAAACTTATTGATTGGCTTACATAACCGAAGTAGTGACTGACAAAATGGCTTCAGGCCAGATGGTTAACTTGATCAATACATCATATTGCATAACTTGGGGGATGCGGTGACCCAGCAGCTTAATGAAGTGAGCTCCTGCTGCTTGCTCCCCAGCTCCTGCCCACCCAGCAGTTCGAAAGCACTGCAATAGTACAAGTAGGTAATTGGGTACCACTTCGGTGGGAAAAATCTAGCTGCGTTCATGCATGTGGAGAGCAGAAGCTGGTATTGGACCTGGGCAAACACAAGGCAATGCAACATGAGGCAAGGCGAGACTAGCAGAGTAGCCCAGAAGAGCCAGCAACCTGAACGCTACTAGTCAGTTGGTGTAATCTAGTTCGCCCCCTGCAGTACAAGGATAGGCACGCAAGTGCTGAACAGAATGAACTAGTAATTTTAAGTGCCTTGATAGTACAGTGGTCTACGTACCCTGTTATTAACACAGCTGCCTGCAATTTACTGCTGGTTCGAATCTCTCCAAGGCTCAAGGTTGACTCAGCCTTCCATCCTTTCTAAGGTAGGTGAAATGAGGACCCAGTTTGTGGGGGCAATAAGCTGACTTTGTATAAATATACAAAAGTATGAAGGCTATTGCTTAACGCATTGTAAGCCGTCCTGAGTCTCCGGAGAAGGGCGGCATATAAATCAAATTAAAAAAAAAAAAAAGTGGTCGGGATGGCATTAATTCTAGCATTTGCAGATTTCCCTAACACTATATGCCATATGTTAAATAAATAAATCACATAACTTGATAGAAAAATATTATAACTACCCAGGAGGAACTCTTTATACCACTTTTATTTGTTTAAGGTTGGCTTTCATTTAAAATTCCAAAATGAGGCTTCAGACGAAACTCGGAGCCCCTCTATAGATCAATTTTTATTAAGATTGATCATGGTGCTTGCTGTATGATAACATCTTTTCATACAGGTATTGCTACGGAAGGGCTCTGCTTCAGTTCCCATTCTGAAGGCTATTAAGCAAGGGCTATTTTTTTAACCCGACTTCTATTTAGTTTTTACACTGGTTCTGCTGTAAAAACCCTGACTAAAATCGAGGTTCATCTCTTGGCTGCTAAACAACAATCCTTTTCCATTTTACAATGAGCTGCTGAGATGTCTAAACCTTTCACTAGTTCAGAAAATGCTCTTCAATGAAGTCTGCAAGCCTTTATAAAATGTTGTCACAAGGAAGAACTTGAGATGAGGAAGAACTTGAGATGAGGAAGAACTTGAAATAACTACTCTAAAAGAAAAGTGATTCTATCTACTAATTATTATGCAAACTGCCATTATATGTGGAACATCCTCAGTTTGAACAGGCAAAGATATTTAATACTCGGATTTTACTTACAGTCTTCTACTGTGAGGAAATACCAATCTCATATTGTAACTTCTCAGTTCATACTCTGGAAGGCTTCCTAATGCTATAATGAATTTTCCCAGATATAACTGCAACACAATAATTTCCTTTTCACTCCTCTTTGCTTTCTTTAGTGCAAAGGTGCTGAGCTTATTGATTCTTCATGCAATACAGAACACTTGTGCTGAACTTCATTCACAAGAAGCCAATTCTGTTTAAACTATGTCCCCGGAATCTAAATGCTATTACCTAGCTCCAGGGGTGGGTTCTACTTACCTTTACTGCCGGTTCGCATCACACCCGCGCGCTCTTCTGTGCATGCGCAGATCACCTATTATGACGTCCGGGTCAGTGGGCACAGCCTTCCACCAGTTTTACTACTGGTTCTTGAGAACTGGTCCGAACCGGGGGCAACCGACCACTGCCTAGTTCCCACATTTAGCTATTTTATTTTTTAAAAAATATAAATTGCTGGTAATCTTATGAAAATTTTGCTCACCTAGTAACAGCATATGTCTTTGGCACTCTAGGCCTACTACTTTTCACTTCTATAAACACACTTTCCTGCTGCCTGGCATAGTATTGTTTCCCTAGGAACAAAAGTAGGGAAGATGACTTCACTAAAGAATATCATAGAGAATCAAACGTCTTATTAGCAATAGCACGTAGACTTTTTATACAGCTTCATAGTGCTTTTACAGCCCTCTCTAAGCGGTTTACAGAATAGGCATATTTCCCCCAACAATCTGGGTCCTCATTTTACCCACCTTGGAAGAATGGAAGCTGAGCCAGCCTTGAGCCAATCAGGATCAAGCTGCTAGCAGTGTGCAGAGTTAGCTGGCAACACTGCATTTTAACCACTGTGCCTCCATAACTCTTGTGTGCAGAGAGAGAGAAGAAAGAGACTGCTCTCAGTATAATTTCCTGACTTCCACCACTCTTTCAGGTTATATCAGGCACCTTTGGTACAAGTTGGAATGCTAAATGGAGGGGATCATCTGAGTTTGGCAACAGAGAAAACATTTTGAACCAATCAGAAATAACCTTAGGCTGAAACCTTTATGAATGATTAACCACAGAAACAGGTGCATGCTCACTTAAGAAGCCAACCTTGTTTATGGCTTCAAGACGTTATGACTACAAAAATAATTTATACCATAGCATAATTTTAATTGCTATTTTTACATCATAAAGTCTCAATATTCCCAATGCCATCTATATACTTTAAAAACACAAACGTATGTTTCTTAATCACCTGTAAGGTGTGATGCCAAGCAATAAAAACATAATCAATATATTTGATTTAGTCTCATCCAAGCTTAATTTACTCTGCATTGTAGGACCCAGAATTAAAATAGCCATACTTGATAATACTATAAATCACTTTTTGCACTCATTTATATACATAGAAATTAAATCAAGCTAACGGAGTGCAGTCTTAAATCCTGCAATAGTATCCAAGAAACCATGTAATAGAATGGGGCCTGCCTCCAAGGAGAGACTGTGGTTTCAACAGAAGAATAATAGAATAATGGACAATGTCTCCACCCATACTGAATGGAGTATGTGTAGTAGCAACAATAGTATTTCCCTTAAAAGAAAGTGTAAAACTACATCCCTGGCATGCAAACCTAAAGTACTGCACTGTCCCCAGTAGATTATGTAGTTCTTCTCAACTTGTTTGTGCAAACTACACACCATTATTAAAGAGCAAAACTAATCCATCCACTTACTTTAAACAACCAAAATCTGAACAGAAGACATTGTAGGGATGAGACACAACCATGATATGATTTTATCACCTTACTATTTCATCAGGAAAAGCAGCCTTGGATTACTACATTTAATACATTTCTGCGCAAAGTTTCTCCTTAATTTGAATATGAAATGACAATTTGAGTTAGTGGAAGTTTGGATGTGCCTCGAGAGAAAATTTTGAAACAGGAAGTGCTCATTGCATTGCTCATTTCATTCAGTGTGTGTGTTAATAGTGCATTTATTTTCTCTCTCTAATTTTTCTGAAGAAACTACATGGAAATAGAAGTTCCACTTTTGTAGGAGTTTCCTGAACACCAAATGTTTGTAGCAACATTGGAAAGACTCCTGTCTAAAATCCTGGGTAGCTACTGTCAATCATTCTCTACTGCCTTGCCAATATGTTGGGTTATAAGTCCCATTAATAGCAATGGTGGTGGAATTACCAAAGCCTACTAACTGTCAGCGTCTCACCGCTGACATAGAAAGGAAGATAAGCCCTGGACTTTTGCCTGCTAAATCCCTTTGAAGCTCGGTCTCCGTGGAAATGAAGGGGGGAGGGGGGACATTCCTGTGAAATGACGAGACAAGAAGTCAGGAGAATGACTTGGAAGATAGCCAATGAGAAGCAGATAATTGGGGATCAGAAAGGGAAGGATTGGGGGGCAAAAGGTCAGTCTTGTCCACATCGAGTCATGATCCGGTTGCTGTGCTCGAATAAAGAGTTTTCCTTAAAGATTGGCAGTTTGGAAATTCATTTATTTTGAGATAGCATCAAAGTCTGACACTAACATACAATTGGAAGAAGCCACTGGGGTCATAAACTCCAGCACTCTGCTCAGGGCAGGTATCCAGTTTAAAGCACCCCATGCCATCCAAGAGTTATCTTGAGGTAAGATGGACGGCCTATAAATTTGATAGAAGATAGATAGACATAGATAGATAATAGATAGATACTGATAACCATCTAGCCCTTGCTTAAGCACATCAGATGAAAAGCCCACCATCTTATTCAGTTAATTTGTTCCACTGTCAAATTACTTTTTATATTAGATCATAGGCCACATCCTTTATATTAAATTTTCTAATATTACTTCCCATACTATATCTTTCCATGCACTAAATACTAGAACAATATGGAACATGTCTTAACTTCTGGGTGACATTCTTTCATCTATTCAGGATAGAAATTGCATAGCATTTAGACTTATACACTGCCCCAAGGTGCTTTAAAGCACTCTCTAAGTGGTTTACAGACTCTGCGTATTGCCCCCAACAATCTGGGTCCTCATTTTATCAACCTCAGAAGGATGGAAGGTGGAGTCAACCTTGCGTCCCATTAGGATCAAACTTCAGGGCGTAGTCCGAGTTTTCTTGCAATACTGTACTTTAACCCCTGCACCACCAGGATGTATTACAGTATATCCCTTCTTAAAGTCAAATATGTTGAATCATAAATACATATCTCACTCTAATAATTGAACAAACCATTAGCTTTAGGAATATCATGTCCCATATTAATACTTTCTGAAAAAATAAACTGAACAAACATTTCTTATGGCATTATCATTACATCTGTGTTTTATAGCTAGAGAAATTGGAATGCCAAGAACCAAGCTACATTACTCATCCAGAGAGTATATTAAGTTGTAGGCAATTTGTAGACAAGGTGGTTCGTCCTGCCTGTTGTGAATTAAAGCTAAAATGTGACCACTTCCCATAATCTATCTAACACTTCATTTTAATTCTTTGGGAGCATTAGGGAGATTCTGCTACTTTCAGGATTGTTTGGTTTTCACAAAAAAAGAAAAAGAAAGAACATATTTTCAGCTGAACTCTGAATCATGAAACAGAACGAAAGTCAAATTCCTTTTGCCTGCAACTAAAAGGCTGGATAGTGTTGAAAGTAGGGGAAACAGTTACAAGAGGAGATCAAACAAAGTGATCTGGATTTATTTAAGTAAACTTGGGAGAAATGTGGTGTTATGTATTATAACGGAAAATAAGAAAATGAAATTTGACAATGAAAAGCATTCAACATGACACATTGGAAAGGAATACCAAATGTATAATTACCAAACTGGGAGGAAGATAGTCTAGGTTCTAGCATTACTGAGGAGGAATTGGAAGTCACGGAATAAATCTGAAGTGGAGCCAGCAATATAGTATTTCTTAAAACACAACATAAACTACTTGCAGTTGTTTCAACAGCATCCCAGCTTGCCAGACAGGAGAAAGTAACAGTGTTATTTGATTTGGCACAGATGAGGTCTCAAGTGCAGTCTTGGGTCCAGTTGTGGTCACCATATTGAAAAAGAAGATTAAACTAAAGTAAAAAGGGTAGAGAGCTGACATTATGGAATATAAGACAGAGAAAGAGAAACTGGGGGACCTCAAAAAAGGGATGGAGGGACCAATCAGAATTCTCTCCTGTAGTTAAAGTATTCCCCATGCTATGAAAGTTTTATTTGAAGCATCTGAAGAAGAGAGTGGTAAAACACAAAGCATGGTGCTTTCATAAATGTCTATTTTCACTTCTTGCCTGAAGTGGTTCATTTCAGATAGGAAGTAGGCATCACAGCCATACTAGTGACATCCTAATATTATACATGGCTGCTAATCTTAACATCTGATTTATATTCAGACTGATGCCTGTCCATTTAGAAAAAGGATGCAACTTAAATGTAAATGTGTGCATGTACCAGTGGTGGGTTTCAAAAATTTTTACTACCGGTTCTGTGGGTGTGGCTTGTTGGGCGTGGCATGGCATGGCTTGTTGGGCGTGGCTTGTTGGGCGTGGCAGGGGAAGGATACTGTAAAATCTCCATTTTGCACCCCACTGCAAAATCTCCATTTCCTCCCAATCAGCTGGGACTCAGGAGGCAGAGAATAGATGGGGGCAGTAGAGGTGGTATTTATCAGTTCTCTGAACTACTCAAAATTTCCACTACCGGTTCTCCAGAACTGTTCAGAACCTGCTGGCGTGTTCAAATGCGGGCAGAGATTTACAGGCCCATCATTTCCTAGGTGCCTTTCCAGAAGAACTAATGCCTGCCAGTGTAACAATTCTGATCTAGATTGATTGATGGATTGATTTAGCAAAAAAAAAATAATAATAATACTTTTTACATTCTAAGCTGAAAAGTTCATGCCAATTAATCTTTCTGGGCATAAAAAGTCAGCTCCCAGTGTCATTCCATTCTTTCCTGATCTGCCAATTTCTTATTTGCAAGAATCTTTCAAGGGTATTTTTAATGAAGTATGCAGCATTTCATCATAAGATTGGAGTAAATTGTTGTTGGGAAACTCTGTAATGTTGAAAGAAAATTACTCAGAGAAGTTGTAGAACTTCTCCTACATGCACTTTTAAGGAGCAATGGAGGATGCTGACTCTGATCTTTCTCAGGGCTTTTAGGACCTGATATTCTAAGAATAAGGATGGGTGGGTGGTTTTCAAATTAATATCTCAAAGCAGAACGATGGGTTTACTTTATTGCTACTCAGTTTTGCTGGAAGGAACGTCAAATTTG
Organism: Pantherophis guttatus; assembly: GCF_059756535.1. Lineage (NCBI taxonomy): Eukaryota > Metazoa > Chordata > Lepidosauria > Squamata > Colubridae > Pantherophis > Pantherophis guttatus. Next base: position 168,792,694 of record NC_142064.1, read on the forward strand.
ACATAGACAGACTTAAGCAGTTTTTAAAGATGAGGGATGTTTTGCTGTGGTGGTCTTAAAAGGCTTTGAGCAGCAATATGCTAGCCTTGTATGGAATGAATTTAAATGAAACATTGAAGCCACTTTTCCTTCCGGCCCACTTCAAAAGACTGTGGCAATGTGTCCTCCGGGTCTCCCTCACTGCAGGATCCAACAGGAGATGTGAAAACATCTGATCAAGCCAGGCTGGGGTCTTTTCAGTCCCTGTTTTCCCCTTGCTAATAATTGTCTATGTTCTGTCATCTAGAGAGGAGATATTGTATGTTCTCTCCCAGGTATTCTAATGCTAATTTGTTTGGCTAAAAAAGAGAGAGAGAGAAGAGGCTAAACAGATGAGAGCCATTTGGTTAAGTTGTACTTCATTTGTTAGGAAATGCAAAGGGTTCTTGGGAGGATATTAAATATTACCTTAGCTATTCCCCAACACTTCATATTTCAAAAGACGCAGGCAGTGGGGAATTGCACTCCATAAATCAACCTTGTTCTTTAAAAAAAAGAAAGAAAACGAAAAACAAAAAAAGACAGAATAATGCAAACATTTGATAAATCTGTGTCATTATGTCTACAGATCAAAGAGCTTTGCATATGTATTTATGCAAGGGGCAACCTAGGAAACAATAATAACAAACGTAGACAGCTTTGCAAAAATAAAAATTAGCCTGTTCTAATCTGTAATTATCTGGGAAATGTGCAAGGCAAGAGGTTGCTGGCTGTGAAGCTTTTAAACCTATAATGCCAATAGGATGGAGCTGCGATCATTTGAATGCCTGCAGCAAATTTTAAATCTGGAAAATCTGAAGCTGGCTAATATTGCTAAATGCCATGCACTCAGTTTAGGTCTGTCTTAGCATGACAGCAATGTATACATCAGTATAACTGATAAATAAAGTTCAAATCACAGATGACATTCATGATGAAATCCTACAGGCACTGATCTGAATCCAGCAGCCTGTTTTTCTAAAGAAATGTTATTTCTAAAGAAGTAACAGGTCAGAGTCAGCTCTAAGCTTCTGTCTTGTGCTTTGCCTTACTTTATGGTGGGAATTCTTTTAAAGGGAATAGAAATCAAGTAACATACAATGGAGCTAAAGAACCATGTTTTAGCTTTGCATGTTTGCAAATCTACCCTGCGTGTTAGTTTACGGTTCTGCATATCATGTAAAAGTGCAGAATGAGTGAATCCCCTAAACTATGGCTTCATTTAGACTGATCTTCCAAATACATAGTCCTAATTACATGCGTAAGGCTGGAATCCTGAAGTATAAAAGCACTGGAATTGATGAAAGTATACATGAGACTTGGAAAGAACATCAGTTCAACATACACAAACTCCATGTTAAATTCACAAAAGGTTTTGTTCCTTTCTCTTTCTGAACTGCAAAAATCATGCACTTGAACTCAAGAAATATAAATAGTAAGAAAGATCATTTATTTTATTTGTTCACACGCACAGCCTCCCATTTTCCCCTTGCACTCAACCACAATTGTTCTTCTGTGTCCTCCTGTTCTCCAGAGCTGTTCTAAATATTCCTACCTTTTGATTCTCTAACCCTCCCCTCAGGCAGCCTCCCCACTCCATCCATCTCACTAAAAACTTTCTTTGACATCCAGCCCACATTTCTTTCTTCCTTCCATTCTGTCACATCACTCCTACTCATCTCTCCTTGGAACACTTGAAAATGCTCCTTCCCGTTCAAGCCAAATGGCTGTGAGCCAACAAAGACTGGTGATTGCAAAAAGAAGGATTAAAACTTTCCAGCAGGTCAGGAGGGAGGGGGGGATGTCTAATGGCTTCCGGTTTCTTGGAAGAGGAGATGGAACGGTGAAATGTTTATGGTGAAACGGAAGAATATACCTCCTCTCAAATCAACCAATGAAAACCAGTTAAGGACTGATATTAAAATGATCCTCTTTGGCCAGACATGGCCACAGTTCAAAATAAACCTAGAGTTAAATTACACATGACAGTCACAATGAAGAGAAAGCCACAATTGTGCCTTAAGGTGCCTGATGTAACCACAAGGTCAGCAGAAAAGGCTAAGCAGACACAATGTTACTTTAGCTATCAAAGTAAAAGTCATCCTTTCTATGCAATAATTGGGGAGAAAATGGAGCAACCATTCTATTCAAGTAACTGTGCTATGGCATTCTCCAGAGGAACTTCAACAGTCAAGAGCCTGATTCTCACATAAACACTAAGCTAGAATGTGCTTGGTTTGTTTTTGTGGTGATGTTATGTGCTCGATAAAACCTACACTAGTTTTAAAAATTATTAGCTAGCATTAGATGTTTTCAACTGGTGTTTTCCTCACTTAACACAACCGCATTCAATTTTATAATGGATGGTTGCGGGGAAAATGAGTCCTTGGTCATTATGCAGAGTGGTATTAACATAGATAGGATAGTTTTCTGTAACTTGGTGCCATCCAAATGCAATGGAACGCAACTTGTTCCATAATTCTGAGCCAGCCACTCCCCATGGGAGAAGAGGGATAGGCAACAGATCAGACAGACATACTTCTATATATTTCACCATCTCTGAGTTTTATGGATGTCAAAACATTAATTTGGAAAGATAATAGTAGTGTACGGAAAATTGATAAACAGCTCCCATGCCAGATGGCTGCATGCTTGTTACCTAGTTAGTGTCTTGTGTATGAGCACTTTCAAAGATGTGACACACCACCATAGGAAGTTGTGTTCCAAGTCTGAAAAATTAACCATTCTTAGCTGCATATTTTCTACAAGAATTCATCTTGTGTGAGGAGATCAGCCAAAAATCATTTCTGGATCAGCTGTGCCATTGATTAATTTGTGCTCAGAATGAAGCCACCTAAGGGCAATACCTACTGAAGAGGTGCAACACAAGACACACTGCTGCTGCTGCTGCTATGAAGAAGAAGAGGGTTGTCTAGGTGAGGCGGGTGTCATGTTAAAAAAAAATACATGGCACAAATCCCCCATCCATTTATATGTGCACATGCAAAGGGATGGGGGTTCAGTCACATAGTCATGCTTAACATTTTTATTTTGTTTTTTTACTTCCTTAGGAGGAAGTAACTCTGAGGAGTATGACCTCCACTATTCCCTGTTATTTTTTTCCTCCCTGTTTTGTTTAGAATTGGAAGAATTGAAGAATTTTACACATTTATACTATATTCCTAAGAGAGTTTCTTCAGAGTAATGGAACATGGGCCAAATGGCCATAGATATCCCAAGTGTATAGGTATAGACTAGGTGAAACTTAGCTTAATGCCAGTAATTGCAAGAGGGGTCTTGGAGTCCTAGTAGACAGTTGCTTAAATATGAGCCAACAGTGTGTAGCAGCAGACAAAAAAGCCAATGCAATCCTAGGCTCCATTATTAGAGGGATAGAATCAAGATCAAGTTCCAGTACCGTTCTGTAAAGCCTTAATAAGACCATACTTGACCAGTTCTGGTTACCACAGTGGTGGGTTTCAAATTTTTTTACTACCGGTTCTATGGGCATGGCTTGGTGGGCGTGGCATGGCATGGCATGGCTTGGTGGGCATGGCAGGGGAAGGATACTGTAAAATCTCCATTCCGTCCCCAATCCAGGGGACGGTTACTGCAAAATTTTCATTTCCTCCCAATCAGCTGGGACTTGGGAGGCAGAGAATAGATGGGGGCAGGGCCAGTCAGAATTTTTACTACCGGTTCTCCGAGCTACTCAAAATTTCCGCTACCGGTTCTCCAGAACTGGTCAGAACCTGCTGAAACCCACCTCTGGGTCACCACAATACAAAAAAGATGTTGAGACTGGGAAAGAGTGCAGAGAAGAGCAACAAAAATGATTAGGGGGCTGGAGACTAAAACATTCGAAGAACTGTTAAAGGAATTGGGTATGTCTAGTCTAATGAAAAGAAGGACCGAGGAGACATAATAGCATTGTTCCAATATTTGAGGGTCTCCTATAAAAGACGAAGGGGGGTGTCAAACTATTTTCCAAAGCACCAAAAGGCAAAACAAGAAAAAATGATTACAACCACTGCAGCATCCCCATGGTCACGTGATCAAAATCCAGATACTTGGCAACTGGTTCATATTTATGACGGTTGCAGTGTCCCGGGGTCATGTCATCCTCCTTTGCAGCCTTCTGACAAGCATAGTCAAGGGGGAAGCCAGATTCACTTAACAACCATGTTACTAACTTAACAACTGCAGTGATTCACTTAACAACTGTGGCAAGAAAGGTCATAACATGGGGCAAAACTCACTTTACAAATGTATCACTTAGCAGCATAAAGTTTGGACTCGATTGTGCTTGTAAATCGAGGACTATCTGAAGAATTAATGCCTACAATGTTTTACTTGGATGGATTTTGAGGCAACAAGAAAGAGGTTAGCTATATAAGCTGAAGTGACTCAGACAATTGATTAGATGAAGTCGTGCAAGAAGGGCCAATGCCGGTCAAACAACCCCCACCTAAAAGAGTTAATCCTCTCCATTTCTTTTCCTTTATTGGCCCAAAACTGGGATGATATGTAAACTATGTTTTCCAGGAAAGAACTGGAAATGAATGAAAAATTCAACAAAGGATAACAGAGAAAAGGTGCCCCGGGCTTTATTTCTTATAGGAAACACATGAAGGGTGAATGACAGATTGCATCCTGAAATTACCTTGGTTCACAAAGTACAGAATTGTTTTTACTACTCTAGGTTAATGAATTGATAGCCTGTACACATTCATAAGCAAAATTCTACTGTCTGCTCCAAGAACATATTCCCAACTGTAGACTAAAATTGCTTTAATCTAGGTTTTGGATGAGAACTCTGCATTTTTGCAAGAAAACTACAAGCAAATCCATGAAATTTCTGGAGTTGAATTTCTTTTACATCTGCTTTGGCATCGTGCTAGACTTTTGATAAAATCCAGTTATATGCATCTCGGTCTAGCCCCTGAACGAACATTTTAAAATTCATATGTTCTTTATTTTATCACTGGAGATTTGGAAATATCCATTTAAAAAAAAACCCACTTTGATTCATTTATTGACTTTTCATCTACTGCTGATAGGTGTGGTTTTTGCTTGTGGTATCTGATTTTATAGCACAGAAGTTGACATCATCTCAAAATCATTACAGTATGTCAGCATACATGCCGGAGAGGTTTATAATAGCCAGCTGAAGGCAGTGACTATTCAACTAATTTCCTGAACAGCAGAATCTTCTGTATAGATCGGGGGTGTCAAACTCAAGGCCCGCGAGCCGGATCCAGCCCACAAGGTGTTTAAATCTGGCCCCCAGGGCCGGCCTGGAAATAACAAAGGATCGGCCCGTGGTGCCTCTGGGAGCCAAAATGGGACACAGGGGGAGGGGCACGTGAGACCCCCGCATGCTGTTTTGGTCTGCAGGGTGCTGCAGGAAGCTGTCCAGGCTGAAAATGGGGCATGGGGGGCCCTCGCACATCCCACACACCCAGTTTTGGCCAGCAGGATACTCCAGGAGGCATCCGTCCTGTCCCCCCCCCCTCCAGCCAGCCCACGGAGAACTACAATGCTGATCCAACCCTTGAAGAAATCCAATTTGGTATAGATCATTCTATTTGGTGCCCAGGTGATGACTCCAGGTGTGAGAGGAAGAGCTCTCTGCGCATAGGACAATACATAAATAAATATGTTTAATTGAATCTGTCTTCTCTGATAAGTTTCTTTTTGGATTTAGCTAGTAAGGAACTTAATGTGGCAAACATATATAATACTCCTTCCTCCTCCTATGATCCACACAGCAACCACCCTATGAGGTACACTGGGCTGAGAGTGACTGGTCCAAAGTCACCCAACTGTCTTGTATCCTTAAAGCTGGACTAGAACTCAAAGTGTCCTGGTTTCTAGGCCAGCACCTTCACCACTATGCCAAACTGACTCTAACGTTTCTTAATGAACTCTTGGAATAAAGCTGCAGGGGAAAAAAATGTACATACCACAGCCCACTGTTTCTGAAGTGACTATCTAAAAGTGAGCAAACCTATTCTATTCAGAATGGGCCAACTCACCATGGTCAACTCACTGCGGGACAACTTGCCATAGGACAACTCGCTGTGGGACAATTCAACAATTCAATGTAACAATTTAACTATTTAAAATAGTTAAAAATATTTTGATTTTTGTTGTTCACATTTCATTTTGTCCCTCCTTTGACATTGCTTTCTTTAATGGTTCTATTCCAGTATTTCTTCAATATTAGTGTAACTCTTGTCCCATGATGAATTGTCCTGTGTTGAGTTGGGTGTGGTGAGCTGTCGTAGACCCATCCTACTATGGGAGAGCCTGCAGCTTTCTAGAGGGGGCAAATGTGAAATGTTTATGGTTGAAAGAGTAGAGTAGAGTAGAGTAGAGTAGAGTAGAGTAGAGTAGAGTAGAGTAGAGTAGAGTAGAATAGAATAGAATAGAATAGAATAGAATAGAATAGAATAGAATAGAATAGAATAGAATAGAATGAGCTGGAAGGGATCTTGGAGGTCTTCTAGTCCAGACCCTTGCTCAAGCAGGAGAACCTATATTATTTCAGATAAGTGACTGTCTAATCTCTTCTTAAAAACCTCCAGTGATGGAGAGCCCACGATTTCTGAAGGCAAGCTGTTTCACTGGTTAATTGTCCTCACTGTTAGGAAGTTTCTCCTTAATTCCAGGTTCCTTCTCTCTTTGATTAGTTTCCAACCATTGTTTCTTGTCCTGCCTTCTGTTGCTTTGGAGAATAATTTGACCCTCTCTTCTTTGTGGCAGCCCCTCAAATACTAGAATACTACTATCATGTCACCCCTAATTCTTTTTTTCTTTAGACTAGCCAGACCCAAATTCTGCAGCAGTTCTTCATACATTTTAGACTCCAGGCCTTTTGTTGGCTATACAAAAAGGCCTGGAAATGTCTTGGTAGGCTAGGCAGATCTGCCTGTTCCCAATCTGTGTAATATCAAGAAGGTGAGAAGGAGGATGTGTTCTACTTGGGAATGGTGAGCTTTCAGCAATGAGTCATGCCTGAGGAACAGAGAGCATCCAGATCCATGTTCTCCCTCCAACATATTCCTTAGTTTGATGTTCTCCTCCCCTCTGACATCCCCTCCCGCAATACAGAATTAATATGATGGCCCTGGAATGAATTTCCTTTGATGTTTGCACCAATTGAGAGACCAGGTGAGGAAGAGAAAAAGGGAGTGGAGGCCCAAATGAAAGGATTTTTTTTTTTTTAAAAAAAAATATGTTTGCTGCCAAGAAATTGCACCTGTAATCTGACTTCAAACATAACCTTCCTTTCCCCTCCATACATTAAGAGTTTGGCTTCCCAGCTGGAAGAGCTCTAAAATTCATCGTCAGGCAAATTGGCTGGTTTTGTCAAAAGTCTGGATACATCAGATGCCATTTCCTATAAAATTACAGCATTTTTTAATAGCACAACCCAGCTGTCATTGTGTTGATTTAAAAAACAACAACAGCAGAAAAAAAAAAACCTTGTTGTGGTTACCATAACAGTCACATAAGTCTAGAAGATGCAGTAAATCACTAATAAGGATGGTCTTTTAACAGTTGTTTGGAAAGCTTTAAGTGAGTGTTGCTATGTTTATGCAAAAAAGCAGAGCCCCGGCTTGCTGAATCATGAGTGTCTTTGAGCTGTCACTGTAATGATGAATGGCTGCCTGCCTGTGATGCTATGGCTGCTGCAAACCATTAGCGTGGAAATGCCCCCAGACTTTGCTTCACTAAAAGCAAGGAAAGCCACCTATTCCTGGTGTCTTTATGGACATACACGTGTAATTTTCAGAATCTAACAGGGAACTGGTTTGCATTGCCTTTTTCGCGGGTTTTTTTCTTTCCCCAATTTAGACAACAACCTAGAGATTTCCTAGTGGCCTCCCATCAGGGGTGCTATTCAGCAGGTTCTGAAGAACCGTAGCAGAAAATTTGAGTAGTTCAGAGAACCGGCAAATACCACCTCTGGCTGGCCCCCGAGTGGGGTGGAAATGGAGATTTTGCAATATCCTTCATCCAGGAGTGGTGAGGGAATGGGGATTTTGCAGTATCCTTCCCCTGGAGTGGGGAGGGAATGGAGATTTTGCAATATCCTTCCCTTGTCACGCCCACCGAACCGGTAGTAAAAATATTTGAATTCCACCACTGCCTCCCATCCAACGTTAACTACGACCGAACCGACTTAATTGTACCGGATCAGCCAGGCTAGGTGCCAATCTAGCGAGGGTTAGTCCCCCAATGCTGGCCATTTCTACACAATCTAACTCCCACCAGGACGTTTCGAAGCCGAATTGGGAAAACAAGGCCTCGGCTGTTCGCACCGGTTTGGCAGAGACTTTATGGGCGGTTCCAGAGCCGAAGAACTCCCCGGATACAGAGCAGTGGGCCTGGGCAGCACTCAGTTGAGGGACCGAGTTACCCTCAATCAACTCCGCGCCTGAGTGAACCGGCCAGGCGGGGACTGCAGGGACGCCAAAAAGCAGGTGCCCAGCGGCATCCGCCGGTTCGCTCCTCGCTCAGCCGAGTTTCTCCGGCCGCCTCGTTCGACGAGGAGCGCTTGGCTTGCCCGAGGCTTTCTGGTTTCACGTGAGCCGTTGGCTCCGGAGCAATTCTGGGCAATCCCTTAGATTCCCACGCCTTACATGGGAAGTGGGGGCCAAGAAAGAGAGGCTCAGTTTTTGAACCAAGGAGATTCCCCCCCCCCCTCGCCTTGAACTCCTCGCCAGGATTTGAAGAGTCCTGTTCCTCGGGGGGGCTACTGAATCCTTGCGGGTCTCTGTTTTTTTTTTTTTTTTAAAGGCGGAGGAGGATTATTGGCAGGTTTCTGGAGACGCCGAGGGCCGGCAATTCAATACAAATCCCTTCCACCCCGCGAAAGAAAGGGGCTAAGGGGGCGGAGGGGGGAGTGAGGGAAGAGAGTAAGGCATTCTAAGCAGGCTCGTGGGATTTTTCTTTCTTTCTTTTTTTTTTGGAAAGAAGAAGAAGAAAAGAAGCGGTGGGTGGAAACGCGATCCACCACTCCGACCTCCCTCGATTGTCACCAGTGGGGGGATTTAAGTGAAGGCAGCCAAGGGCGGCAGCGAACGTGCAAAGAAGGAGCACCTTAGGGGCATCTTGAGAATGGAGTGAAATTGAGCGAAAGATGGATGGGGCCTTATTTGGGAGGGGAGCGAGTAGAGGGAAGAATAGCGCATTCTTCTCTCAACTTCCGGTGAGATTTGTTCCTCGCTGCTTCCCCGAATCGAAACCGTTCCAGTGGCACTTCGGAGGGACTCCACGCGCTTCTTCCAAGAGAATTCTCTGTTCACAATTAACAGCTTTGTCAATGACAGCGGCAAGTTCCCCCCACCCCACCCGGCCACCCGGCGGCCAAGTTTGACGGATCCGGGAGAATCTTATCCTCCACTTCCTTGCCCCGAAGGGAAGATTTGGGGGGGGGGGGGAGGAAAGCTATTATTTTCTGAAATGTTGTGGATTGCGCAATCAAGAAAATCTACCCGCTATCTCCCCCGCCCCCCGTGCGGGCAGTTATATAAACCCTTCTTCATATCTCTCTCTCTCTCTCTCTCTCTCTCTCTCTCTCTCTCTCTATCTATCTATCTATCTATTGGACATACACGTATTGAAATATACGTATATTGAAATATATATTGAAACGTTAACAGGTTAGAAAGACGCACCAGAATAGGACTTCTATTCACTTCGACTCCAGTCCTGAGTTGACAAATAATTTTAATATTGGCGTTTTTGAACCAAAACTGATGACCTGGTAGACTGGTCATCAAGATTTGCACCAGACACATAGTTTTCGTATTTATTTATTTTTTTAAAAAAGAAGGCAGAACTCGGACAGTGCTCCCCCCTCCCCTTTCTTTGCCCTGCATTGGAAGCCAAGAGCTTACTACCTCTTTCGCAATTTGGCTGCGGAGCCTTTTAGATCCCGCGCTCCGAAGTCCAAGGAGAAATGCCCAAGCGATCTGCGCCGCTCAGCCAACCTGCGAGAAAACTTTTTCTCCCTTCTACGGTTTGCTGTGATGGTGGTGGTGGTGTCAAACTCTTACTGAAGTGAACGGGACCTTTCCGATTAAAAATCCACTTCTAATGTCCTAAAGTTTATTCAGTCTAAGAACATAATTTATGACAAGGGGAGGAGGGAAGGGGTGGAAGTCTTGTTGTTGCCCTTGTCAACCACAATCAAGATCGAGAAATTTTCGGGGGCTCCGATTCCTCTCGACGAGTTCGAGCGGCCGGCTCCAAAACCTACCCTGCCCGAGCAAAGAGGACAAACAAACTCTGCAGCGGGGAGGGCAAAGTTTCTCTCTCTCCCCTTCGGCTTTTCTGATTTTTATCTCTCTTTAAACTCCTGGCTGTTTGGTCAACTCGGAGCGCCCGGCCAGCGCAATCCGTTAGGCGGCGTGCCCTCCTGTGCCTGAGGGAATCGGAACGGCTCCGCCGGCGGCTTCTTCGACTTCACGAATTTATTCTCGGCAGAAGTCAACTCAAAGCCTCGCAATCCGTCGAAGGGCAGACGAGACGCCGGGGTTCTTCCCGAGGAAACCTGGTAAAGATGGGATTTGTCGGCGACCCCTTCGGATTTTCGACGAAGTGCCTGGTTGGATCCTGTAGCTCAGGATCCAAACCACGTGTCCTCGGAAGTCAGCCCGATTTAGTTCCGTGGGTTTTTTTTTTTAACTAAAAAAAGAAAGTTAAATAAATAAATGAAGAAAGAAAGAAGAAAGATAGAAAGAAAAAAAAAATCGCCGAAAACCCCTAAAGCCTTATTTCAACTAATGAAGAGTTAACTAACTTCAGTTTCATTTTAGGTGGAATTAAGAGGCTAAAAATAATCGGAATCTCAATTTGTCACAGGAATAATTAATTTCCAGGGACAAAGACAAAAGGAAAACAACGCTCGTGCCCCTTTTTCGCCTTTTCCTATGCCAAGGGCAACATGAAAAAAATGCTACTTCCTGGGGTTTAAAGGTTTTGGAGTTAGATCCGACATTCCAAAGCATTTAGACTACATACAACGAAGGGAGACAATTTTTTTAAAAAAAATATTCTTAAACCTTAGAGAAGCCATTGCTTTCCTAATATTTGTGTGTTTCACTTATAAACAATAAGCTTTCACCCTTCGTTTTTAAAAACAATTCCAGGATTGTCAATTACTTCAACAATGCACCTAAACTATAATGATATAGTTTTAACAAGCGGGGACCGATTTAATAGATTTTCTTCATCTTCTTTCGCAATATTTCGGGACTCAATTCCACCTCCACAGATCCAGCCGCGCATCCGGTTCGCATGCAAAATAGCATTTCTTTCGCAAGTATAATTGATGGGAGTCTCGTTTTAAGCAGCTCTTCATGGATCATTAGTCCGAGGCTGACTTGCAAAGCGGAAATCGGGATCTTGGTTCGAATTCAGACGCGCACAGGAAATCCTTCCGTTTCTCAGATGACACCTGAGTGTAAACGCGCTATTCAGAACAAAATCTCAAGCCTTTTAGCGCAATATGCCGAAAATGCTTTGGAGTTTCCCTTCTGTAAGGGAAACTGTAAGGGGGGGAGGGAGGGAGGACACTTTCACACGATTGCGGCAGGTTTCTTATTCAGTGCGTAGAATGGAGAATCTTCATAGGCATTTAATGTAAAAGATCGGATTCAGCCCACGGGACTTTTCCTGCGCTTTTATGACTGCTTCTCTTTCACTTCCAAATCCGCTTTATTTTATTTAACTGTTTCCACCTGTGAAGTTCCTCTCCTGTGATATTGACAAATTGACCACCTCTCGCGCTTTATCTTGACTTCACTTGACCCAAAGAGCCAAGATTTTATAGCATTTTAATGTGTCAATCCAGCCACTGGGGCGAAGAAGACAGACCCGTGATCCTAGAATACCCACTGAGGCGAAGACGACAGACCCGTGACGCTAGAATACCCGATAAATCAGGTACCGAAGAAATGGCCACGACAAACTTTCATCCCGGCTTTTTAGCAAAGGAGCCGAACTCGAGAGAAGCGAACTGAACTTCATGAATGACGCGCAAGAGCTACGAGATCTTAGGTCTCTTTCAGTGGATCAGGTTTTTACTGCTCTGGCTTCTACTGTATAAACAATATTTTTCAGCGGAAGAAACGATATTCTCCATTTGGGACGATGCACCTCTGCAAAATGCGTGGGGGAAAAAAAACCTATCTCAGATACTAGAAAACACTGAATTAAATTAAAAATGGGAATCAGAGGCAATGTAAGAGAAAGGGGAACCTTCTCCCAGATTCCAAAGCAAGTGCCAGAAGGTCGACAGGTAGGAGCAATTAATAAGAGACCCTGGCCTGTGACAAAAGATAAAGAAGAAGTGGAGAAATGTGAGACATTCAGGTTTGGGGACTGAGGGACCTCTAGGTCTCTAAGAGAATCAGTGAGGGGTAGATACATTCGGAAGCATCAAATCGCCTTTCTCCCCCCTCCATGTCGGGCGAATCAGGCCCAGTTTATGCCTCTTTGTCTGTGGGTTGAGGAGGCCCAAAACGAAAGCCTCCTAAATTATCTGGGAGAATGGCCAGAGCTCCAAGGTGGGAGATGGGCAGGCCTTACAAGAGGGGAGACAAGAGTTAGCACAGAACTTCGGGGGCTGTTATGGAGACCAGCGGCAGGGGCCAATACGGCTTCCTGGAGTGAAGGAAGGCTCAGGATCTTAGAGAAACTCTACCAGGCTAACCTTGACCTTAAAGAAGGTCCTACTGAACCTTCTTGAACCTGACTACTCAGAAGTCAATAGATAGATTCTACTTCTGAATAGTCAGGGGGGGGATATAGACCTTAAGCTGCCTTTCTGGCTGAGCAACTTAGAAACGTTTGTCTTCCTTCCTCCCTTTTTCCAGCAAGGAGGGGGGAACTTCCGATTATATCAAATTCCAACCATGGAGTCTCTGGAAAAATGAGTAGGGGAAGCAGGAAATCTCCATTGGTGGTGCTGCCAGTGCCAGGACTATATTGGGCTCCAGAGGAAGCTTAATATACAGCGCTACTCTTGAGGCAGGGCACTGGTTCTCCTACCCCTCCCACCCCCTTACATGAAAGACAAGTTCCCAAAATGTAAGGGTTCCAACTTCTAAGCAGTCCCAATGAAAGGGATGCTTTGAAACCTCCTACATAAGCCCTAACTTCCTAACTAAGAATATGCTAAAGTTTGCTAAAATACCCTAATTACTTCGACTTAGCCAAACATACTAGGCTTAACAAGAACAACTAAGATAGCAGTAACAATAGCACTTAGACTTATATACCGCTTCACAGTGCTTTACAGACCTCTCTAAAGCGGTTTACAGAGTCAGCATATTGCCCCCCCCCAACAATCTGGGTCCTCCAAATGCCTGGGAACAGGGTCGTCGAGAGCCACAGTCTTACTCCTAAGTAAGGAGTAAGCCTTTGTTATTAAGGCTGCAGAGTAAGCCTTACTCTGGGCGGACGGAGCTCAGCGAAGACCCTTTTGGCCAGGATCACGGAAGATCGCAAACTGCCGGTCGAAAGTGGTTCAACCGAGGCCGAGGTTTCACTATTTTGTGGGACCGACCGCCACGATGCGCGTGGGGCGGGAGGGGAGGGGGGTCGAGGACGCGCCTATATGCTGACGCAGCGCTCAGTCCTCAATGGATTCGCAACGGAAGAGGGCTTGACCGCCCAGCTGCCGGGGAAAAAAAAAAAAAAAAGGCTTCTTCTCCCACTCCCGTCCGACCCCGCCTTTGCACGGTTCGTTTTGGCCCCGGCACAGTTGTGCTTTCCCACGTGGCGCCATCTAGTCAAAGAAGCGGCTTTGCTCGCGGTCGCCGCCGCCGCCCGCTGACTCGACTCGGCTCGCTCTCCGCAGCCGCCGCCGCCGCTTTCAGCACAGCCTGACGGAGCCTGACGGTCAACTTCAGCCAGAATCCTCGCCTCTTTGCCGCACCGGCGGAAAAAAAAGAGCGAAGGCGCCGGCCCGGCAGCTCAAAGCTTCCACCGGCGAAGCAGCCTCAACTCAAATAGCCTCGCAGCTCCGTAACCTTTTCGCCTCCCCGGGCTCTTTAAACGGCTCATTAGCCAATAAGAATGGCTAATCGCCTCCCGCAGCCCTCCGCTCCCCGCCCTCCGGGGGGAAACCCGGCTCACCATTGGCTGCTTTTGATCAACAAAAGGGGGGGCTAATTACCATGCGGCGGGCTGCTCTTATAGGCTCCGAAGGGTGCCAGTCAGGCGCGCCTGTTCTCCGCCCTCCTCAGCTTCAGCCTGGCCGGCAAAGGCGCCTTGGTGCTGTCGCCACTCGTCGGCTCGGAGCTGGGCTGCGAAGGTTGCGAGGCGATGCTGCGCTGCTGACCCGTGCCGGCCGCGCCCCCCCCCACCCCACGCATCATGCTCCCGGGGTTACCTCCCGCGGGCTGCTGCCTATGGGCCAGCTGCGCCTGATCGGCGGCCGTCTCCCCGATGCCCCCGGGCCCCCGGCCTCTTCGCCGCTGCACCCGCCGGGGCGAAGGAGGTGGCTGCTGCTTCTCCTCTTCATCATGCTCGCCTTGTGGCTTTGCATGGTCTACTCTTGCGTCACCGGATCGTGCGCTTCAGCCGCGCCGGGGCTGATGCTGCTGAGCTCTTCGCCGTCTGCTCGGAAAGCGCCCGGTCCAGAACTCAACCAGCTGCTGCCCCAAGCCCGGACGGCCAAGATCCAGCTGAGAGTCGATCCGGAGAACGACGAAGACGAAGACGACGAAGAGTTGGGTGGCGGCGGCAGCAGCAATAGCAACAACGGAGTGGCTCCGGATTCCCCCAGCTTCATTTCCAGTTTCCTGAATGGCTCTGGGACGAAGCGGCTGCCCCAGGCGGTGATAATCGGCGTGAAGAAGGGTGGGACTCGGGCGTTGCTTGAGTTCCTGCGGGTCCACCCGGACGTGCGAGCGGTGGGCGCCGAGCCTCACTTTTTTGATCGCAACTACGAGCGAGGACTCACCTGGTACAGGTATGCCGGACTTGGGGAGATAGAGATCCCAGCTCGCTTTCATTGAAATTAATTAAGCACCGTCGGTGGGGAGTGGAACCCTATCTAAAGACGGGCATCTCTTGCCGTTTTCGGCCTGATCGTCTCCCGTACGTAGAGATCGAGTTGGAGCTGCGGCATGGACCAAAGCGCTGCGTGGTCCATCGCTCCACATCGATTAACTTTTCTGTTTTAATAGCATAGAACGGTCTGTTCTTTTTTTTTTTTTTACCCCCTTTGAAAAGTCCGAGTTAATAAAGCGTCTTCTCCTTTCCTTCCCCGCGCCCCTCCCAAATAATTGCTACTAGCTGGATCGCGAGAGCGCCTTTAGTGGCCAGGGGCTACTCTGGGCAAAAAAAGGGACCTTCCCTTCGCCCATTAATTGCTCAATCCACGCGCCTTCCTCTTAAATTAGCCCCTGAAGGCCCGTTGCCCCGCGGAGTCTCGAAGGAGGTCTCTGAACGTCGGCTCTTTTGCAATCTACTCTCCCTACTTTAAGAGAGAGAGAGAGAGAGTGTGTAAGAAAGAATGAATGAAAGAGAGAGAAAAAAATGAAAGAGAAATGAAAGAGAGAAATGAAAGCGAAAGAGAGAAAAAAATGTTTTAAATGCATGTAGATGAAGAAGAAAATATTCGAAGGAGGGTGACGTCGGTTGGTAAGGAGGGGGAGGAAATCAACTGCTTTCTGCTTTGAGAGGGGAAGTATTCTGATCTGCTCCAGAAAGAAAAGAAAAACTCTTAACGGAATCCCGAAGTCGCCGTTTGGGATCCGCTTCTTAAACGAAGCGTCGCCAAAAGATGTGCCCGCTTGCGGTGCTGGGTGGCAAATTAAGGGTCCCTCTTGTAACGCTCGATGTGGGAACTCGCAGTGCCCTTGTGCCCACCGGCACTCCCCAGAATCCTTCCTCGAGAGATCCGTCGCAGGGTGGGGGGCAGAAACACCCCCCCCCACACGCACACACATTCTCTGCCTTTTGCACCTCTCGGGCCAGTGAAAGAGTGGCAGATCAAAGCGGCGGTCCTCCCGCTCTCTCAACCTCTGTAGCCCAGTTCAAACGGCGAGGCGTTCCTCTCTAGCGCCTTCTTGGGTCGACGCGGGCGCCAAGAGGCAAACGCCTCCGGTGCGCGGTATAAACTCTGCTGGGCGGAAGGAAGCACTGCAGCTCTGGGTCCTCGGCTTCGGCTTCCGCGCTCTTAGCTAAGGGAACGCAGTGGGTCCCCCGTTATCCAGGCCTGAAAAGAAAGCTTGAGGGCCCCCTTCAAGCGCGCCCCAAACCCAACTTCGAGGAAGTCCGCTCAAAGGGTTTTTACCGACCGAGACGCGTTTTAAAATCGGGAACTTCTCTGGAGAAACGCAATTAAATCGGGAGCGAGGGAAATGTCACTTATCTACTCGTCTGAATGTGACTTAAAGCCAACAGAACGGGGAAATCGCTGCAACGGCCGAGATCGGGATCAGTTTCCAACCTAGAAATCTCTGGCTCCAGCTGGTCTGCTTCCCGGCCCTTTTAATTTTTGCTCCTTTTGGTTCCTTCTCGTGCTGGCACACGTTGATCTGTGGTCCTTTCTCCACGCCTTTTCACCTCTTCTCAACTTCTTTTCTAAACCAAGGCCAAATTTATGAGAACAAAAGTTAGCATCCCGACGGCTCTCGTGAAGGGATCTTTCTTCAGTTGTGTGATCCTGTCCTCCGTTGAGGGGAAGGAGCTCAACTATTCCAAACTGAAAATGGAGAAGTGTGACTATATAGGATAGGTGGTGAGAGAGAAAGAAATAGAAGGTTGGAGGCAGTAAGTATTCTAGGGCAGTTTTGCTGAAAAGGTTAAGAAAAAAACTTGCCTCTCATCTTCTGATGCAAATATGCTTTTGGGGTGAAAGTATGTGGAGCATAGTGGACAGTGAACTGCAGGGCATCAAAAACCATAGGACTATAGAGTATGTACAACAGGTTGCAGGAATTTATATAAGTTAAAAGAAAGTAAATCACATTTTATAGAAGTGGCTGGCTTTATATAGTAGCTGTGATTTAAATAAAGTCTAAATGTTTCAATTAAAAGTGGTTTAATTTTGCATTCCTTGACCTGCCCTAAGATCTAATTTGTATTCTTCCTTAGTTACACTCTCCCACCCTTTGCACTTATTTCAGTAAAAGTATGGAGAGAGAGAAAAAAATCAATGGAGAATTTTCTACTCTGTTTCATATGATGTGAACTGATGTTTCATCAACATTTGGTTTGTATGTTAAATATTTTTGGATTAAAACATCTCAAAGGAAATAGCTTGGTTAAAAAAAATCTAGGAGCACTCACTGCTTTTAAAAGTTATGACAAATGGCACTAACTAATTGTTGCAGGAGACTTTCTTTATGGGAGAGTTTGTTTTTCAATGTTTTATAGAGCCTGCTATCAAGAGAATTTAAGAAGGAACAAAACTAAATCCTTAAAAAAAAGAATTAAATTAAATTAAAAACCAAATCATCAAATGTTCTCTTTGTTTCAGGGGATTTGTGATGGATTTATGGCTTTCTTGACAAAATTGCTCAGACATTTGGGGATCCGTTTTTTTCCCTGATAGATTTGTTCTGCTGCCAACTTTCCTGGCTCAGCTCTTTTGTCATACAGTACTTGGTGATTATGTGAGCTTGTGTGAATGTCCTTAGTGGAGTCCAGGAGGCAGAGTTCCCAGATGGAAGAGACAAGTAAAGGAAGACAGTTTTTAAAAGATCCTCCTCAGCCTGCAACTGATGAACAGAGCTGTCAAGAAGACAAGAAACGTTAGCTATTACCACAAGATGAACTAAGGAAAGTTTCCAAGTAATTTAGGAGTTTGGGAATGTAGAGGAAAGAAACATGCCTTTGCTCTTTTGCTCAGCACATTACCTAAGTCTTCTATAACTATTGGGGTTAAAATGAAACCTGAGCATTGCTCCCATTCTAATATGGCCTTGTAACCAGAAGTTTAGATTTGAATAGATTATGTTGCTCAGGTTATGTCATGAGAGAAGTGTGGTATGCTCAACCTGTAGCTGGGAAATACGGGCCGGGTTTGTTTTGTATATGGCTCATGACTTGCTTTCAAATAACAGGAAATTCATAGCAATGATTAACACCCCCTTGACTTCCAGTTTCAAAGGTTTTCTAGAAATGTGCATTGTTCATTTGTATGTAACTCTCAACGTAGGCCATGAAATTGCAGTCAGATGAACGCTACATTTGAGAGGCATAACGGTTTTACTTAAAAAGCAGTGCCTTGTTGTGTACGCCTCTTCTTGGATTAAAAAGAGATATGAACTGTGTTGATTAGGGAGATCTGATAGCAGACTAATGATTGCAGAACTGGAAAAGATGGGGTTTATTATTCAATATGGTGGACAAATAAAGCAAAATGGAATTAGCTGAAAAAAGCCACTGGACTGGATTGGTACAATTTAACATTGGCATTGTAATACATGTGCATACAGTATATCTCACTTTCTCTCCCCTGCTGTTATGTTACTCATTATGTATTTCTATTCTCAGTCCAAGAGAATAGTGTTGCCATTTTCATATATCAAAAATTTGATGTTCTCTTTTTTTTCCAACTATTCTTCTTATTGCTACCTTGTTCAAAGAGAGCACTGCATACTCCGAAAGCAATGGCATGTAAGAGGTTTTGATATGCTTTAAATTATTGCGTGCTTGAAGAAAGTTGTCCTGCAAATATGTAATGTGCTGAAATGCATTGTAGACGTTTATTTAATGGACTAGGAATATAAAAATTTCTTAATAAAGTATCAGTGAATACTTTACCTTATGTTATGCTTCTCCAAACAAGGTCAGTCTGTTTAAGGTGAAATAATAAGTTGCTGGGTGTGTAAGTAGATCAGTTTCTTGAGCTAAGTAAGCACATGAAAACTATTTAAAAACATACAAACAAACTGAAATAGGTACTCCTAAGAAGAAAGTAAAAATAATAAAATAATAATGGGAAAATACAGAGGTTATAAACTGACAAAAAAGTGGCCTGAATAGAAACAAACATGCAGAATATTTAAATCCAGTATTTATCCACTTATCTGGCAATTTAGGGTTCTGAGCAGCACAACTACATTCTTTTAGCTGTAATATAATTGGCTTTTTGAAGACTTAAATACACATGAAGTTGACGCCTGTTTGGAACTGTAGCACCAATAGAAACAACTCTGAAGCACTTCGGTTCAATTATGTACAATAATAATGAGCTCTTCAGTTCCAAGACATTTTTAATAAGTTAAACTTACAGTTATGCAGAGATTTCATTTAGAGTAGCCTTCAGTTGAGGTCAATAGTACTAACATCTGATTAGATATGTGGGTAAATGTGAAATTAGGCTATGATTTAGAAATGGAAGCCTTGAGATTAAATAGATGCAGAGTGATCCAAAACGGATAATGTTAATTGTCAGATTAATGATTTTGGCCATAAAACACTTAATTTAAATGTTGAGATCAATTCTGTGTGTACTCTTATGTAAGGAGCAGAGCTGATGGCATTTAAAGGGCAATCAATAGTTTAATTTACTGGTGTCAGTAATGCTTTCATAAAGTTTCCTTCCCCTTCAACAATCAAAGAATTGAAATAATTTTACCATGAAAACCCCATGCACGTCTATTTTTAAGAAATCTACCAGCATTCTGTGGGATTTCTAAGTGAATGTGAAGGTTTGCAGCCTTAAAATGCCATATTAAGGACCTGGCACAGTTAGTAAAAGCTGTTTTCCTCTGCTCTGCCAATTCAACTTCAGAGTTGGCTATATTTCATGTACTAGCAAGTTAATCATGGTAGAACCCTTGAAGTTATTAGTAACTATTGATTTATTTGGTGACTCTAAATGATGGGTGATTTTTACTAGAGTAAAAGCAAGCACTTTGTCTTTTATGTCTTTTAATGAATTATGTTTAGCATTTAGGCGTGATTGTTCAAATGTAATATCAACACACATAACTATTGTTTATTTAGGAAAGGGAAACTGCGGAGGTTATTCTGTTTTCTATGAAACATCAGGACTTTTTCCAAATGTGTGGTTCTGAACAGATCTTACACCAAAGCCAAGTTTGAGTTGTGTGATAATTTTCATTGCTTCTTTTGATGTGATCATCTTGGATTCAGTAAGAGTTTTGCTCCAGGGAATGTTGCCTGAAACAAGCAGATGCTGAAAATGGCCATATGTGTGTTTCTAATTTTAATTTATATTCACTGCTTTTTCTATCTTTCTTCAGCTTTTGAATTCTGAAACCATCCTGAAGAAAATACTGCTTCTGGGAAAAATTGAAACCAGAGAGGGGTGTGTCTGTTTGGCTTATTTAGGATTGCTAACAATGTTAACTGTTTCTAGATGTACCCTCTAAGAAAACACCTCTGTTTACATTACCTGGTGTTTTCTACTTATCTTGATACTTTATTTGCTTCTACGGAGACATTAAAAAAATAGTTTAGGAAAAAGACGTATATGCCCTATTCAAACGTGAACAGTTTTTGAATGATCTGGTGATCTAAATTTCAACACCAGCCTAATCTTTGCTGAGAAAAATAAATGCTGAAAATAGAGTTAAAGTAATTCTGCCGAAATGAGAGTCTTCTATGTTAATGAAGTAAGGAATGCAGAATGTGTTGCCTGTGTCTAGTTTTATCACTTTGCATTATAGCATTTTGGAAAGGGAAATCTAAAGAATTGTCATGGTTTGTTAAGGCAGACAATGTTAAAGCATCTTGAGAGTTCTACATTAAATTAGCTGCTTGAACTAGACTGTAAAATGGCTGATCAATCCTTCTGGGTAAGAAATGGGGAGGGGGGGAACTAATTGCAGATAGGATCCCTAACTCCAATAAGTGGAATAAGTCAATATTTAAGGGCACTCTTTGCTTTAGGGCTGGCATAGCCTGCTCTAGTTCAACCACCCTTGAGTCATTAAAATAAAATGCTTCTTTCTAATTAATGTATCTAATCTATTATTCTAAGGCTAATTCAGCAAATATGCAAGCAGTTTTTCCTCCTGGAAGGAAAAATAGTTTGTGAAACTAGTAATTATACAATTGCATGGTTCAGACTCCAAGGAAGAGCTATTAAAAGATCACAGGGAAAAAAAAGTAAAAAGAAATACTACTGAAATAAGTACAGTTCAGTGCAGTTTATATGGGCAGCACGCTAGACATCTGCATAATATAGTTTCAAAGCAACTTGCCTGAAATTCTTGCAGCCCAATCCCAAAAAATTTAAATTTGTATGACTGGGAAGTAAGTTCCATTGGGTAGAAATGGATAGGTTTAGGATTGCAAACACGTGGCACAAAACGGTTGGCATATTTACTCAAGAGATAGGACCCACTATGGGAGTATGCCAAACTAAGCAGTGATAGGAGGATCTAGCCACCTAATTCAACCGTCTACTCGGTGCTTCAGGGCTTTAATTAAAACCAGCTCATGCCCGCTGGAATCTGTAGTACTGTGCAACTTGAGTTTTAAAATTTATGTATAGCCATTTTGAATATTTGGCACTGAAAGACATTCTGGCTGTTTAGGAAGTTTAAAACCTGCATGCCAACGTTACAAGCAATATTCTAACTCTGTCTAGCAGCATTTATATCAGCTAAAGTCTGGTCCTTGAATAACTGTATGGAAAGAAGAAATTATAGAACTTGATGCATTAGTGTTTGACTAGATCTTCTCTTTGTAATAGTCCTTAAACGACATAATGAACTGCTAAATGGGCGTACCTTACTTTATTTGTAAGCATAGTTTTTTTTTAAAAAACCAACAAAATTTCTACAGAAATGGAACAGAAAAAAAAACATTTTCATTTCATTTTCCATAATATATATTTTTTTAAAGGTAGACAGTAAAGGAGAAAAAATAAGTATGCAAACCCCTAAATGCGTGAAAATACACTTTCATATAGTCGAGCTTTAACGATGCAGCAATTGCCTAAACCTTTCAGAATTGCTTTCTTTAATGTGCAAAAGCTTTCTTTTTGACTTCTAGTACATTACTCTGTTATCAAGGCATAGTTAATTTGGTGGTTGGGAGCAATATTTTTTAAAACAGCTTTTTTTTAATGGCTGTAGATGTTAATTAACCCTTCGGCATAACTCAGACCATGCAACAGATTGTAGAGGAAGGCTAGAACTGTATTGTATTAAGATTGCTTATAATAACAGAATCTTGCAAGTCTACCTGTGTCTTCCCTTCACTCCCTCCTATAATTTAGGGAGTTGTGTGGGCAGGCACAGGAATCTGAGTTTTTCTGTGGCATTTTTCTTCTTCTCCAACTGTTTCTCTTACAGTCTCTTTATTCCTCCTCCAAGGCTATCTTCTCAGTTCTTTATATATACCAGCAAGCTTGGGGAAGGGGCAGTGGGGCGGGGGGGACAAAGGCAGTTTTTTAAATCCCATCCCCTATTTTTTTAAAAAAATAGGTACATTAAGCCTAATGAAGGTTTAATGGAGGTCTAATCTGATTTCTGAGGAGCCCCGGGTTTACTTTGAAGCAAAACTAATCCTGCAACCTGCGAAATTGGCTGCCATTGATGAAGGTGATAAGGATAGCTATGTAATAGTTGAAAACTTACTTAGGGACCCATATAGGTAGTCCTTGACATATGACTATATTTGAGCCTGGTCGTAAAGCAGGTCATCACATGATCAACTTTTTTTGTTAGAGTGGTTAAGTGAATATTTATTTATTTATTTATTATATTTCTATACCGCCTTTCTCCCATAGGACTCAAGGCGGTGTACAGTCAAGAAAAATATAGACACACAAACATCATAAAATTGCTAATTAAAATTATTACTTAGTTTGGTCAATCAAATAAAACCCAGAATTAGATACATTTAAATATGGTGGTCATTAAGTGAGTACTGTGGTTGTTAAACCAATGCATTGTTTACCATGGGGTCTTTTTGCTGGAAATTAAAAGTAAATGTTTTGGTTTTGGGTAAAAAACATCCTTGCAGTTACATGTCCATGGGATGCTGCAAATACATCCAAGCGCCCAAAATGTCACATGATTGGGGGCAGTGGCCATCAGAACCAGATCATAAATATCTTTTTTTTTTTTTTGGAGGGGATGTCATTGTAACTTCAAATGGTTGCTAAATTCATAGCGGACCAGACATAAGTGGAGGACTACCTGTAGTTGAACTTGTCTGTTCATTGCTTTGCAATGGAATAGCTAATATGGAATTTCATAGCTCACTCCAGGACTTTGATTCTGAGTGGCTCAAGGTTGACTCAGCCTTCCATCCTTCCGAGGTTGGGTAAAATGAGGACCCAGATTGCTGGGGGCAATATGCTGACTCTATAAACCACTCAGAGAGGGCTCTAAGGCACTGTGAAGCAGTATATAAGTCTAAGTGCTATTGCTATCTAACACTTTGTAATGCATTTGTGCTGAAATTATATTGATGGAATGTTTGTTACCGTAACCAAGCTGAGTTGTGTAGAGTCTGCCCTCAAGCCTCCCTTCATCACAAGGGCCTGTTTTCCAAAAGGAATAACTGGTTCTAGCAGCCTTCCATAGGAAGGTGAGGTTGATGGCAGGGGTGAAATCCAGCAGGTTCTGACAGGTTCTGGAGAACCGGTAGTGGAAATTTTGAGCAGTTCGGAGAACCAATAGCGGAATTTTTGAGTAGTTCAGAGAACTGGCAAATACCACTTCTGGCTGGCTCCAGTGAGGGGTGGGAATGGAGATTTTGCAATATCCTTCCCCTGCCATGCCCACCAAGCCACGCCCATAGAACCGGTAGTAAAAAAAATTAGATTTCACCACTGGGTTGAAGCCTTTGCAAGCATGGAGCCAGTTTCTTTTTGAGAATGTCAAAACAACATTCCTTGCAAACAAATGCAGTGTGGATTCTGGAAGTCTTAGCTGCCTTTTTGAAGGAGACGAAACTGATCCTATTTGCCTTCAGACTATAAATGGCCAAAATGGCTCTTTAACCTGGAGACAATGGAAGCTGTTCCTTGTTCTCCATCTCAATTTGTTAAAACTGTGGCTCTACTAAACAGTTTCTTCTCTTTAAGACTAAGTGTTTTAAAAAAAACCATCTTTCTTTGGTGTTTGGGAAATCTGTCTCCCTTTTTTTTTTCTGCTTCTGAATATAAACAGCAGATGCATCTTCTTTTCTCTCATAAGCTAAAAACGTTTGCACGAAGCTTCCTGTTTTCACTGTTCCAATAGCCATTCCATTTCTCTGGGAATTCTAGCACAAGTAACCTTGCATAGGGTCGTTATTATCCTCATCATCTGTTTTTTGATCTAGGCAGGCTAGTTGCAACACTCTTGAAAGCACCCCTGCTCTATCATATTGGAAGATGACCAAATGAGTAAGCAGCTACAGCTGCTCTGAAGGCTGACAGGTGGTTCTTCACAAAATGGATTCTTGAACTCTGTGGACTAGTCTGAAATTGGTATTTATCTTTATTGCAATTTATGTTTATCTGGAATTAATGTTCAGTTTAGGAACCTCAAGCTGTGTCATTACATTGTTTTTGGAGGATACAAAATTCTAACTGACAATTATGAAAGGCTTTCTATATTGTTCCCTTTGGGGGTGGAGAGATATCTAGGAAACCGGATCCTCTCTGATGCATGTGCAAGTTTTCAGTAATATAAATTAGGATAGGGTGCTGCTCACATAGGCTATAATCCAGGGGTGAAATCCAGCAAGTTCTGACAGGTTCTGGAGAACTGGTAGTGGAAATTTTGACTAGTTCAGAGAACCAGCAAATACCACCTCTGGTTGGCCCCAGAGTGGGGTGGGAATGGAGATTTTGCAATATCCTTCCCCTAGGAGGAGAGGGAATGGAGATTTTACAGTATCCTTCCCCTGCCACACCCACCAAGCCACACCCACCAAGCCCACCAAGCCACACCCACAGAACCAGTAGTAAAAAAAAATTTGGATTTCACCACTGCTATAATCACTGAGCATGTCTGCTTATTATGGTATCTCTATAGTCCACAAGACCTGGGAGGTACTGGATTGAATACTTCAATATTAAAATAAGCATTAATCTGTAGTAATGCAACATACTTTGCCTAACATGATGTCTAGAAATAAACCAAGAGTATGAGTCTAGGACTGATTTCATGCTATTTCAACTTTAAGGCACTTCATTTCTATTTCAAACTGTATCTTCAGCATCTTGAATAGTTGAAATTCCTTGGAAACAAGAGCCCAATATGAGTCCAGATGGGTCTCTGTTTCTAGTTTAACCTGCAATACAAGGCTTAATATGTTTTCCAGCAGATCCGACAACAAAATAAGTTTGTGTTGCAGCATGATAGTTACAAAGAACATGATCCCAAAGAAAGAATGAGCTCTTGTGATCCATCAGCAAGGCCCTTGTGCTTTTATGGGATTGCTATTTAAAAAATAAATAAATTGTTTTAATAGATGACAAGAATGATTACTATTGCTGATAAGCGTACTACAGTTTCATGCATGCCTTTTGATATGGTGCAACTGCTGTGTTCTTCCCAGCAGGTCACTGATGGGAATGGCTTTGTCTTTCCTGATCATGTTTCATAGTCTCAGCTGTCCAGTTGAAATCCCGCATCAACCAAAATCAAATGTGTACTTGGACTGGGCAAGTTTGGTGAATCCAGAATATGTGGTTCTTAAGTTAGGGTAGAACTTCATGCTAAGCAATAAAATGGCACAGTCTTGAAATTAAGGCAGGAAGGAAGGATCATAAGATTGTTTGCAGGTATCTTTGTACTGTATTTCTTCAACTTCCTGTATAATGCTGATCTCTGGCACAACCTTCTTAGCTGCCTAATTCTTAGGGGTACACAAATCTCCTTTCTTGACTTACTCAGAAATGAACAATGCTAAAATTGCTTTTGTTTTTTACTCTTATAGAGACAAGTTCAGATCCTGTCCTGATAAAACAATCAACAGTATACTTCTGTGTGGATCCTGAAGTTTCCTATATCTTGCATCCATAGTTCTAATTTTATAAAACTCATTGTATCCTGAAGTTGAGCAAACCATCAACCACTGAATAACCCATAGTATTGGATGCATTTTCTTGTAACAGATTATAGCATAGTATATAAACTTTTCTGCATGATGCAATTGTTAATAAGTCCTAAGAAAACTCAATGCTTGATAGGTCAAACTAATGGTGTATCTCCAAGTGTGGGTTGCTAATTGAACTGAAAACTACCTGCATCTGAAATGGATGCACCTTATTAACCCAGGAAACTACATATGGTGTTTACGTTGTCACACAGCTTCTTAGATGGGTAAAAAGACAGAGTAGGGCAGAGAGCTGCTAAGTCACCATCAGCTCCTTAGTGCTGAAAGATGACAGACACTATTCCTCCCAAGTCTTTGCCCTTCTGTCAAGACGAGTGGTGATCAATGAGTTAAGAAGATAATAAATAGGCCAGAGCTCTCTGGGTAGTTAACCATATGGTCTTAAAGCACAACAAATACTAGACCTCACTTACTCCTATAGTCTAATTACAGGATTGGAAAGCAACCAAAGATATCCACTGCTACCTGCTGTCACTGTATGGTGTCCAAAGTGATTGAAAGCTCTAGTGGTATTGTATGCAAGGATTCTATGCTCAGTGCCCAGTGGTATAATGTTTGAGGGAGAATCAATACCTTGTTCTATTTCTAGCATTCCTGATGTTTTATCTGGCTTTGGGGTATGCTTATTGTATGGAACTTCTATCTGAACAAGGCCTCTAAAAAGTGAAATTATTTTTCATCCTCAGAAATATATGCTGCATTGTGGAACTGTCTAAAAACTTTGGTCCCTTTTAAGTTAATCAATTCTCCGGGGTTTAAAACTAAAACTAGAGATGCAGTCTAAAAACAAATTGTGAGGGCCATGTTTGGAAGGCTTACTTTAGCTGTATTAGTTACTAACTTTCTGTTTTAACTTCTAGTGGACAAAATGTTAGAAAAATACTTTTATGCCTCTGGTGCAATGTATGGGTAAAATATGTTGTGCAGTTAAAATTGCCAATGGCCAGATGGTCATTAAAACAAAATATATAAGTAAAGAGTTCAACTATTTTTTTCAACAAATATATTCCTCAAATAATACATCACTAACAAAAAATTATCAATATTCAAAAGTAATTATAAGTTATTAAATATTACACAAAATTGATAAACTTTCACCAGCCATATGTATTTTATATATATTTGAAGACTTTGATTCCCTGAAATTGCAGATCTTAAAACAAATATTAAACAGATTTAAATTGGTCCAGCTTTTGTAAGATGATTGAACGTATTTATGGACTGGCTAAAGCCCAGATAAGATTTAACAGTTATGATTCAGACTTTAAGAGATATCAAGCAGGGTTATCCCTTATCAGCTTTATTATTCAACTTCTGCTGTAGAAGTATTAGTAACATCCCTTGGATCTAACATTTGAGATTATGGGATAAAATTGGGTAACAAGACATAGCATTTAAATTTATCTGCAGAGGATATGGTTCTGACTCTCAAATGCTTCCCACTTAGCTAACTGTATTAAGAAGGAGTTAGAGGAATTTCCAGAGACATCAGGATTATCAGTTAATTTTCACAAATCACATTTGATATTTTTCACACACCCCCTAGCTTCAAAAAGAAATTTCTATAGATTTAGAAATATCAACAGTGTATAAATCTTTAACGTATTTAGGCATCACTATTACCAAAACATTAATTATTTTTTTATTAATAATTAAAAACCAACATGAAAGAAATTAAATAGGGAAATGACAAACTGGGCTTCAGAACATTTCAATAGGGCGAATTGCAGTGGTAGAAATAAAAATTCATGCAAGGCTTAATTATTTATTTCAATGCCTCCAGTGAAAATTCCATTCCAGAACAGGAGAGAACAGCTTTTGCTTTCATGCCGAAGAAGAAGAAGAAGAAGAAGAAGAAGAAGAAGAAGAAGAAGAAGAAGAAGAAGAAGAAGAAGAAGAAGAAGAAGAAGAAGAAGAAGAAGAAAAAATAGAAGGATTTCATATAAACCTCAGAAACTGGGAGAGTGGGAGCATACTCAATTTATTATCAAAAAGCACAGTTAGGGCCTGTGATTTATTATGGAAGACACTTCGAAACCATGGATCCAAATTGAAGTTATATTACAACCAAATAATTTTATAAATCAATGGTTCTTCCACCCAAAATATTTGTCTGGTAAAAATTATTAAAAATATTTTCGCTAAAATGATGCTTCAAGTTTGGAAAAGTATATAGATAGCTTTAATAAAGCAGACTTCTCCTTTAACGTTTTAAATAACATATATAGATCAGGGTTAGCATGGTGACATAACATCTTTATAAACTACAAGATTGTTACAGTAATAGGGAACCTGTCTATAAAGATCAGATAGAGCAATGAGTAGGCAATAAGTTGCCCGATATTAACTCAAATCTCTTTTGGGCGATAGAAATGTTTCAGCTATAAAAACATGGACCTGCAGCAAATTTAAGGATTTAATATTTTACTACTTAGAATAACCAAATGGAAGAATCTAAAAAAGTATAATATCTTATTGCAATTAGAAATAGGAGATCCACCCCTTGATTTAAAGGAAGCTTGGGATTCTGATCTTGGTAAAGCCATACAGGTGACAAATTGGCATGAATTAGGCAAAGTACCTCAGTTAATGGAAGAACTGTAATGAAAGATTATAACATCATTAACACGTGACTCCAGTCAGATAGGCACATACTATGTATATCACAATTACCGGTATTTTTCCAAATGTTGGAAAGCAAACATTTCATATTTGTAGTTGTTCAATAAAGCAATACCTTTTTGGTATAAAATTTTTGGGGTGGGGGGGATAAGTCATATTACTTAACCAAGAATGAAATGTTTCCCAGAAATAAGCTTACTACATATATTTACAAGTCCAAGTCTCTTAAAAATAAGGAACTTACGTATTACATTTTAGCAGTCGAAATAATAATTGCCCAATGTTGAAAAGATCTAGACAATGGTTTGGAGCCCAAAGATTAAGCAAGGATTCTGCACGGAGCCACCTTGTAGAGAGGTTGATGAGGCATAAACATTTAATTAAATATGATTTAATTTAAATCATTTAATGATTTTAATTAATTAATCATTTAATTAATTAAAGTGAGATCAGGTCTACCCCTAAATTGGCAATATTAAACCATAATATTCTAAAGGTGGGAGCCAAAATATCAGTAAGACAGCTGACTGATATGTATGTTGAACAGCAAGTAATTTAATTTTAACAATTGTGATCCAAGGACTGAGAAGTCTTAAGAAGACTCTTGAGACTTCTCTTCATTATTTTTCCTCCTGCAAAACATGGATGTCTAGGTTGTTGGTTTGAACTTCTCTTAATCTGCTTTCCTCACTTTGCTCTTTGGTTCCTAGTGTAATTCCAGAGCTATTGCTTCCCTCACTTTAAGCACTCTGCCTCAATTTTACTTGATGTTGTTGTGATTCATTATATGATTTCTCCTCCTCCTTTCTGGACAGTCAAGGAGTGCAAGTGCAACCTATTGTGCAAGGAGACAAGAACCCTAGGAGAAAATACAAGGAGAAAACATCAAGCTCAGACTTGAAGTAGACTTGGACTAGGACTGGAAGAACACTCCTGTCTGGCACCATGGAAGAACATGCCAACCACTGATCAGTAATAATTGTTATGTATTTACTCATTCATTGCATTTTAATTCCCTCTGAGAATGAGAGCTCAAGACAGTTTACATGAAAATTTCCCACAATTCCATTCCCTAGGAACAATCCTGTTTAGGTTGCTCGGGCTAAGAAGAAGTGGGTTGCTTCTAAATTACTGATGGCGATGCCTAGGTGCAACTTAACCACTTACTATACTTTACTTCTAATTACACTGATGGTGTAAAACTACTTGCTGCATATTTCATGAAACGGTCACATTTATGATAAAGAAACCCAGATAAAAAGTGAACATTGGAGAAATGCCAACTACTTTTTTTGAATGAGATTATGCGTTTGTCAGTACATAATGACTTCTTTTGTATTGGGCTTGTTAAATCAACCATTTTTATTTATTTGGTGCCTTCAAGTCAATGTTGACTCCTGGCACAACTGTCTGGACAAGTCTGTGAAGTTTTCTTGGCAAGATTTCAGAAGTGGTTTTGCCATTGCTTGCTTCCTAAGGCTGAGAGATGAGGCTGACCCAGGGTCATCCAGCTGGCTTCATGCCTAAGGCAGGAGCTGAACTCATGGTTTCCTGGTTTCTAACCTACTGCCTGAACCATTACACCAATTTAGCAATTCCAATGGATAAAAAATTTCCAATGTTGTAGTAAATGCTTTGCACAGTGGCAGAGAAGTTATGTGTACCTGGGACATGCACACATAAAGGACAGCTACAAGCAATAGCCAGATAATAATAGCAGCACTATCTGACTGACCCTGGTTAATCTCAGAAGCTAAACAGGGCTGAGATAATTAATATTTGGATGAGAGATGACCAGGAAATCCCAGGGTTGTAAGCTAGAATTAAGATACTGAAAAATCAACTCTCAGGAAGACAGTGAATAAAGACTTCATGTCTTTATTGTTGCCAAAACTATGTGAATAGTTTTATCAGAATTTAGGTTTGATGTAAAAGAAATTAGCTATGCCTTTTATTATTTAAAAATTAGATAAAATATTTGGACAGGGTATACACACATTTACTTAGATTTGACTCTTTAGATCTGATTCCAGTTACTGGGAGGTCACGTCAGACTACTAACTTATTTTAAGATTCATGACTTAAGGTATTGAAAAGAATTTCTCTAAGCATTTCATTGGCCAGAGTTCAAGCACCTACCATTTTGGGGGTTTGTATGTGTGTGTTTGCTTATGCCACGCACACCTCCAAAAAACTAAGAACAAAAGCTATAAAAAGAGTAAAAAGATGGAAAAAAGGAACTAACAAAAATGTATGATCTTTCATTCAAAGATTCCGCTGTATAATTCCAATGTAATGAAGTTGACTTTTATGTATGCTGAGAGCATATGCACCAAGACAAATTCCTTGTGTGTCCAATCACACTTGGCCAATAAATAATTCTATTCTACTCTATTCTATTGACAGCCAATCATTTCTAAATCTTCCTTCAGATAGCCAGTAAACATGAAAAAAAATATTTATGCGATGAATTCAACTCAAGATCTCACCCACACCCACCCACCCACACTGTTCTTTTAGACCCTTAGTCACCAAAACTCTTAATTCCAACTTCTTATTCCACAGTTATTCCAAATGCTGTAACCTAGATTGGAGAGTTAAAAAAAATGTCCTAAAGAAAGCAATAGTACAGTAGAACATTTTCATAACATTGCCAAGAAAACTGTTGGGATCCAGCAGTATTAAAGTAATTTTGCTGCTGTCACGGGAGTTGACACCTCAGTGCTTGATTCTAAGTCTCAATGTGTCTTGAGCAACTTTTTCTGAGAGAGGTTGAACTTCAGCTGGTGTAGTCCAGTAAGCAAGATCCAATTGTTTCTTTGGAAAGGGATTAGATCATCCAGCCAAAATATATAGCCAATTTAAATTGAAGGGAAAGCAACATTCAGAACTGTAGTTAATTGGAGTGTAATGTCTGTAATCTGAATATATACATATGTAAGCAGCTGTATTGAGTAATTGCAAAAGGGCAAAGCATGTTTATTTTTGATTGTAATACTAAAAAAAAATATTATTCGTGAAGCCAGCTGTTATGCCCTGGTGGCCTCCAGCTGTGTTTGCACTAGAACTTTTATAATTCCCAGCTAGTCATTGCCCATTGTAGGTTGGGAGTTGGCATCACAGCATTGTATATTTAAAGGATAGCAAGCTGGGGAAGGATGTGGACTTGTTTACCTAATGCTGGGATTTTATTCCAGGTCTTGTTACCTGAAAGAAATATATCTCAGTCTTTCTGCAGAAGTCTTGATATCAAAGAGCCACACGAATTGTCTGAATTTACAGGATTGATGAAAATAGAGACCTCTGCCAATAGTGTTCTTGTAATCACATGAATGCTTGAAAGTGAGTCTTCCTTCTTTTCTAGTAGTGAAGACCATCACAGGCAAGGAATGTGGTAAATATCTCCTCTGTCCATCTTTGAAAAACCTGCTTCCCTTGATTCTATATGTGGTCCCCAGTAATGCAAAGGTAAAAGAAAGGTGTGTGTGTGCGTGTGTGTGTGTGTGTGAGAGAGAAAGAGCTCACACACACACCCATGTGTGTGAGGGAGAAGCGTGTGAGAAGAGGAACCTCATCTTTTTCTGAAGAAAGGAAAACATTGTTTCACGAATGTCTCGCAAGTTCCTTTCAGCAACTACTTATTGGTTTGGGTCCAGGATGAGTTATGCCTGTATCTGCCTCAGTGTCTTTCAGATGATTCTATGATTCAAGATATTTGGAAAGTTGTTAGATATGATTTAGAAGTCCCATGTCCCTCAGTTCTATTGCCTCAGCTGGTAAGAAGGTTACGTTATGAAATGCTTGGTGCTGCCTTCTTATCTCTCCATGATGAAGTCTTAAAACAATTACTCGATAAGGATATGGTGGACATAGCTTTTCACTATGTTCTCATAAACCACAGCCAGTATAATCAAAGGTTGATTATTAGGGGGCTTGTGCAGAGGTGGGCTGCTGGTGGTTCACAGGGATTTGGGAGAACCTCTAGCTAAGATTCTGTGCAGTCAGAGAACCCCCAAATCCCACTCTTGGCGGGCCGTGCCTGCCCCTCCCAGGAGTCCCCATGCAGCCTGTTTCGGAATCAAGTAAGTGCAAGGTACATGTGAAAGCTCGGGGAGGGTGAAAAACGGGCCTACCAGAAGTTCAAGAAGGCCGGAAACGGGCCTGTTTCCAGCATCCAGAGGGCCTCCCAAAGGGCCTGTTTTCACCCTCCCAGAGACTCAAGGAAAGCCTTTGGAGCCCAGGGAGGGCAAAAATGCCACTCTCGTCGTGGTGCAGGAGGCTGACTAGGCCACGCCCACCATGGCTATGCCCACCCAGCAACCGGGCAGAGAACCTCTTGCTAAAATTTTTGAAGCCCACCTCTGGGCTGGTGGCACAAAACATATGAAGGCATCTGATTACTTATAAAATGTGAGGTTAAATACAAACATGACCACAAAACTGACTATATTCCCTTCATAAAGAAACAATAATAGCAGTTGGGGGCAAGGGGTAAAGCGTGAGGTGAGCAGGCATATTTCTACAGTTCATTTATGAAGTGTTTAGTTTATCTAATGAAACTCTGGACTAGCAATTGTTAGCTTTACCACCATGCTCTGTTTTTTGGTTCCAAGGAAACTTTCTTTTATTCTCCTAGGAAGAAAGCATAAAAGTGGTGCTTTTGGGATAGAGACCAAATTGATCTTTAAGTTTTAAATTTTAAGAAAGGTGACATTTCAGCATGCAAATCAGTGATGGGTTCCTCCCGGTTCGGCCCGGTTCTCCCGAGCCAGTAGCGGTGACGATATGATGTCACCGAACCAGTTCTGCCTCCCCCATGCCCCCGCCCCCCACCCCCGCGCCCCCTACCCCCCACATTATTCTTATCTTTTATTTGGCCCCACCCCCAATCTATTGCTGCCTCCTGAGTCCCAGCTGATGGCTAGAGGGAAAAAACTGTTTAAACTCTTGCCACAGGGCTTCAAAGGGCCACCCTACAGCTGATCAGTGTTAAAAGAAAACAAATGAATAGACCAGTGCCTGCAAAAATAAATGGGTAGACCAGTGCCTGCAAAAATACATGAGTACATCAGTGCCTGCAAAAATACATGAGTAGATCAGTGCCTCCAAAAATAAATGGGTAGACCAGTGCCTGCATAAAATAAATGGGTAAATCGGTACATTCTGCAAGCAGTTAAAAGCCTGGTAAACCAGTACCTCTGCTAAATCCTAAATAATTGTCACATGACCATCAACCCACGCCCACAAAATAAGCCACCCCCACAGAACTGGTAGTAAAAATTTTTTAGAACCCACCCCTGATGCAAATCAATAGAGGACAAGACCTCTGAGTCAGGGGTGGGTTCTACTTACCTTTACTACCGGTTTGCAGTGGGGCCACACTCGCGCTCTTGCTTCACTTGCACTCGTGCGTGCTCTTCTGCACAAACGCAGAAGCTTCTGCGCATGCGCAGAAGCATTTTGATGACATCGGGGTCGGTGGGTGGGGCCTCCCACCGATTTTACTACTGGTTCTATAGAACCTGTGCGAACCGGTGCAATCCACCACTGCTTTGAGTGCTAAATTTAGGCTGTGAAGAAATCTGCGGGGAAACTGAAGCAGTAAGGCATAGGGTTGAAAGATTTAAATCCTGTAGTCTGGCATTTCTAGGACCCATTTTCAAAACCTGTTAAACTCAGCACATTTGCCACATGAAACAAGGAATAGCAGCCTTATTCCTACATTGTGTTATTAGGGTGGTGAGGATATCTGGATGCCCAGATTCACCCTTGAAAATCTGCATTTTGCCATGGTTTACAATGGAGAGCAATAAATTCCAACTGGGCCTGGGAGTAAGTCACTTTGGACCAACCAGAGAAACTTAAGTTTCAAGATTTCAGGTCAATTAGCCATTCCAAAGATGTAGTTCAGTAAGGGTGGGTTCAGTGGTGGGTTGCCCCCGATTCGCACCGGTTCTATAGAACCAGTAGTAAAACTGGCGGGAGGCTCCGCCCACCAACCCTGACGTCATCAGAACGCTTCTGCACATGAGCAGAAGCTTCTGCGCATGTGCGCAGCCCCGATGAGAACCAGTAATAAAGATAAGTAGAACCCACCCTGGGTGGGTTCTTTGTTCAGAGGATTTGGAAAGTTTCATACATCTTTGTAAATGGAAGAAATTGCTCTGATTGTCTTTATTAGTTAGTTAAATAGGCCTATGAACCAAACTTTCTACTTAATGTAAATTACTTAATAGGTACTGAGGTACTTTGGTTTGCTTAGAAGAGCTAGGTAATCAGTTGCAGAAGCTCAGTTCTATGAAGTCCCATGCGGGTCCCAGTTAATGCTACAAATGGATACTTTTACTTCCTAAAGTAGGGAGTTTGGACTATATCTTCCATTCTGACTGCAGTTGGTGGAATAGTAGCTCAAAGCATCTGGAGAATATCGTATCTACCCTAGAGTGCATTGCTATCCCATATCTAAAGAGCCTGCTTGGTGGCAGATCTTTTGGCTTTGTGGGAATGAATATGAATTGCTGTTCAGCAATTTCAGACCAGCCTGGGGATCATCCAAAACATCCGAATAAATGAAGAGCACTCATTCCAAAGGGCTACTTATAATAACATGTTGCTTTGCAGGAGTTCCTGTGAACTTGGATGATTAAGATTACAGGGGCATTGACATGATTTAAATTCTCTTCCTATCACTGCAGAGTGAAATTGCTACCCTCAAAGTAACAGCTTCCGGTAAGCCAGGAAGAAGCAATGAATATGCCCTGATGAACAGCCAGTTTTCTTAGTAACAGTGGAGAGTGGGGAGTTGCTCTTAATTACAACCTTGTTCTGTCCCTGTCAAATTACTGAGCTGGAAATGCAGAGTCTTTCATTAAAACTTATCTATGTAACTAGAAATTATATATACCTACAGCAGAGAGCACCTTCATGCCTCAGTCACTGTCTTTGTCAAAGACACCTTGATGCTATCTGCATAGTTAAACTAAAAGTATCTAAATCCCATTTGTCTTCAACAACCTTCCCCAGGCCTGGTGCCTACCAGCTGTGCTGGATTTCAATTCCCAGCCAGCCTTGGAAATTTGGGAACTGGAAATCTCCCATAGGTGAAAGGTAGCAGTTCACAAAAAAGCTGGTTAGATATTGGAACCTTTCTATCAAAGGTTTTTACTGTTTTTAAACGTGATTTTTATATTCTGCAAGCTGCCTTGAGTCACCATGGGTGAATAGGCGACAATATAAATTTAATAAATAGATAGATAGATAGATAGATAGACAGACAGACAGACAGACAGACAGACAGACAGACAGACAGACAGACAGATAGATAGAAAACATTGCTTTGGTTGCCTATCCCCTTTCGCCTCCCTTAGATTACTGACTTTGACTGTTCTCTTTCTCTTCCCTCGCATGCCAAGCATTAAGGTTAATATTCTTTGTGCAGTGATCTAATCCCCTTTGACAGTCATCTGAAGAATTACTGTTTAACTGTACGGTGAGTGAATAGTATCTGCTTTTGTGGCCTGTCTTGAAACTTCCATGATTCGGCTTTGTTAGATGATCCTGAGTTCATGTATTAAGAGAAAAATGACCTCGTACCATTTTGTTACCCGCAGTACTTCCTGGGTAGAAATCTTTTGAGGTATAAGATTTGCTCCATCTTCTTTATTGCATTGGCATTTCAGTAACATCTTCTTTCTTCTTTTTCCTAAAGACTTTTGGTCCAGGGAGTTCTTTTGGTTCTCACCATTACCCTATGTTTTCATTCAGTCAAATACATTTTTCTCAAACGAAGCATTCTTTTTTGTTGTTGTTGTTGTTTTGGAAGCTTCCAATGTTTACGTGAGGGACATGGTGGCTCAGTGGCTAAGATGCTGAGCTTGTTGATCAAAAGGTCAGCAGTTCAGCCGTTCAAATCCCTAGTGCCACATAATGGGGTGAGCTCCCTTATCCCAGCTTCTGCCAACCTAGCAGTTCGAAAGGACATAAAAAATACAAGTAGAAAAATAGGGACCATCTTTGGTGGGAAGGTAACAGTGTTCTGTGCATCTTTGGCGTTTAGTCATGCCGACCACATGACCACGGAGACATCTTCAGACAGTGCTGGCTCTTCAGCTTTGAAACAGAGATGAGCACTGCCCCCTAGAGCCGGAAACGAATAGCACATATATGTGAGGGGAACCTTTACCTAAATGTTTCTGTAGATAAATGGTGCCCTTCTCCAAGGGTGGATGGCTTTGTTTTATGCATTGTTATAAATAGATTTTTGCTGTTTTATTGCAAAGCACCCTGAGCTAGTCTGCCTTACTGTGTGCCCATGTTTTAGACTTAAGCTCACACTCCACTCCCTCCTTCTCCAAATTGTTCATAATTCTTGCTTGGGAATAGCTTGTCTTGAATTTAGGGCTACCCAATACCAGTTACCTTTTCCTCCTGAGATCAACCTGTGTTATCAGCTGTTAAATTCTATCCCCGTGATGGCGAACCTATGGCACGCGTGTCAAAGGTGGCACGCAGAGCCATATCTGTGGGCACATAAGCATTGCTCTATCTCAACTCCAGCATGCATGCGCGGTGCTGGCCAGCTGATTTTCGGGCCTTCCGGGCCCACCAGAAGTCGGGAAACTGGCTCTTTCCGGCCTCTGGAGGGCCTTTGAGGGGGTGGGGAAGGTCATTTTCACCCTCCCCAGGCCCCTAGAAAGCCTCTGGTGCCTGGGGAGGAGGGCGAAAAACAGGCCTACCGGGCCCACCGGACCATCGCATGCCAAAAGCGGGGGGAGTGCGGAGGGGTCACACGCATGTGCAGGGGGCAGAGCGCATTGAATTATGGGTGTGGGCACACACGTGCACAACCCCCACGCTCTCCCCCCGCTTTTGGCATGCAACAGCAAAAAGGTTAGCCATCACTGTTCTATCCACTTTCTTCCTTCTGGAAAGCTCCTCTTTTGTGGCTTGTCTCAAAGCACTTCTACATGCTGAGCAAATTCAGATCCCCCATCTCTTATACTATCAGTTCATCAATACCCTGAGATCTGACCTCAGCTTTGCCTCCCTAATTAGTCTGAACAGGCAGCTCCAGCAAAAGCTCCATAAACAAAAATATACAACAATTTTCATGGCTGCAAACAGTGTTTGTGTGAGCTTTTTTGCAAACTTCTCTGTGGTGCAAGCAGGATGAACTGTATTATATAAAAGTATGAAATTAATACAGTTTATCCCATAAAGAACAGGACTCTCTTAAGGGATCTTGTCCTTCTTGGGTGGATTATCACTTCTCCTTCAAACCCTCTTTCTCTATGACAGTGGCCTGTATTGTGCCTGTAGTTTATGGATTCTTCTGAATCTTCCAGCATGTCTAGCTCACTTTCCATGGCTCCAAGAAGACAAAGTGTTGCTTATAACCAGAACTTTATTGTCCCAAAGTTCCACCCACAATTCTTGCCCTGAAGGCAGATACACATGTGATACTCATTTGAGTTAAACCTGATTGTCTCCCCTCTTCCAAATGTTAATTGTGTTTGCTTGGAAAATCAACATGGAAATCAGAAGAAGGAGTTTGCTGGACTTAGTTGTCTCACTGATTTTAAAGTTTGTATAGCAAATTATATGCACCTGTCAGCTTAAGTGTTTACTTCTTGCAATCGAGATGCTTTATTGACTGAAAATGCTGCCAGGTGACCTGTTGACATAGAAGTGATGGTAGCCATTGCACCATTATACCTATCACATTGCTATTGTTGCTGTTTTGATTATATTTGTGGGCCATTCACAGGTCACTGTGATATAGATGAAGAGCTGAAAGTTGATTTGTGGGTGGACAGGACAGCAGCAGATCAACTAAGATTTCTTACTTCTAATTGTTGAGTAAGGGAGAAATGATTGGGTTGGGGTAACTAGAATTCAATTTCTGTTTGGAAGAGGCTGAGTACCCCACTGTACCCCACTTCCCCACTCAGACAGGGAGGAGGCTGAACTCTGTGATTGTGTTAAAAGGGGGAAAATATTACAGCTTCGTATCAATGTTTGTACCTATACAGATTGCACTTCCTGGGAAAGTTAGCTATCTTCACAAGTCTAGAGACGCAATGGCTTCCATTCTAAGCATGCTTTGTAACTGATGTCCCTTGTTCATGACCAGGCTAATCCACTTTCAGATACGTGGTCTGTCTATCTCTATGACTAATCACCCATCCAATAATAGGAGATTGGAGAAGGCAATCCCATTTGTATTAAAATGCATTTAAGGCTCAGTGTGCAGAGAAGATCAACAGTATATTAATTTGCTGGACCTCTTATTCCAGCATGAGACAAATTATTGTTCAGTTTGCATTGTTGAGGTCACCTTCTGGTTATAAAGTAGTTTTAAAGAGTGACCTTTTCAACTTCTGACATATTGTTCTACCCTCTTATGGAACAGGATCTGATTAAAAAAATTTGTCTCTCATTTTGTCCTTACCCTGACCTGTCTGCTGGCATAATAAATATAAGTCCTTCTTAGAAAGCCTTAAAAACCTGTAATAATTCAGGCTGAAGCCCTAAACATACTTAAAAGTAACATGTAGTGAAGATAGTGGGAGTCATCTTTAAAAAAAAATGCACCAAAGTATGCTGAAAATTAGCACATTCTGTTAGAATCCTAATTTCTGTAACATTCCCCCTTAGGGTCTTATTACTCCAAGTGCTACAATCTGGAGGAACCTGTGACACACAGAAAAAGAAGAGATGAATTTTAATCTAATAAAAGAAGGAATGGGTGAAAAGTAGGGAGAAACACCTCACATGCTTAAGCTGTTTTAGTTATCTTGTTTAAAGATGGGGAGAAGAGGAAGCAAATCAAGGATATTGTGGCAGTGTTTATAATTCAGTTTGCATTTATTCCATCATTCCTTTCCTGAGAAATGCTACCTCTCACTTTTCTCTTGCCTCTTGGCAATTCTTCCTTCTCTGAGTAGCAGGCATATTCTTTCTTGATATTAATGGAGTGTCATCTTTTCAGTCACTGTTTTGTATCACATGCTACTTTCTATAGGAGAATAGTTGAATAGAGTCACTAAACAATATGTTTAAACCATAACTTGTTGAATAATGCTAAATCATGATAAGTAGTTTGCAGACGACAGTGATTGGATTGACCCAAGATGCAATGTCAGAGCCATACAAGATCATCTTAAGGATCAGCAGAAGGTATAAATCCAGGCACTGACTCTGATCAAGAGGTAATAATCAGCTGTAAATGGATCAGTTGTAATCTGGTTGAAGTAGCCTGCCAGGATGTAAACCCAAAAGCTGTTTATCACATTTGTGAGTCACTGAATGCACAACTTCAAATTGAACTCTAGTGTTGTTGGTTCCTGAAGTTCCCCTTTGCTTGTTCAGCAGTTTTTGAGTGTTCAATATGCTAACTTGAATGAACTTATTGGAACGGTTGCCTTACAAGTAGTGTTAAGTCAACCATTATAACCCCTGCATGATGAATAGAAGGACTGAGGGTGACAGGGTATGATTTATTTAAGGCTACCAAATGAGTTAATGCAAAGGTCAAATTTGAACTATGGCCTTTTCAATTTCAATTAATAGTTTAACCTTTCAACAGCTAAATCACACTTGTTTGTATGTAATATTATTTATAGTAACAAAAGTGGTCCAGAATATTTGGTCTGCACAATGGCAGGAAAGATGTGGGACATTGCCAATATGTGAAAAGTCTCTTTTCAGATTTTTCTGTGAATAAGCAACAGTAAGGAATTATCTCTGTTAGGTATTGGCTATGTGTAAAACTTTGTCACCTTTTTAGTTCAACCATTTCTGTTCCCAAGCTGGCTGAACAGCATCTCTTATCTAAATCTTTTCATATCTGCCCATTAGAAAGACCACCAATAAGAAGGAAGTATTGATTCTGTGTCATTGATGAATAGGACAAAGTATGTTTTCAGAATAACTCCAGCTAAGAGGGGAGAGACCAGGTCAGATGGTTTAATGTTTAAAAAAAACAACTCCAACCATTCAGAGAATTGAGAACTTTTTCACACAAGCTGAGAAATGAGAATATTAGCTCTACACTTGAAATGGTCTGCATATGTAGCCTTTAAGAAAGTCTTGTTTTCTGTTTGGTAGAAGAAGAAAAGTCTGGTCACTGTACCCACAAGACCTTTGTTTTTTTCATCGGTGACCTTTCTTGACCTTCCTTAATGTCCTCAAGGTAGAGAGAATTAGTGGAAAGATGTTAAGCTGCTGTTGTTGTACAGATGTTTGGTCCAGTAACCAAAGTGCTTGTTGGCTAAATAAAATGACTTTGTCCCTATTCAAAGCTGCTTTCCCTTTCATGTGCTTTCCTCCAGCATAGTGTCAGTGTGCCCCTGCTCCTGACAGCCCTATAGACAGCCCGAGAATTTTTAAAAAAGGGTAAAGTTGCTGCTGTTTAGCTCTTCCAGGCTTCAAACATTGTCCGTTGGCCTCTCAGCAGCTGTGTGTCTTTTGTGCAGTTTCAAAATTCCCTCCCTCTCCAAATAGACGTTGTATTAATTCTTACTGAGGAAGAACAGAAGTGGGCTGAATAGGGTGAGCGTGATGAGAGGAGGTGATAAGGTGAGTGGTATTTATAGGCTCTGGCCTGAATGCAGCACACACAACAGATGAAACAAGATGGCTCTAGAGAAGAAGAATGTTCTGCTACAGTAAAAGTCTGTAGAGATTCTCTGTCATCCAGGTCATGGTTTGTCCCAAAGGTGCTTTTTCAGGAGGCAACTGGAATTTCTTGTTTTTTTCTTTGAAGATGTTTCACTTCTCATCCAAGAAGCTTAATCAGCTCTGACAGGAGAGTGGGGAATTGGAAATGTTCTGCTACAGCAGGGGGAAAGCGAATGTTTCCCACAAAGTTACTCAAGCCAGGTCTTTCTTTTTGTGACATGAGGAGATGTTTCTGTTTGTCTGTTCCTGACGAATTTGCTTCACCGGAAATGCAGTTCAGGGAGTGTTCTGTCTGCTACCTGCTACAGACAAAGTTATCATGTTGGAAATGCTGTTCATGCTTTGGGGCTAAAAATGAAAACTGCATCATCTCTGGAGAGGTAGCAGACTTCAAGTCCCTCATGGGGTGAGCTAAATAGTTTTTGGTGGTTTCAGACTTTTGACTATTTTGAAGACTGAAATGATTCTGTACAGTATTGTAACTTTTTATGAATTGAAGATAACATCTGTAGTCCAAGGTTGAACTCTCCTTGTTGTTGGAACTCTGAGCTTGGTGGTTTGTGTGCAGACATAGGTAACATTAGTACACTGATGATGTTACCTAGTCAGATAGTGAAATGTTTGCAAATGAACATCCAAGCTCAGTGTAACTTTCTGTTTACAAAAATCACTCATCTTTATTTGGAAAACAGTCAGGTGAGCAAGGCAAACATCACCTGCTAAGAAGGGTTTCAAAATGTGGGCAACAATGTGACATTCCTGTTCAACACATCTGGGGAGCATTTGGTTGGAAAAGATTGGACATTGTTTGTGAAGATGACCACTTTTATTTTAGAGAACCAGCATTTCAAGTGATTAAAAATATTCACCAAGTGTTTTGGGAGGCTGATATAAATACAACTTGTTCTTAAGTCAGTACTGTAATAATCAACTGCTATGTGAAAGATCCTTTCTGGTAATCTCTATGGCTGTTGAAATTCTAGAATGTTACTACTGACTTAGCTTCACAGGAGAAATGACCCAGGCAGATACTCTGGTCTAAGACAATTCACCATGGCCAACTCACTGTGACCAACTCACTGTGGGACAAGAATTACTCTAATATCAAAGAAATGGGGGAATGGAAGCACTAAAGAAAGTATGCAAAAGGGGGGACAAAATGAAATGACAAAAATTAAAATATTTTTATTTATTTAAAATAATTAAATTGAAATTGTTAATTATCATGTGGCGAGTTGACCCGTGGCAAGTTGGCCGTGTCAAGTTATCCTGCAGCAAGTTGGCCATGGTGAGTTGGCTGCAGCAAGTTGCCTATGGCAAGTTGTCCCATTCCAACTTTTCCAAACCAGTCTTTCCCACTCCTGTTCCCACATTCCCAATCCCTAACTTTAAACTTTTGTGGCAAGGAATAATTGCCTGACGATATCAGGCAATCAACAAAGCTTTTTCCAACATGAGGATTGATTCAATTTCAAATTCACAGAGTTCCTTCCCAGCTCAGTCCATGTTGCTGTCAATTATTTCTTTTCTTCCCCCTCATAGGACTTATTTTATGACAACAAAACAAAACAAAACAAAACAAAACAAAAGAACAAAACAAAACAAAACAAAACAAAACAAAATAAAACAGACTGA
This sequence comes from Pantherophis guttatus, assembly GCF_059756535.1. NCBI lineage: Eukaryota > Metazoa > Chordata > Lepidosauria > Squamata > Colubridae > Pantherophis > Pantherophis guttatus. The sequence continues at coordinate 168,835,726 of NC_142064.1, forward strand.
ATTGGCCATTCCGAGAGGGCACCCATAGTCCCCCAAGTCCCATCTTTCCACATGTTCAGGAGAGTAGGAACCCCTGAGGGTTGAAGAGGAAAGGAAAGAGGGAATTCCCCAACTGCTACCTTATAACTGCTTCATGTTAAACTGTGTGAAGCTGAACCCACAGCAGGCCCCTGTTGCTCAGGAGCAATGAAGCTGTGGATGCAGCACAATTTATGCCAATGTAGTTTCTTCTTAACTCAAGGACAGGAGGGAAGCAATTAAGGCAACTGTGAGGAACAGTCTTTGAAGAAGATCTTGAGATGCTGCTGACCTATTCCAATTCTTTTCAAGAATGATTTAATCCGTAATCACTAAATCACATAATGATGCATTGGCATTTCACCATAGTTAAATATTTAAAAAAAATCAATTTTAAATAAACATGCAGATGATTCACATGATTTGTTTCCCAAATACATGATACCGTATGTGATTTTCTTTATACATTTTAAGACTACCACTCTTTTTGTCCTTTAGCAATCTCTTAACCAGCCATATTAAGTCCTATAGGAATGGGAGTCCATTTGCTTCCTTCTGTCCAGGAGAGGTCCGTGTTCTTGCACTTTTGAATTTTCTTCAGTTCTTCTTCAAACGCTTGTTAAGCCTGCTCTTACTGAACTGTAAGATTGCTAAGTTCAAAACAAATGCAGTTTAACCAATTTAGCTACATGGAAGCAAGACCTAATTAATCATGATGTCCAAATGTCTCCTGCTTTTGGAGCTGCTTCAAATTTTGCATTCCTTCTTGGCCACTTGAAAAGCTTCTGTGTTACTCTTAACTTCTTTGAAGCAGCCCTTATTGAATTTAAATGTATTCACTCACCCGTGATTGCTGCCAAAAAGCCCTTGTCTGTGCTTGCTACTTGTTTGTGTGTTGGTGGTGGTGGTGTGGGGGGAAGAGATCTAATGTTTAAACTTCTCCAACCCTCTAGCTTCAGTGCTTTACTCCAATCTCATCTGGATGCTCCAGTTGGGAGAACTTAATAGTTACCCTTTTCTTCTTTCCTAAGGATTAGCATCTGAACCTATAGGAATGGACAGTGTGTTACAGTACAAAGTTCTTGAGCAGCTTTATTCCAAAGAGCCCTGAAGATACCAAATAGCAATGCTGCAACCAAAGTGTGCATTGCAGTCCTCCTTGCTTTTAAATACCAAATTAGGAAGAGTTGTGCCTTTTTTTGATGCATTGTTAAAATAATCTGTGGGTTGCTTACTTGGCTGGATGCGAAACATAAAAGTTGCTGATGTCTGGTAATAGGTTTTTTCCCCCCTCCCTCCCCTTTGCTCTCAGAACTAAAGGAAACTTATGAATAATGCAGCTTCAGGGAGCAATGGTATTAATGAATGCACAAACCCTTTGGTCTAGTGAAGCCAGAACGTCATCCAATGCCTTTGCCAGCGGAGAACGTTAATCAGGTCTCTCTCCACCTCTCATAACCATTGGACCCTGTCCCGTAAACATTAGGTTAATACAACAGGACTTTGGAATGGGGCTAAGCATTCATCCTAGAATCTGGTACAGTTTATTTGTTATGCTATGTGAAAGAGGCTGGAAAAGCCATAGTAAATTGAACTTAGAAATTTAAGGGGGATTGTAGCACTTTTAAGACCACCCTTTTGTTGGGAAGGGCCTTAACTACTTTCTTCTTTTGTTTTTTTCTCTTTCCCCTCCTTCCCTTGCCTTTGCCTTTTTGAGTCACCATATTTCCAAGAAACCTTTTGCTTTTTGTTTCTCTAACATGACTAAAACCAATAAAATCCTAAACAAGAAATGGCTACAGATTACTTGAACTCCCTCTCCAGGCAAGCCATGCTAACAAATTCCTGATGATGATGATGAGAAAGAGAGAGAATAAAGAAACTGCTTCATAGGCAGTGATGACCTCCTCAACTAGTCCTCATGCCCATTTTCCATCATCTCCCATCAGCTGCTTTCTGGACCAGCAACCAAGAGCTGTATGAAACTAACCAAAGAAGTATGGTGCACCCCCTCTCCTGGAGAAAGAGCTCAGAGGCAATGGGTAAAAGAAGGGGATGACAGAGAATGAGGTGGCTGGATGGAGTCACTGAAGCAGTAGGCGTGAGCTTAAATGGACTCCAGAGGATGGTAGAGGACAGGAAGGCCTGGAGGAATGTTGTCCATGGGGTTGTGATGGGTCGGACACAACTTTGCAAATAATAACAACAAAAAGGCAGTAGGAAAGATATAACCCTGCCTGCTGGGGCTATTTTGTTCTTCCTGGAACAAACCAAGAAGAGCAGATCCCCCAAAGGAATGTTACGCCTCTATCCATCTGAATGGAAGGACCCTTACTTTGGAATGTCATCAAGATGACTACCCATCATAGACCAGCCTTTTCTTCAAGAATGTGCTTGGAAGTGAGAGCCTGTACTGAGAGAGATGGGGCGGGGGGAGAGAAGTGCCATATTGCAGAGCAGACTCAGTGGCTTTTTTCAGGCTAAGATTGTGGTTCGCGTGAGGTTTGGGTGACATACTAAGAGCTGTTGAAAGTAAGCAGGGTTGGGACAAAAGATGTACTGTAGTTAATGGACATGTCATTGAAGTTGATTAAAACATTATGGTGGTTACTTCCTATGTATTATATTTTCCTTTTTGCCTCATGAGAGGGTACCAGTAGAGGACTATATCCAGAGCAGCTTTAGAGGTTCCCAGGCTTCTGATACTGTGTAAAGTCCTCTAAAAGTATCTTGCCAATTATGAACTGCCTCCAGGCCTTGAGTGATTGAAGTAGATGATGTAGCAAACTTAGAGAAGCGAAGTTGCTTCATATTTGTTCAGGGGCTGGGTAGGAGACACAGACAAACACATACACAGTAATGTATTTCTTTTATTTATCTATTTATAATGTTTATATACCACTATATTCCAGCATGACTTTGCTGGTTTACCAATAGCACAAAGCAATAAAAGCACAGTTAAGTAAATACAGATAATTAAAATCATAAATAACTCATCCAATCCCAGCAGCACGAATCGAAGCCCTGGTGCTGTGTTAAATTCTAGAAGGAAAATGAAATGAAAATGCTATGGGTTCTTGCTATGTCCAGGAATGTCACTGACCGGACTTATTAACCTACACTTTGCTTATTGATAGACAGGTATCTTTAAATATCTGAAGAGTTGCATCCTGTGTCTCTCCGGCAAAGGCCTGCCTCTTTTCTCCGGATGTGTTTATGCCTTCCAAAACCTTTTTGCATCAGTACCAATTTCCCCAAAGAAGGATAAACTACCTGCAAGTAACAGCTTGCTTTCTGTTTGAATCATTTAGTACTTATGGTACTACATCTGTTATGACAGTCTGGAGAGAAGATTAAAGACCAATGATAAGAGATGTGTTAGGGTGACAGAGGATGCTAGTCCAGGATGTAAAGCTCTACCTAGTGCAATATTCAACTGAGTGAATGATTTCCTAAATAGTTTTATAGCAGGCCAGAGATGCTCGAAGCTTAATTCAGATACTGTTGGGTGTAGCAAAAAGTTAATTGATCTAGCAATTGAGTTCCAATCTTTGCTAAAGGATGGGTATCTCAGAAAAGACAAAAGATAATATGCATATTGACTGGATGTAGGGAAACTAGACAGTTTAATGTTTATTTTCATCTATGTGGTAAAAAGACCATGGGAAATATGTCATTCTGATCCCTGATTGAACAGAATGGATGTATAGAAGTAAGTTGCCTCAAGGTACACAATGCATGAGATGCATTTATTGCCTTGGCAAGATGCCAGGTGAGTGCAAAGGAATAAGAGCTTGCTCGATTCAGCATTTTTGGAAGCTTGGTTGAAAATTGTATTGTAGAATCTGATTGTAGAATCAGTCTTGTGAAATATATATCGAAAAGAGAGACAATCTCTCTCTTTCTCTGCCCCACCACCCCCGCTTTTCTCCAGAACAGGAGGGTTTGAAACCCAAGATTATATTACTTTTCTACAAGTGCTCAACAGGCTGTGGATTCCCATGGAATATTAAAAAGTCAATCCAGCTCCAAGTATTGGAGCTATGGGAGATCAGGCGTGATAATCTGCACTGGTATGTGGGAAAGACCTTGAGAGAGGGGTGAAGAGACTGCCTAGGAAATAGTCAGATAAGAGACAGCATAGCCGGCAGCTAGATAGTGGGGAGGGGAGGGCAAGAGGCTCAGAAATGTAGCTTTACCATAGAGTAGAGGTAGCTTATCTGGTCATGTTTCCTGTCTTGTTTTCCCGGTAAGGCTGACATAATTGCAGTCAGGTCAGGATTCTCAAATGGCAGAATGAACTCAGTATAGCGGTAGCTGATGCAGTGGACTATAAAAAGGGAATCTATTCAGTGCTTATGCATTACAACTTTTAAGTACAAAATACATCATCATCATCATCATTATTATTATTATTATTATTTTAAATAACTTCATACAGGTTAAATTGGATGTGTGAAAATTATTTTTTAATAGTTCTGGTGATTCCTTTAACTTTTCTTTACATACACACATACAAACACACATTTATTAAATTTATATGCCATCCATCTTGTTAGTAATACACACACACACACACACACAAAGCAGTTGGCAGTTCCTGTTCTACCACCTTATATTACAGGGTCACCTTATCTGGCATCCACCCTGTAATTCCAGTGTGTGTGTGTGAGAGAGAGTTTGCACAATCTCTGTTCCCATGCAATGATTAAAAATTTTAAAAAATGCAAAATAATTTATATAGTACAAGTGCCTGGCTATGAAGTGGAGAGGTCTGTAATTATGTTACTCAGACTTTCCTTCCATCTTTCAGAAACAACACAACCCATCAGTTTGACCATGGGAACCAATGGGCAGATAATTTAATCTCAGTTACATTGTTGTATAACCAGAAATAAAATGAAGATGAATTACTTGAAGGTGAACAAAGGATTTAACTGATTTAGTGATAGCAATAGCACTTAGACTTATACTGCTTCACGGTGCTTTACAGCACTCTCTGAGCAGTTTACAAATGTCAGCATATAACCCCCAACAATCTGATTCCTCATTTTATTGACCTTGGAAGGATGGAAGGTTGAGTCAACCTTGACTCGGTCAGGCTCAGACTCCTGTCTGTGGGCAGTTAGTCTGAAATACTGCACTGTGGCTCATATTGCATATGAGCCGTGGTGGCGCAGTGGTTAGAATGCAGTACTGCAGGCTGCTTCTGCCGACTGCTGTCTGAAATTTAGAGGTTCAAATCTCACCAAGCTCAAGATTGACTCGGCCTTCCATCCTTCCGAGGTTGGTTAAATGAGGACTCAAATTGTTGGGGGCAATAGGCTGACTCTGTAAACTGCATAGAGAGGGCTGTAAAGCACTGTAAAGTGGTATATAAGTCTAAGTGCTATTGCTATTCTAAACACTGCACCACCATGGCTCTTACATGTAAATGATTATTATCTGCATTATGATAATGAAGTGGATGGCCTTTGAATTGTGGTTTTGGCTAGTACCAGACATCTATTATTCTCTGACTGAAAGAATGCTGAATGTTGCTGCCATTGTAGGATTTGCTTCATATCAATATATCTTTGACACAGTTATGTAAAAAGCAAAAAGGAGATAGGCTGTTATTATATAGCTGGTTGAAAACTGCCTGGAGTTAAAAGCAAATGTAGACATTCAGTTGGGCAAAATGGAGTACTTTGTCATGGACAGCCTTGGTTTTTGCAGGGTTCAGGGCCCCCTCATTCCTTGAAAGTGTCTTCAATTAGGAGAATCCTGATGCCGGCAAAGTTATTTTTCTAGTTTTATATCCATGGGAGGACAAAACAAAAGAAAAATATCTGAACACAGTGAATCAGTAAGATAGCCCTTCAAGGTAGATCAGACTAGGAATCCAATGTTGTGTCAATCAGCACTACTTTTATTGCAAAGCTATAGTAATAGAATCTTGCAAGTCTGAATGTACTTCACCCCTCCCTACCTTTATCTTTCCGGTGAGCTAGGGAAAGTTTTGTTGAGATGTTTGCTCAAGATACATTCCTGCCCCAGACTCAGTTCCCTTTTATGTGACCTTTGTTTTGGAAGGTGCATTTCCTCCTGTCCCTCAAGGCTGTTCCTTCTGTCCTCTATAATATGTGATTTCATCAACATGGACTGCCAGCCTTTTTTCAAGAATTTCTTTATGACTACTGTGTCAATTGATTTTCAAGACAGTTTCTTAGATGATTTTTGGATAGTTTTCTTACCCACTTCAATATGCTCTTTGTATTTTTCAAATAAGAAGCAACTGATGGCAATTTAATTCACCACTGCTGGGAATAGATGTGCAAGATTTTTCAAAGACAAACAAGGGAACAAAACTTTCTGCGTGTTCTGGAAATGGTTTGTGCTTGGAACAGGTTGGACAACCTCTTGGGGTTATAACATGTCAGTTTCAAATATTTTTGCACTCTTCTAGCTTGGGAGTCAGTGATGAAACCTTTGCTGTTTTCACAGCTGTAAGCCCTGCATCTTATTCCTCATTTTATTCCTTGGGTGGAGAAGATCCTATCATTTTTTTTTCACTGTGAAACTGAACAAAGCAACAATGGATTACCCAATGGGTGACTAATATTTGAGAAACCTCAGAAGGAAAATCAGATGGGTGGATTTGTAGTTTTCTCAGACAAACAAGTGGCCATATCTTCTGGTAGCCATTTCCTTAAAAAATGGAACACAGAAAATGACTCATGCATTTATATCAGATCCTCTCTTTTATCCTATTCTTAATCTGCTGTTGAGTTGAATGTGCTTCTATCTATCCTGGATTTTCTGTAAGAAAGTCCATCAACATGGATTGTCTCTGCATACCACTTGCCACAGTTTTAAGTGTTACAGTAGAAGCTCACGAGTGTGGCTGTCAATATGTGTCATCTTATTGTTGCAAGCTTGACATAGCCACAGCATGTAGAGCACTTCTCCCCGTCCAGTGCTCTCTTTCTTAGCAAAGTCCTTCCTGCTCAATTTTCTTTATTGAGAAATGTCAACAGATTAGAAGAGAATCCCTCTGGGCAAACAAAATGCTGTCACAAAAGGCTTTCTGTGATTGGATTACCACGTGGCCACCTGTCATCTGCCTTGGTGCCTTCTCAGTCTCTGAACTCTTCTTCACATCAGAACAAGGTGGAATTTTTCTTGAGGAACTTGTTTCCTCCACTCAAGGTTTCTGTGTGTTTAGACGAAAGAACTTTGGAGATTAGAACTGTCTGAGCAGAATACTAAAGTTAGGAAGACTAAGTAGCTAATGGGCAAAGCAGATTCATTCTTTGGCAGGCTAAGTACATTGCTGCACCTATGCCAGCATCTTGTGGAGGAAACCGTAAACCAGAGCCTGTTACTATCTGAGGTGCTTCTTTGGTTCTGTAGGATAGTCCTGCTTCTCCTGCCAAAATATTGCCCAATTAGCCTGACAGCTTCTTTGTTGCTTCTGTTTCATGGCCACACTTTTATACCTTTTTAACCATTTGAAGAGCACATAGTCCAGTTGATCACCTAGCAAAACCAGAGATGGCAATATATTGGATGATTGATGCATGCCAATCATATAAACCAGGGGTGTCAAAATTGATTTCATTGAGGACCACATTGGGGTTGTGTTTGACCTCGGAGTGTGTGTGGAGAGTGGCTACAGTGGGCATGGCCAGAGTGGGTGTGGCCAGCTCAACATCATTTGTGTCAGGGCTACCTGCAGGGATCTCCTGCAGTGCTCTGCCAGCAAAAATAGAGTTTGGGATGGCTATGTGTGGTCCTCCCGAGCTCTGTTTTCAGCTGCAACAGCCTGCTCCAGCATATTGCCCTCCCGAGCTCTGTTTTTGCTGGCAGAGGCACTGCAGGCCAGTCCTTCACAGTTTTCAGGGCAGCCCCATTGGCCAGATCTAAGCATCCTGCTAGCCGAACCTTTGAGTTTGACACCCCTGATATACACAGAATTGAATTAAATATGAGAAACCAGACCCAAGTTGGGTGAGGCTCACTACTTTGCCTCATTTTGGTATCCCTCCCTCCCTCTCTCCCTTCTTTCCTCCCTCCCTGTCTTGTCCTCCTTACACATAAACTGACTTACCAACATCCTACCATTTTTTGCAAGAGTATTCTTTAAATGGCACAGAGTTTGGGATTCTGAATGAGCCTGAGGGCTGCTTGTGGGCCTAAACTTGCAGATTACTTATCTTGGACCTAAAATACAATGCCTGTCAGCCATTGACATTTGGATGGCCTCAATTTAGGGAAGATCTGATCAAAATCCCCAAAAGAAAGAGTAGGCAGCATCTGTGTATATGTATGAATATATACATACAGAAAAAACACTGTCAAACTAGTTACTAAGTCTGCATTACTATTAATCTTCTCATTGTTCCTATCACCCATCTCCTCCCACTTATGACTGTATGACTGTAACCTTGTTGCTGGTATCCTTAAGATTTATATTGACTGTTTCCCTATGACTATCATTAAGAGTTGTAGCTTATGATTCTTGACGAATGTAGCTTTTCTTTTATGTACACTGACAGCATATACACCAAGACAAATTCCTTGTGTGTCCAATCACACTTGGCCAATAAAGAATAAAGAATTCTACTGTTGCTATTACTATCTGGCTATTCTATGTAGGTGCTCTTTCTTTTGTGTGCATGTCCCAGGCACACACAATTTCTGTGCCATTGTATACTTCTTACTACAACATTGAGAATTTTGATCCATTGTGGTGGCTAATTGAAAGCCAGTTTCATGTAGTGGTTATTAAGGCAGAAAGGCTGGAAATAAGGAGACCAGGAGTTCTAGTCCTGCTTTAGGCACAAAGCCAGCTGGGTGACCTCAGGCCATTTCCTTTCTCTTGGCCCTAAAAAGAAAGCAAAGACAAACCACTTCTGAAACCTTGCCAGGAATACTGCAGGGACTTGTCCAGGCAGTCACCAGGAGTCAGCACTGATGCAAAGACACAGAAGAACAAAAACAAAGCACATACCAGCCATTCTCTACTCATAGACAGAGAGAAACACATCAGTGCAGACACATGTATTTCAGTCCTTCTAGCACAAATTGCAGAAATGTCAGTGGTTTTGTTGTTTAGCTCAGCAGCTTGTGTCTTGGTTGTTGAGAGAGAGAGAACTCCTGTTTAGGCCCTACAAAAATGATTAAAATTCAGTCGGGAGGCAGCACCCAAAACTAATCTCCAAAGACCTCCAGACTCAGCAGTGATATCTGCAATCCTTTGCATCTCCACTCCTCCATTTGATTTTCAACAGCATCCTCTATGCTTCTTTGCAAATGTAGATTTCCTTCCTCAATTCACAGGTAATGATTTGCTTCAAAATTAAAGATTAAAGAGCCACAGTGGCACAGTGGTTAGAGTGCAGTACTGCAGGCTACTTCTGCTGCCTGCTGCCTGCCTGCAATTTGGCAGTTCAAATCTCACCAGGCTCAAGGTTGACTCAGCCTTCCATCCTTCCGAGGTGGGTAAAATGAGGATCCAGATTGTTGGGGGCAATGTGCTGACTGTAAACCGCTTCGAGAGGGCTGTAAAAGCACTGTGAAGGCGTATGTAAGTCTAAGTGCTATTGCTATTGTTATTTTGCCGATTGGTTAAAAATATAGTTAGCATCATCACATTTTAAGAATATATGTAGTAGCCTCTCCCTCTATACAAAGTAATACAGAAAGCAACTCAAAAAATTGGTACCCATACTGCAAGCTTTCTAACTTGATATTGTTCAGGTTTATTAATGTTGCAACCTAGACTTCTGGATAGCAACACGGCAGGAAAGACTGATTAGAACCATAGCAATGGCTATAAATTTCTAGATGTGATAAATCAGCTGTTCGGTGACTCCTTGTTATTCTTTCCACCGTGTAAGAAATTTGGAATGTCAGAGGGAAATTTCATCCTACAGTTAGGTCATATCTTTTGGCCTGTTTAATCTTTTCTATTTGGAAGAGAACAAAAGGACAAGGTATTTGACTAGCGGTCAACAATATTGGAAACTTATTGTATTTCTAATCTGCTCATGAATCTTGAGTTCTCTACCTGGAATACAAGACAATTTAACAAAATTCAGTAAAATAATAAAAGTGTAACCATTAATAATAAATAGCATAGTCAAATGAATGTCTGTGTATGCATTTGTGTTTCTTTGGTGAACAATGTTTAATAAATACAATGTTTTACTAATTTGTACCATGTTTCCCCAAAAATAAGACCCTGTCTTATATTTTTTTTGAACCCTGAAATAAGCACTTGGCCTATTGCCATGCACTCAAAAGACGGATTGGGTTTATTATCAGGGGATGTCTTATTATGGGGGAAACAGGGTAGTTTCTTGATATGGAGGACAAGAGCGGACTGGCTAAAGTAATAGAGTAGATGTAAGGCAGAAAAAAATAGGATAGGAAGTGAAAGACCCATCCATATCCCACCCTCCCTAAGTGGAACTTTCTATCAGATGTTGCATTTTTTAGCACTGTGAGATCTAATTTCCCATTTGCCAATGCAATTCTTAAATCGTTCATTTTTAACATGTTTGGCATACACATGTTTCCCTTCCCACCTTACTGGTATATATCAAATTAATCAAATATTTTCATCAGTTTGAATCTTTCAGGTATGTTTGGATATATTTTGCCTTTGAGACTCTTTGTGAATTTGCCAAATGGTCAGTAGCAAGAAATGGCGAAACCGCCAGTGCCAGGAATAGTTACAAACAAACAAACAAACAAACTTTTGAAGCAATGTCCTTATTTTTCTCATCAGTCTGCTAATTTCTTTCTTTGCAGGGAACTGATGCCAAGGACTCTTGATGGCCAGATCACCATGGAGAAGACGCCCAGCTACTTTGTCACTAAGGAAGCACCAGCTCGCATCTCCTCTATGTCAAAGGACACCAAGCTCATTGTGGTGGTGAGAGACCCGGTCACCCGAGCCATTTCTGACTACACACAAACCCTTTCCAAGAAGCCAGACATCCCATCCTTTGAGAGCCTGACCTTCAAAAACAGGACTACGGGCCTGATTGATACTTCTTGGAGTGCCATCCAGATTGGCATTTATGCCAAGCATCTAGAAAATTGGCTCCTGTACTTCCCGCTTGGGCAAATCCTTTTTGTCAGTGGGGAGAGACTGATCAGTGATCCAGCAGGCGAGTTGGGCCGCGTCCAGGACTTTCTGGGCCTCAAGAGGATCATCACAGATAAACATTTCTACTTCAACAAAACCAAGGGGTTCCCATGCCTGAAAAAGGCTGAAGGCAGCAGCAAGCCCCACTGCCTGGGCAAGACAAAAGGACGGACCCACCCTGACATTGATCAGAAAGTAGTACAAAGGCTGCGAGAATTCTATCGGCCATTCAACATGAAGTTCTACCAGATGACGGGCCATGACTTTGGTTGGGATTGATGGCACTTCCCAGAGTTGATCCCATCTTTCAGCTTCCTTTCCTCCTATACATGTAGATAGGTCTATATGTAAAATGTACAGAAATCTATTTTATAATAATTTATTTTTTAATTCTTAAGCAATTAATTCACTAAGCTGCCTAACCCCACTGTAGCTCATAGCTGTGTTCTTGTTTAGTTTGAACATTCCGCCGGGCTGAGTCCCGCCAGGTTCTTCATCGCTTGGCTTCAGCTTGTGCTGGAAAGTGCTTCCAGGTATTTTCCCAGGAGAACTTTTAATATTAAAAATAAAAAAAGGAGGGGGGGATGGCGAATAATGGTTAAGAGACAATGAGAAAAGCACAATCTTTATTATTATTATTATTATAATTATTATTATTCTTTTTTTTTCCGATACGGGTACTAGGCATGTCAAAAACAATTTTGTACAAGGCCCTTCATATTGCATCTCTGGGCTTTTTTCCTTCTTAAATCAATCCATAGACATTTTTTTTATTTTTGTTAGCTTGGAAATAGCTCGAAAGTAAAAACAAACAAACAATTAAACCTCAGGCAGTTGCTTTCATGGTTGGGCGTGGCGTATGCACAGAAGGAAACACTTTCCAGCTATGGAGTTGTTGCTGCCTCCTGTTCCCCATTTTTATTGACCAGGTCTTAGCATTTTCCCCTTTCCACAGAAGTTTTGTGACACAGTAGAGTTTCTATGTGATTATGTACAATTTATCTGATCTCTCACTTTTTGGATGAGGAACAATGCAGTTTTAACTTCTTCCTGCTGAAGAAATGTGAAGTGCTTACTTGGGAGACCAGAAATGACACAGTATTTAATTCTTTCAAGCTTAGTTTTCAAGCTGCTGTTAACAGAAGAAGAGTGTGAAGCCTCTGTTTGTTTTCTGAATCCCACTTTGATTTCTTACAATGACTGATCATCCTACAAGTGGCATCTTATCCTATGAAACAAGCTAATACCTTTAGCTCATTGCTACATTCAACCTGTATGTTGAATGTGGCAATGAGCTAAAGGCCTTGCTTGACCTGTTTTTATGGGGCTTCCTTTCCTCCCAAAAATAGTTTAAATATAAGCACAAAAACACAATACCATTTGAAATTAATTCAGTTTACTAAATGTTATAGATCATCATCAGAGGTGAGTGAACATTTTACAAGCTTGCTGAAAGAGGCATTAGAGATGGATGTAGTTTATCCAAATTTCATCAAATAATTCTACAAACCCTTAAGCTACCTTTTGTGTATATACCCAACAGCACTGTTCTGCGATGAGTGTCAAGAGTGAGTTTTTTCAGGGTGGTCCCATCTGTGAGACAAAAATCCATTGCATATTGAGACAATTTGTTACTCTTTGTTCCATCAGAAGTTTTATTCTCCATAGGTGTGAGCCTGAGCGCATTATAGTAGAATCAAAATAAGTTCTTAAGGTCCCCAAGACAAATGTGAATCAGATTGAGTGGGATTATCACTTGTATCCTTATTTTGAGAGATAATCAGATATAGTAATGAATCAATGAGAAAATGGGTCTGGGGGATTCCTCAGAGGAATGCATGGATACCCATACCAATACATATGCAAACACACTTATACACACTGGCTAAAGGTGTAGATTTTTCTGTAAATATTCATTCTTTACATTGGGCTTCTTGGTCTTGTGGAATTTACTATCTCTTCTGACAGAATACAGGCTATAAGAAGAAAGAAATTTGGATCATCTTCTCATTAGAAGATGCTGCATATATGGTCACCCATATATACATCCATTTAACTCTGATACATATTTAATAAACAGATGACTTTTTAATATGGTCAATCCAACGAATATCCTATGTTCTGGAACATTGGAGTGAATTTTAATTTCTAGGCCTTATGTTTTCTATTTCAAAACTTTTTGATTTTTGGGGGGATGGAACTGCTGAGTGTATGCTTGGACTTTCTGATCTGTTTTTTTGGAACGGGTGAAGGATACTTTCCTAGTTGCATAAAGCATGATAGGTATGGTATCCATGCACCTTGTTTTCTGTGTGTGCATGTTTTTTGAGTGATGACATTGCCATCAATTCACTGTTATAACATTGAATCTTGGCTGATCAGCCCACTCAATGGAAACCTTCTGAAGCCAATTTATTGAAGAGGCCTTACCTAAATATTAAATAAAGTAGCCATGAGAGGCATATAACATATGATATTTGAACTGCATAGATAGTAGCCTTCATAAATATTGCCAATTTTTGTTCCATTTGCAAGACTTGGAGGTCCGGTTATATGTCTTTTCACCCTATAACATTAATTTATGGCTGAGTTCCATTCAGCACTGCAGTATGTCCTGATATTAGCAATATTTTTGAGTTTGCTATAACATATTGTGGCTTAGAATGGTACACTTGTAAAAGGAAACAAACGACAAGCAAAAACTGTAAATTGAATATTTTGTGGTATGTACAACACAAATTAATTTTACACAGAGGTTTCTAGGAAAATGGAATTCTGATTCATACTATTTGAAGAAATAAAATCTATTTTACCAAATCATGAAGACTTATTTCATTCTTTCTCATTGACAAATCAAAGCTGCAACTATTTTTGTTTGGAGAACTTTGGAACACTATCTAATATAGGAGGTAATATTCTGGAATACCAGATATGAGAGCACCACAGAGCAACTCTCACATCATCTTTGTTACTTTTGTAACAAAAGTGTGGTTTCATGGCCTTGGTCAGGGTAGCTAGGGTCCCAAAGATTTTGCAGTTCTTCTGCAGAAGAACGGAGTTGTCCTGCCATTGTGAAGATGACAAGAAAGAGGGCAGAACAAAGAAAAACCTTCTGTTTAACTGACATGCACCCACATACATAGATGTGGATAGATGCACAAAATGCAAACTCTATTTTAGTAGTGGCATCATTTATTTCCCACCCATTGGAAGAATTGAAAGGCAGTTAAATTAAAAACGAAGAAAACAAAAACAAAACCACACGTATATTGCTGCAACCCCCATCCCCACCCCACCTCTCAAATGCTACGGTCCCCAACATCGGGAAATTAGTGGCTTGTCTATCATGGCTTTTCTTTTCATATGCTGAGCAGAATTGTTCTGGACATCAACTTTTCCTAGTGAGATGCATGATACAAATTTGAGAAACCAGATGAAAGTTTTAAAAGCCTTGGCTAAAGTTGAGATACTTCTGCCTTTTCTAAGGAGGCCAACTAAGGGGAATGGCACCTCTGGTTTCCAATCCATTGTTGTCTGGAAATGTGTGGAAGAACTTTGGTCTTCCCAGTTGTCCAGCAAATGGTCAATGATGAACTCTGCAGTCCCCCAAGATTTGGAGAGCACTGCTCCCAACCTATAGTCTGAAACAGTAAGATTTTCAAAAGAAGGAAGGGGTTATTTTCCCTTTTAGGAATAAGCTGTTCCATAGAAGGGGAGGTTTCCAGAGAACACCTGAGCCCATTCTTACTGGATTTCCTGATCCATGAGGACTTATTGACTGGTTTGTGTTGTCTTCCAGTGAAGTGAGGAAGACCAACACCAACACTGACAGGTTCTGGAGAACCGTTAGTGGAAATGTTGAGTAGTTCGGAGAGCCGGTAAATACCATCTCTGACTGGCCCTGCCCCCATCTATTCTCTGCCTCCCAAGTCCCAGCTGATAAGGAGGAAATGGGGATTTTGTAGTATCCTTCCCCTGCCATGCCCACCAAGCCACACCCACAGAACTGGTAATAAAAATTTTTGAAATCCACCACTGGTGAAGCGGTATATAAGTCTAAGTGTTATTGCTATTTGTATTAAGCTGTTGCACAGCCTTGGTACTCAGATATCCTTCCACCCCAAAAGTAATAGCCTTCCACATATGCCCGAAGGTAAATAAAAGTTTTGCTGTATTGGATATAGTGAATATCCAATCTAGCTTTCTGAAAATCAGTCTGTCTCTTTGTATTTATGAGATGTTAGCAATTTTTATAAATGCGAAGAGGGAGAAGCATTTCTGCCAAATGCAAAATTGTCTGTAGGAGATGTCCAAAGTGTACTTTTGGCATGGTTTTCTAAAAGATTAAAATAGTCCTGTATATTTTTGAAAGAACAGGAAGCATATCTGTACACAAGAAGTCACAAACAGATTAAGTCTATTTCCCTTTCCAAAGGGAATTACTTTTCCCTGAAAATGCACAATGGACAGCTTCAAAGAACATCAGTTTAAGCATGCTATCCTGGCTGCACCTTAATGTTTGTTTGAGATGTCATCCCACTCTATAAATGTATATAAAAGAATGTGTGTGCACATACACACACTTGCATTCAGAGGCCAGAAATCATGATTTAGGAAAAGATTTAGAAAAAGATAAACCAATCATGCGTTTCAAAATCTTGGGCTAGCTTCAGCTAAACAATTTGGCACCAATTAGAAGAGAATATTTGTAGCTCAGGGTTGAACTGTGGGGTCTTTGTTGCTGTTTGAGCTTGGCTGTTTCCTTGCAGACGTTTCATTACCAAACTAAGTAACATGGGTTGTCAGACTCTTAAACCCAATCACAATTACTACATGCACATACGGAAACGTATGACTAGTCTTTTTCCCCAATTACTTGTATAGGGATTATTCTCTATACTATTTATTTTGTTTTGTATTTTCTGTTATGGATTGCACCAGAGAGGCTAAACCAATTTCGTTGTATATATGACAATAAAGACTATACTACTACTATTACTACTACTAGTACTACTACTACTACTACAAATGTTGAGGTACTTTCAAATAACGTATTTCATCTTTCCCTAACCTAATTTACTTGGCGCAGTGGCACAGTGGTTAGAATACAGTACTGCAGGCTACTTCTGCTGACTGCTGGCTGACTGCAATTTGGCAGTTCAAATCTCACCAGGCTCAAGGTTGACTCAGCCTCCCATCCTTCTGGGTCGTTAAAATGAGGGGCATTATGCTGACTCTGTAAACCGCTTGAGAGGGCTGTAGTGGTATATAAATCTAAGTGCTATTGCTACTTCAGTTGTCAGGAATTTATAACTTCCATATTTTGGTGATCTTAAAATATGATGAAAAGCTAATATATGCTTATAAAGGATAATACTTAGGAAAATAAAAATATAACAAATACACCCATTATGACATGCCATCAGCTAATAAATTCATTTTTGGACAGGAGTGACAATCCTTAGATGTCTAAGGATTCAAAATAATCACCTTTCAAAAATAATCAACCTTAAAATGTGGAATCTTGCCTTCTAGAAAACATTAATTCAAATCTTAGAATTCTATAATTTTTATATAAAAATGATATAGGCAAAGACCTACAGTAATATTCTTGACATCTGGGATACTTAGCTCGGAATTTATGGGTCAAAAGCTTAAGAGCTTAATCGAAGCAACTTTAGAAAAGGACTGTATTTCTAACTAATTAAGTCGTGTCAGCCAAATATGATTTATTTACTGACATCAGTCACATCTATAGTAGAATTATCTCTCTTTTCTTTTTATATCTAATGACTTTCCCTCCTTTCATTAATCTGGTTTTGAATTATTTTTTAATATGTCTTCTTGGCATGAAAGCAAATCAAAGTGTTTTAAAGAAATAGCCCAAGGTAATCCTCTAGCACAGCTGAATGACAGGAGTCAAACCAAGCTTTGCTCCTGCAATTTGACACAGTTCCTTCTTCAGTCACAGTCCCAGAATTCACTCTAACCAGCAATCTGCTCACAAAATGCTGCCCCACTCTCCCAAGGACCTGGAATTAAGACTATTTATTTTTGGATTTCTCTTTCCTTCAGGTGTCCCAATAAATAACTAATTGATGTAAATGTTTCCATGGAAAGGAAAAACCCTCCAATCAAAAGCTACATCTTTTTCTCAAATAAAATCTCTTTCTCTCTCTTTTCCAATCATCTACCAATGCCTTAAAAACAAGTTTAGAACAAGCATGACAGTTTATGATTGAAGATGGCGCCTTTGCAACTTTACTATTTACATGTGCATATTTATAAAAAAACCTTATTCCACTCTTTTCAGATTTTGCAAGTGACACCATGTAAGGAGGGTGGGGTTGATACAATTACCGTTGGATGCATTGACCCCCACCTGCTAAATTGTGTCTGCCGCCTAACTAAAACTAGTTGCACAATTAAACACTAAGACCGGAATAATGAAGGCCACTCCTTTGGGACTATCTATGGTAAGTACTTAAAGTATTCTTTCCAGTGGTTCTTGAAAGCTCTGTGCCTCTTGATAGATTGCTAGCCGGATGATAGATTGATGATAGACAAACAAACAGATTTCTGTCAACTCTGTTTTCTCATCCTCCCATTTGAGTCTGATGTAACTGTTCCTCCCAATGAAAGAGTTCCATCTGGGTTCATTATTTAAGCAGTCACAGCCTTTTCTTGAATGGAAAGATCTCCCCCACTTGGGAAGTGGATGGGCAGAACAGAAATTTCCCCTTCCTCATCATCAAGTTTTTAAATAAATAGCTCTGGTTTTCCCTTTATAAGTAAGATTAGTAGGCCTAAATTTACTTACTTGTTTTCTTTTCTCTCTCTTTTCACCTAGTGACTCTCGGCAGTCTATAAGGATTAAGATAATAGTTACAAGCAATAACCCATGATGTCTGAGGTAAACAATACATCCTAATAATTAAACATGCACACACATATCATCATCAGAGCTTGTCTAACCTCTTGGCCCAACTGCCTAGGGAAACAGCCAGGTCTTCAGAGCCCTGAAAAAAACCTAAGAGGTTTGGGGTCATCCAAATCTCCAGGGGGATGCTGTTCTACAGGGCAGGTGCTGCCAGACAGGAGATACAACTCCCGAGTCCAACATGCTGACGTTTTTTGATGGAGGGTCTCTGATGAATGCCCTCTCTGCTAGACCTGGTGGGTGAGTGGAAATAATGGGAGAGAGGCAGTTCCACAAATAGTCTGGTCCTGCATTATGGGTGATAAGCAGCACCTTGACTGCACATAGAAGCCTCCTGGGAGCTCTCATTGTAGCCATGTTATATGAACATAATGAGAAACACCAAAACCTGTCTGTGCTACTGCATTCTGGACCAGCTGTGGCTTCTGAAAGCTGCTCAGAGACAATCCCATGGAGAGCATATTACTATAATCCAAACAGGAGGTGGCTAAGGCATGACTTAACATAATCAAGGCCTCCTGATGAACTGTAAACCCAGATTGTTAGATGACTTCATGTTTGAACATCCAAATGAAGTTATGTTACCCTGAGATTAAAATCCTTTTCTGAAGAACCTCCTAACCTACAGGGGCAATGGTCATGTTTGATCAATGAAAAGACTCAAAGAGTCACAAAATAGCTGCCATAGTGGGTGGCATAATGGCCAGTTAAAAAAGACCTATTTGTTCCATGGCATACTGGCAAGCCCTCCCTTTGCCAGTTTATTTTTGCCTTTTCCTGTTGGGTCAGGTACTATCTCACAAAACTCTCAAATAACTAAACTCTCAAATATCCATTATTCTTATTTACAAGAATATCCCACAGCCTAACTAAATTCCTTTTTTAAAAAAAAAAAAACAAAATAAAATAAAAAATTTAATAATGTTATTAAATGTTTTAAAAACAAGTGTACAGATGAATACAAACTAAAATAAAGAAGGAAAAAAGAAAAGGGTAAGCTAAAGTGCAAAATGAAAAAAAAAGAAAAAAGGTAAAAGAAAAATCAAAAAGAAAGAAAAATGGTGTCTGCTGTTCTTTATAGTAGTTATAAGTACAATTGTAGATTTACCTCTTTCTCTAAAGTGTACATTGTGATTCTTCTTTCTATAATTTCTCCTGTCCAATAATCAAATGAAATTCCAGTGATATCCCAGAAGTAAATACGATACCTGAAGTGGATGCTTGGCCATCTAGTTATTTTTTAAATCAAAAGAATATAAATTGAATCAAATCGGTGTGGGATTCGGATCAGTGCTTTCTCTAGATATGCCAGAAATTAGACTTAGACTTAGAACAACTTTATTGTCACTTTGAATGTACACTAATCGGCATACATTAAAATGACATTTCTCTGCATACAGAGACCCATCTCAAAGGGTCTCCACCTCCAATATACTCTACATAAACATGACAAAACAAACAAACAAACAAACAAACAAATATTATGCATATACCCACATATATTATATGACACAGAGAAACAACACAGTCTAGTTCGGATGCATACATGTGCATGGTGAGAAAAATGAATCTTGCGAGTTTACCAGACAGATGGCATAGGGAACAAAGCTGTTACAGAATCTGGTTTGAAATTGAACTGAAGGTCCAAAGCATACAACTACTCCAAATATCTTTATTATAGCATTTCTTGTCTTATACGAGAGCTTCTTTTTCTAATATTTAAGTAGTCCTTTCAAGGCTTCCTACTGATTATTTAATTAAGGTTACTGAGAAAGGTAACCTTGAAAAACAACTTACATTTTTAAACAGTGCCATTTCTGTTGCACAACTCAAGTAAATGGAAACTCTACAGCTTTAAGTTGACCCAAAACTAACACGATGGAAATATCTAGGTCAGGGCTGTCAAGCTCGCGACCCGCAGGCTGGATGCTTCATGGAAACGCCCATTCCCGGTTTAGCGAAAGGGGAAAAAAAGTTGCATTATGTCATGTGATGACGCTGTGACGATATGAGTTTGACACCCCTGATCTAGGTTGATGAGTGGAGCTTAGCTTCAAATCCCTACTCTGCCATGATCCTCTCTGGATGATATGGGGCTCGTCATACTTCTTTGGGCTGAAGTACTTGATTAGTCACGGGAACACTTATGCATTGAAATATGACAGAGACTTGCATAACATTTGCATAAAAAATTAGACAGATTACAGTTTAAATGGAGATACGTCTTAGTGGGGAAGTTTAGGTCTAGCGACTTCTTGTTCCTCTCTTCTGTAAAAAAAAAAAAAAAGTATCTTTAATCCAAACCCCGGCTGCTTTGAGACGAAACATTTCTTCTGGAATTGCCACAGCTTTCTCATTTAGATTTGAAGTGGTTCAGCAAACACTGCCATTCATTTATAATTCTCCCATGTTTTCTTATTGCTATGGCCATCCTTCATTCCCCCAAAAGGGTTTTTTTTTTTTTTTAGCAATGAAAGAATGTCATAGTCTTGACAGATATAAATGTTGTACATGGAGCTTTTTCAAGAATCATTATTTTAATGTCAGTAATGACTTAAGAAGGCAATGGAATAATACTTGACCTACTTGGACAGAAAATCCTACTTTTGTTCTCATGAAAGTAGCGGACTATATCCTGATAATGTGTCAGCGATAGACTCTGAGTTTACAGCTGAACAGCCATGGGGGATTTTTTTTTGCACCTGGAATTGTGCAGCTAGAAGCACCTTTAAATGGAGTAGTCCTTCAGAAAAAGCTTAGTTCTCTGAGAGTCCTTGAAATGGAGGAGTCTCTCAAGTAAAATAAGCAACTTAGTAGGAAGCAAATGTGCCTGAACATAATCACTAAAGTCTGTGAAGCACAGCCTTGTTTAAAAGAAGCCAGCCAGCCAGCAAATAACAACCTTTGGTTTAAATACCAAGTGGTGAAGCCATATTCATTCATTCTTTTACCACCTACACTCCCCTCCCTTTCCAAATTATATGCTGCTTTTTTTCAGAGAAATGGGGGGGGGAGGAGAAATCTTGCATAATCCCATGGTTCTTCAATGGTTATAAAGTACATGCGGGTGTTTTTATCTTTACTTATGTTTATAGGCTGCCGCTTAGTGTCCTACAAAAGCCATTGCTACTATTGGTGAGATTTGGTAGATGCCATGATCACAGGGACTGGGAGGGCTGATGGATTTACAATACCCTTGAATTACATTGTATGATTGTATGATGAACTTCTGTAGCAAAAGTACAGGTAGTCCTTGTTTTACAGCCACATTTGGGATCAGAATTTCTGTTGCTAAGCAATGCAGAAAATTAAATGAACCACATCTAAGTTTATGACCTTATTTGTCATGGTCATTAAACAAATCACACAGTTGTTAAATGAATCTGACTTTCTCCATTGACTTTGCTTATCAGAGGTTCCCTGGGAAAGTTGCAAATGATGATCATGTGACCCTGGGACACTGCAATCATCAGTAATATATACTGGTATCAAATTTTGATCATGTGACTGAGAGGAACCTATGGAAGTTGTAATAGCAAGAGCACTTCACTGTGCTTTACAGCCCTCTCTAAATAGTTTACAGAGTCAGCACATTGCCCACAACAATCTGCGTCCTCATTTTACTGGCCTCAGAAGGATGGAAGGCTTGAATCAGCCTTGAGCCGCTGAAAATCGAACTGCTGGCATTTGGCAGAATTAGCCTGAAATAGTGTATTTTAACCACTGTGCCACCACGGCTCTCTAGTAAGTGCAAGGATAGTCATAAATAACTTTGTTCAGTGCTTTCATAACTTTGAACAGTTATTAAACCAATAGTTCAAGGTGAAGGCTACATATAGGCATTGCCTTTGTAGAAGACAATTGTAGGAAGACAAAAATCTTCTACAAAGTCTACACCAAAAATAAGAATATTTCTTATTCCATCTTTCAATTAGTTGATCAATGCAGCTTCTTCAATATTATGAGGAATTTGCAAAATGCACAATGAATCCAAGGGCTATGTTTAATTTGCATTTTTATGCACAAATAATTTGGATGAAAGTAGCAGGTACTAAACCATAGCTAATGAACATGAAGCATTTCTCTCCTGATGCCACACAAGTTGTGAATCTTTTATCTCTGAGTCTTCTGTATTCTCCTTCACCTTCAAAATATGCCTCCTAGTAGTTCTTGTCTCCCAATTATCGGAAGAGACTAAGATGAGCCATCATTTATAACCAGTGGTGGGATTCCAATTTTTTTACTACCGGTTCTGTGGGCGTGGCTTGGAGGGCATGGCCTCTCTTGGTAGGCATGGCTTGGTGGGCGTGGCAGGGGAAGCTTACTGCAAAATCTCCATTCCCCCCCCACTCCAGGGGAAGGTTACTGCAAATTCCCCATTTCCTCCCGATCAACTGGGACTTGGGAAGCATAGAATAGATGGGGGCAGGGCCAGTCAGAGGTGGCATTTACCAGTTCTCCGAACTACTCAAAATTTCCGCTACTGGTTCTCCAGAACTGGTCAGAACCTGCTGAATACCACCTCTGTTTATAATCCTGAAGTAATGTCATGAAATAACTCATAAGACAAACAAGGGCATATTAATCACCTTTAAAATACCATGCACAGGTTGTCCTGTCTTCATTTACTGAACTTTAATTCTATATGCTGATTCTATGTTTGAGAGTTTTCTGTACAACTGTAAAATAGCTTGATGACTATGGAGATTCTCCATAGATTGTCCCAAAGGTGCTTTTTTCAAGAGGCAACTGGACTTTCTGGTTTTTCTTTGAAGATGTTTCACTTCTCATCCAAGAAGCTTCTTCAGCTTGTTATTGGGAATTATGTCTTTTTTTTTATGCCTTCAAGTTCAATTCAATTCAATTTATTACAGTCATAGCCCAGAGACCAGAACAAATAAAAACACTCAGTAAATATACAGTTAAAAATTCTAGAATAAAATAACAGATAAAATCTATGATAAAATCCAGTCTGTCAATTACATATGGTCTATACTAAAATTACAATTCATAAACTGTGCCTTCAATTTAGTGTTGATTCCTGGCTGGACAAGTCCTTGCAGTTTTGTCGTATTTCTAAAATATTGTATTATATTTTGCGATATATTCTTTACCTCTAATTTTATAATGGAAATATGAAGATACCAAACTGTAAACTCCATGAAGTATCTATGTGTGTTTAGATATGAGGTGAAATATCCCTATTAATTCATCCATTCATCTTTACAGTATATAACTATGACTAGTATAGCAAACAGGAAGATTCTAGAAGCTTCTCTAGATTCATATAGGCCATTGCACCCAATAACTTTCTATTGTCATTTTAATGAAAATACCCTGAAAATGTCTGTGGTTCTTAAGCCCCAAGCCTAACATATGAGGAAGAGTAATTTCATTTGTTGCACCTGCTTTTCAGTTTCCTGCTGTTATTCATAGAAAAGGCCTTGGGCATGAAAGCATGGCTGGAGTTCACTATAACACCAATTGACCCAAGGAGCAAATATTGGATCAATAATACATGGGAAGAATAAAGTCTTTCAATGAGCGATGACATCTAGCCTGACATCTGTTTCTTGGCTTCCCTACAGCCATGCTGTTATACATAGAACTCTTTTGAGCTAAGCCGGGTTAGGCTGAGCCTGAATAGAGGAGAGAAAAAAGGAATATTTTCCATCTCAGGGAACAGTTTGCTTCAAATGGTGATATACTTGCCAGGCCTTGTTCAGGATGAGCTGTATATAAACTTGACTCTTTGATAATAGCTGCCTGGAATGGAAATCCTGTGTTACACATTTCAATAAATGCATGGGGTAGCCAATTGCAGACAGAACCGCTGTGATGCATGCATTATAATTACAAAATCCATGACTGTATAATGCAAAACAGTCCCTCCCAAGAAGAACTGGTTGTCCTTAAGACCTGGGAAAAAAAAAACCCAATGACATTTAAAGATGTTAAAAATATACTCATCAGGATCTTGCTGCATTCATCAAAATGGCATTAAAGGTAAAGGTTCCCCTCGCACATATGTGCTAGTCGTTTCTGGCTCTAGGGGGCGGTGGTCATCTCTGTTTCAAAGCTGAAGAGCCAGCGCTATCCAAAGACATCTCGGTGCTCATGAGCCGGCATGACTAAACACTAAAGGCACCCGGAACGCTGTTACCTTCCCACCAAAGGTGGTCCCTATTTTTCTACTTGCATTGTTTACCTGTTTTCAAACTGCTAGTTTGGCAGAAGCTGGGACAAGTAACGGGAGCTCACCCCATTATGCGGCACTAGGGATTCGAACCGCTGAACTGCCGACCTTTTGATCGACAAGCTCAGCATCTTAGCCACTGAGCCACCACATCCCTTATGGCATTATCATGCCACAAATACTCCCTCTTTCATTCATGTCATGTCATCGTACATGTACATAAAGATGGGAACTGTGTCATGTCTCTGACCTTCTGCTTCTGTCATGCTGCCTCCTGCTTGCCACCCTCCTGAAGGTGCTGCTTGATAGCGCCTGTAGCATTCAGCATTACTGATATATAACAAGAAAGCATCAAAGGTAACACCATAATAAATGACATAGAGATTCTGTGAATAGACTCACATGAACCAGGCTGATGCTTCAAGCTCAGTATTTATTTTTAATTATTACTTTTGTATATACTGTCTTTCTTTTGGAGCTCAAGATAGAGGATATAGCATTTCCCACTCCAATTTTCCCAACAACTACATCATGTAAGAGAGATGAGGTTTAGCAATAATAATAATAAGCTCAAAGTCACCTGGTGAATTAATACGGCTGAGGCTGGAGCTAAAACTACCATAGAGCTTTCTAATCTTAATCAACCACCACATATTGGACATTTGGATACTTAGGGGCCTGAACTGAAGTCTGCAGCTGCCTTTACTGAAAATCCTCTGATGCTGTTTTTCAGCTAGGGGCTTTGCCTCCTTTTCTATCTCCCTGGCTCAAATCAGCAACTTATACCTGGATATAAGCCCCACTGGTCTCAAGGAAGCTTACCTCATAAATAGGCCTGTGTAGAATCACATTCTTCAGCTGCAGTCAGTGGTGGGTTGTCCCCGGTTTGCACCAGTTCTATAGAACCAGTAGTAAAACCGGTGGGAGGCTCTGCCCACCGCCCCGGATGTTGTCATAGGCAATCTACGTGTGCGCAGAAGCTTGGCGCACACGCAGCCCCATTATGAATCAGTAGTAAAGGTAAGTAGAACTCACCCCTGGCTGCAGTCCTAAACGTGCTTACTTGGGAAATTGAGTAAACTTCTGAGAAGGCATCCATGGATTTCATAATTCAATTTTTTCCCTCCCAAAACGATGGGGGCATGATAATAGACTATTTGTGGTTCTAACTTTCTTCTTTCACCTCTTCATTGATACTAACAATATACATCCCAAAATTAATATTAAAAACCCAAATGTTTCCCTCAATGTTAGGTTGACCATACATGCAAGTGAATTTAGGATAAACTTGTTTCAAGTTGGCTGGACAATTTTAGGAGATGAAGCTAGGGAAAGCTTGAATACCCCTAAACCCTGTTTGAGAAAAGCCTACTCTACCTTCCTTGCAATCTGTAGGAAACATCTGAAACATCTACTTCTATTTTTGACTATTAGCAGATGGTCTTTGTGTTTAGTTATTTTTAATCCAAAACAGGGATGATTAGCTATCGTGGGTTGAAGGTGGCTTGTCTTGGCAAACTAAAGTTGAAGCTCACTTCAATTTATCCCCATTTGGATGAAATCATCAACTGCCTTCCTTGAAGGAAGAGAGTACAGACACTCATAAATTGTTGTGCTGAACTATCTTTTCATTTTGCATAGCTATGAGTCAATAATGTTGGTTTGGTCATATTATAGCACTGTTGCAATAGAGATGCAATAGATTAGAGAGTGTTGAAAATGAAAACAGCACATTATTAAAATTGAGCGCTAAATGGTGAGGATCTAAACATTTTTGCACCACACAGAACTTTTTATGAGACCAAAACAGAACCCTTAGTTGTGATAATATTTTTAACACAACATTGATTCAATTAAGGAATATGCTGATGTTCAAAGGAAAAATAAGTGCCTTTTGTGGGTCTGTGGATTTTGGAGTATGTGAGAATATTATTAACATATGATCTGTGGAAAATAGTGCCACTATAGATTCAAGGTGGGTTTTATATTCAAATTATAGAGCAGCTGAACAAGTGAAAATGTTCCCAGGAGATGAAAGCCATCTAAAAAGAGGACATATCACTTGCTGAAACCAGTAGATAAATAGTTATGCCACCTGAGTGAAGTGAAACCAACTGGATTTGCTAAAAAAAGGAGGAAACCTGTTAAGAAAACGAAGTAGTAAGTTTAGTCCTTAAAGGACTATGAAGGCTAAGTATACTTAAACCAAAAATGACAGTGTGAATTTGGAGAAAGGCATCTAATGAGCACTTTTGTCTCTCAGGCTGAAGATCTACTTCTACGCAAACATGAGCTCACACCATCTGTGCTCTGTACAGAAAAGAAAGTTCTCAGTTTATGCAATAACTGAACCTAACCTGAAAGGGACAGATGAATGGGAGGTGGACCCTTTGACCTCAAGGTCACCAAAGGGTTGGACCCTGAGCAGGCCAAAATGCAAAATTTAGGTTGTTAACAAGCAGCTTCCTCTTTAATATTTGTCTGCCACCACGGGTGAGAGAGACAGATGACTTTCCTTTAGGGCTGGAAGTTTCGCCCGAGGTCACAAGATCTTTTGCCCTTTTCTTAATTCCTCTGGGTAAAAAGAAACTACAGTTATCTACAAGTGGCATCTCAACATTCTTCACTCATGGTAGTACAACACCTTTGTCTCCCCTCTCCCCCAGTTTTTGTATCCTTTCACTTATGGAAAGCTAAACACTGCTGGCAGCCTGACCACTGCTTTACATAGGCTCAAGTTCAGGATTTTAGTCCATTTGAGGAGTAGGTAAAGTAACTTCTGCAATGAACTGGTTGAAATATTCAAAAATCTGGAAGGCAGAAAAAATGTCTTCAAAGATGTTTAGCTTTGCTGTAATTCTCATCATGTGGAGACAATATAAGGAGAAGCTCAGTATTGAAATCTGGTTACTATTATACTACTTCTTTGTACTACAGTAGTTACTATGCATTGGGCTCAGCCACAAAGGGATGCCTTCCTTTCAGGATGAGATTCTGGATCTTGTTAGGAATTGTTAGATACAATCATGGAATCACATAGTTGGAAGGGTAGGAACCCTCATAGCATCTCTGACAAATGGCTGAAGGTGATGAAGCACTCACAGCTCCAGTAGGTAGGCAGTTTCTCACTGGTTCTTATCCAATTCTCCATAGCTATTATAAATAAATCCATACCCTCTTCCCTGTGACAACTCCTAGCAGCCAAGGTTAAGACAGTCAATGGTGAAGAATGCTGGAATTGTGATTCTATCAGAAACATGCAGCCACGAGAGTGGTTTATGGCTATTCATCTTCAAATCAGATCTGATAGCTTGATTTGACTATATGGTTCAAGTTCTTCATGTACAAAACCAGCTTAATTAGCTCAATTTCCACATCTGCTAACACTATAGCAATGCTTACCACTGTGATACTGGCACTCAATCCCTCAAAGTCCCACCAAGAAAAGGGAAAAAGCTAGCCTATGCTGGCTGGATATTCTGGGAGCTCTAACCTGAAAAATTCTGGAGGGTGCTGGATTAGGGAAGATTGTTCTACAGAAACAAATGGCACCTATAACCACAATTCAACAGAAAGTCTGTTTGTATATGGCCCATATGCAATATGGGAGCCACACAATGAAGTTTCATTATTTATATATGAAACAACTCAGGTTTTCAAGCATCATTCTACCTAATAGCCAGGCATGGGGAAATCTGCTTCTAATTAAAGCTATTACTCTTGTCTCACATCAGAAGGTTTCCAATGGAACCAAATATGTATACAGTATACATGTGTACACACACACACGCATACCCATGCATGCACTCTAGAGCTGGCTCTAGACCTTTTGACTAGATTTTAGGTAAAGTCATTTTTGGTGCTCCCTATAGTTTGGTTCATCTTCCAATTATGTTAGGATTTTCATAAGGCACCCTCTTATTTCTTCCTCTTTTTTTAAGTGTTTTTTTAAAATCCTGGATATATTTTTTCCTGTTCTCTAAGATTTTCATGCTGTTTACCCACTAAATATTTTTAATTACATCAGCACCTACAGTATTGTTGCCATATAGCAACCATCTTGTGCAGGGGTGGGTTCTACTTACCTTTACTACCGGTTCACAATGGGGCTATGTGCGTGTACAAGCGCAGAAGCTTCTGGACATGTGCAGAAGCATTTTGGTGATGTTGGGGTTGGTGGGCAGAGCCTCCCGCTGGTTTTACTACTGGTTCTATAGAACTGGTGCGAACCGGGGGCAACTTCTTGTGAAATTATAGATGTGCTGGTTCATGGAGTTCACTGTTACTTTTTTTACTGCATATTTGGAATCCCCCCTCCCCCTCCCAACTTTTAAATCCCCCCTGCACAAATTTTTTTTGCCTACAGATTGACCTTAGACTGAAGCGAATTCTGCATGCAGAACATCATAAAAGAAAGCAAAACAGAAGTCATTACTTTGATAAAGGCATCCATTATCAATGTGACTACAATCTGTGTTCTTTACTCTTCCAGCTTTGACTGCCAGACAAAGTATTTGCACCTCATCATTTCTTGTAAATATATTAATTAAGAATCCATCACATCTGGCAGAATAAATTTTGGCTTAGATGAAGGGAGAGATTAGGATAAGATTTAGGGATATATCAAAATAGCAAACTGCATTTTCAATTTAGAATTCTAAAAGGATTAATGCTAAAGGCCTGAGCTGTCTGACAGCTACTTAATTTAACACATCATACTGCTAATTAACTCTTGAGTGTTAGGATAGTATATACCAGTATGCAAACAGTCATGCCTGCAGATTCACAAATAGGAATGTAGGAAGCTTGCATGTTCATCAGTTTTGGTATACCTGTGTCTGTTTCACAAATACTGAAGACACTAAGTTACAACAGAAAGTAGTTTAAATCTGTCTCAGCAATTTTATATTATAGGGGAAGTCCTTACTAGCAACTAGTATAAATGTCATGTGCAAAGGATTAATACACGATAAAGGATTAATAAGTGTAATTACTTCCAAAGGAAAGGCAGGCATGTTAAGGATTTAAGAGTTGATTGGCAATATCTGTATCTTTCTAGAACTTACCCATTATTATGAACGTATCTTCCTGTGTTTTAGTTTTGGCATAACAATTACTGTCATGAGAGAATCAACTCCACAAGCAGTGTGGAGAATTCCAGCCCAAGTATCTATTTTGGTAGACGAAGAACAGATCAACAATGTTGATGCTATGAAAACAAACATGAAATATTGGAGACATCTCACTTATGTTCCCATTGCCTCTTTTTCTGTGTTACATTCTCATTGGGTGTCAAATGGTGTCACAATGTCTTGAAGCCTGAATGATGCAGAGCATGGGAAAATCATGTAGCATTGCACATGTTTCCTATGTTCAACACAGTCTGGGATCCAAAGCTTTGATGCAAATCCCACCACAAATATAACATTCCCTGTTGCTTCCACCATCTTGATTGAGTTACACACAGAGGAGGTTCATAGAGAGACTTGGCCAGAGTGTAAAAGCACAGCAGCATCTGGAAGAAGCATCTGTATCCATTTTCGACTAAATACTAATGGATCCCCTGAAATGACTGTGTGCAAAGTGAAGGAAAATTCTTCAACAATGCTTGCCTGGACACTGCAACTCAAGGCTTTATGGCACCTTGAACCTGGGGTTACTTCTAGGCTGAAATGTTTTTTATCAGGGCAACCTGGTCTACTCAAATATGGGATGGTGCATGCTGCTTCCGCTTTCACCTTTCAACCCCAATCCAGGAATCTACACAGGCAGTCGCTTTCACAACAAACTATTTTTGTGTTGAATTT
The DNA here is from genome assembly GCF_059756535.1 of Pantherophis guttatus. Classification (NCBI taxonomy): domain Eukaryota; kingdom Metazoa; phylum Chordata; class Lepidosauria; order Squamata; family Colubridae; genus Pantherophis; species Pantherophis guttatus. The sequence continues at coordinate 168,865,827 of NC_142064.1, forward strand.
ATATTTATCGACAAATAAATTATTTCTTTGTCGGTAAATATAAATTTAACACAATTCTAGATGGAAGATTGTAAAGTACACTGATTCAGGACAGCAGATACTAACAAGCTGTAAAGGACCTGCATTGATCTTAAGGTTCATTATCACAGTGTTTGTGTGACAAATCAGGTATGGAACAGTTGGAAGGAGGACTATTTGTTATACACTCGAGATGATCCCAATTCAACACTAAATCATCAGATATTTGAATTTAATATTTAAACACCAGGACTGTAATCCTTCCTGGAAAGTATATTCTTTTAAACTCAGTGGACAGCAGTGTGCATGTATATATAAATGATTGCACTGTATGCAACCAAATTATCGTTACCATTTTAGCAAAAGAGACACTTCAGGAGACATGTCTCATCTTTAAGACTCATATATTTAAAGCTGCCGAATAAGTAAACCACCAAGGCTTTCGGACATAAATACATACAGCAGCAATAAATACAATCTTTAAATCAATTTATTGCCTTTACAGCTGAATGCCATAGCTGCCATAGATCTAGCTCTGATTCTTCCTCATTGCCCCTGCATATCTTGTCATTTGTTGGGTTATCTTATGATCTAAATCTGCCAACAAAAGCCGATTATTTCACTATAGGGATCTTGTGAATGCCAAAATATGTCTGGATAAATAAATTGGTTTCTAGGAATCTTAGATAGTTTACAGTTCAGTTCTTCAACTTGAAACTCTCCAGAAACACAGAGCCATTTCAGAACTGGGACATTTCTGTCCCTCTCACCCCACAGAGGTATGAACTGATGCAAAGTTTAGTGAAGTTTCTTTCAGGGATGGATGTGTAAATAAATTGTTATTGTTTCATACAGGTTTTTTTTATTATTATTTGATTTATATACCGCCCTTCTCCGGAGACTCAGGGCGGCTTACAATGCATTAAGCAATAGCCTTCATACTTTTGTATATTTATACAAAGTCAGCTTATTGCCCCCACAATCTGGGTCCTCATTTTACCTACCTTAGAAAGGATGGAAGGCTGAGTCAACCTTGAGCCTGGTGAGATTTGAACTTGCAGTAATTGTAGGCAGCTGATGTTAATAACAGTGCTTTAGTCTGCTGCTTTAGTCTGCTGCGCCACCAGGGCTTTTTAACTACACAATGCCAGTTTGGAGAACCCATTGCTGAAAGTTATATCCCGGTCCTGGAAGAAACTAGCTAGAAATATCCAGCCCTTAAAAACCTTGATACTTGTTGTAACGAAAAGGAATAACATTCAAAATATTGTAAATAATTCCAAATGCACCGTCACCTTTTACTTCTTTTTTCCAGTATGTTAAATTGGGCACCAATTAGATCTATCATCAATCTCTTAATGAAGAAGATTACCTAGACTACTTTTATGGTAAAGGAACAAAAAGTCACTCCCCTTCTAGCAATGCACAGAGGGAGGCAGGTCAACATGGTGCTTATATATTTGAACCACTTCCCATAGGTTAAGTTGCTCTAGTCCAACAATCTCTTCACTGCAAGATTTCTGCACCATACAAGGTGCATTAGCCACGGTGGCACAGTGGTTAGAGTGCAGTACTGCAGGCTACTTCTGCTGCCTGCCGGCTGCCTACAATTTGGCAGTTCAAATTTCACCAGGCCACGGGTGGGTTTCACTTACCTTTGCTATCGGTTTGCTCACACGCACGCCACTTCTGCGCATGCACAGAAGCTTCTGCGCATTCACAGATCATATTTGATGATGTCCGGGTGGGTGGGAGGAGCTTCCCAGTGCCGCTGCTACCGGTTTTCCCGAACCGGGGCAAACTGGTAGAAACCCACCACTGCACCAGACTCAAGGTTGACTCAGCCTCCCATCCTTCCGGGATCCGTAAAATGAGGAACCAGATTGTTGGGGGCAATATGCTGACTCTGTAAACTGTTTAGAGAGGGCTGTAAAGCAATGTGTAAGTCTAAGTGCTATTGCTAGTAGCATAAAGTTACTTTCTCTTTGAAAATCTTTATTGCTAAGGGCATTAAATAACATTTTCTGGAAAAAATAAAGCAACAAAAAGTCTTCATAGATCTTGGAATGGTCATCTTTGCAGCTGAAGTATGAACTTTCCAAGAGTTGCTTAAAATCCAACTATTTCAAGACAAAAATAATTCCATTAAGCAAATAGCTCCCCAAACATAATAGAATACTTGGTGGTTATATAATAGACAATTTGTGTCCTGGAATGTTCAGGAAATAATAATGAAATTCACATGTTCTGTTTTTTTTGAAGAATTAGCGTGCCTTTTGTAATTGTCAGGCTTACAGAGTTTCTTTCAGAGGCCAGTCTTTGCTGGGGATGTGCTTAGATGAGCTTGCAAAGAGGAAATCAGATTGAAGAATTTTGCAATCCTAAATCCATTGCACTGAGTTGTATAACTCATGAGAGAGGGATTCTCTGGAAAACAGGGAGACATGGCAATATTAAGTTAATATTTCATGCAACTAAATCCATTCCTGAGGGTTTTTTTACAAATGTGGTGGTGAAGTTGGGTGTGTTTGTGCATTTACTTAAAAGAACACCCTCCAAGGCAAACAGTATTACAACCAAAACAGTCATTAGAATTTGTTGTATCACTATATAAGTGATGCTTTAGGACCATTACTGAAAATAATAGTGACATTAAAATAAACCGAATATTGTTGCACGTATTTTTCTTCTTTGTAATTTTGTAAGTGCTGCACCTGAATCATGTCTCTGAGTAACTATCTTGCTCTTCACTGGTATACATGTGTAAAGTCAGTAATATTCTATATTTGTAAAGTCAGTAAAATTTTCCAATATGCACAATATCCTAATAATGCCTTTTTAAGAATTCTTTTCCCATTAAACTGTCAGCAGGGAGCTGTACTCTTATGTTTTCTGCAGACAGCTTTGTTTAATGGAAACTTTATACAAATTAAACATAGGCTTTTGGCTACACTGTGATCTCTATTTTAATTGTTTTTTGCTACCAGGAGGCAAAGTGTGTAGTACTCCTTTGGCCTTTGTCAGCAGGTAGATAGTCAACATTACGCTGCATTGTGAATCCAACTAGACTAATAGCTCTTCTTTGCATCTTTTTGCAAAAGAAAGTGGTGCTTACTTATTACATTAAATGGTGTTAATAAATAGCTTTAGGGAAAATAGCAGAGAATATTTGTTCCATAAAATGTCTTACTCTTAGGCAGATTTGAGTTTCCCTTCCCAGTGGAAAGGCTAGAAAGCCAGAAAACACACATCAGACTAAACGAGACACCTTGTGGATGTATAAGCCAAATAAATCCAAATGAAGCCAGTTTATCAGTCCCCACCAGAAGGGCTAGCTAAAGAATAATGAGAATTGGAGTTAACCATATTGGTAGGCCAACATGTTGTTCATTTCTTCTCCAAGTTATTGAAAGCCAATATGGTCAAATCTAGCTCAGAAAAGAAGTGAAAACCAGTACAAACCATCCAGTGGAGTCAAGATATGGCTGGGGTATCAGATACTACTTAGCAATATAGTTATTATGTTTTATGTTAACCTGGATAAACAATAGACAAGGCAGAGGAATTGTATAGGAACACTATTCAGACTAGTGCAAACACACTTCAGCAACCCAGAACAAGAAATAGAGCACCTTTACAGTATCTTCCAACATAATGATACCGACACAACTTTATCAAAAAGTGCTGGACTCAACCCATTTCAGCATAACCAACATAAGCCATGAAAGGAATAACGCTACCATAGACCCAAAACATCACCAAAGCAACCAACAGATTATTGTAGCCACATGTCATTATCATAGCACACAAACTAATGAAAGCCCTCCATACTATCTTAAGAATTCAAAAGGCTTAATAGCCCAAGTAGTAAAAACAGGAGTTATCTAGAACAAGGACTATAACAGCCACTATGTAGGACAGACAGGCAGAAGACTAGCAGAGTGCATTCATGAATACCAACTAGCAATCAGAAGACATGATGAAATCTTAATCTCTTAACACATGGACAGACTTAACATAGTTTCAGCTGAGAAACTGTGAACATCCTAGGCTAAGCTAAATCCAAAGACACTAGGGAATTTTTGGAAGCTTGGTATTCAGACAATTCAGCCACGAGTAGACACACAGAAATAAAGTATATTTATACACCATTCAAAAACTAAGAAGGAAACTAAAAGACCAGAACACATCTTCTCCAGCAGCCAACACTCTGATAAACAGGGATTAACACCAGGGAAACAATCAAGCAGAAAACAATACCCTAATCAAGGAAATAATGAGGAGAAACTCCTTGAATGATAAACATAGAAAACTGGTAGCAGAGAAAGACCCAGTGGTCCATCAAGTCTGCCCTTTGAGGTTTTATTAGTTCTTGTTTCCTTATTATTTATCATTATTTCTAGCTGATAACCCGGCGTTACCTGGGTATTTATTTATCCCAATTCTGTATCAGACAGGAAGAGCAACTTCACTCTGAGTCCTGATTTTGGTGAGAATTAAATTAGTTAAAAATGTTTTCCCTGTGCCCCCAGAAGCGTCAAGTAAAATGATACCACCTTGTTGTTTTGCTAGCTGATCCATGATCATTTGGTATGCTTTTTTCTGATCTTGATTTAGAAGTGGCTTTTTGTTTGTGATATATACACTAAGCTGTTCGATGTTGTAGTTCTTTTCTCGTATGTAACCTGCGTGAAGTATGTCATGTCGGTCTCGTACTGGTGCAGGCAGGCCGAGTTGCAGTAATGTTTTATTGATCATGGCCATACATTTGTTCTCAAGAATGATCAAAGCCTTATGGAAAATGTCTGGACCAAACATAATTTCTAATGTTGGATTTTCCCCCTTACCAGAGGGAGCCCCCTTGTGGAGTACTGTGAAGCCGTTACCATGGCAACTCCACTGTGCTGCACAGTAGAAGCCATTTTAAGGCAGTACAGTAGGAGCCATTTTAAGGCACAACAGGCTGTATCTTAAAAGAACACCCCCCCCCAAGGGTGTTAGGCATTGTCAGGGCATTTATTAATCCCATGTTTGGCTCTGGGACTAATTACCCTGGTTTAGAGTAGATGAATCGAGGCTTATCCTTGTTGCACTATTCTGATAAAGAAAACGCGAAGGAAGGTTTCTAATAAAACTCATTTATTTGTTATAAAGAAAATAAAACATCTCACTAACTAAGAAAAGTTAATTGTTACATTTTTGAAAGTAATTCGGGCCGGCTATCTTTCAGCCGGACCTTGCTGGAAAGAGAACAAAGGAAAGAGAGTGAGAAGAGCAAGTGAAGGAATGTGGGTGGATGCGGAAACACGTAGCTTACTGATAAGAAGTTGGCAAAGCTACGGAGAGTCTGACAGTCCAGAAATAATGAGCTCAGCTGGGAAATAAAATAACGCAGTGACATTCCCCTTCTTTGCCAGTTGAGCGAATATCAGTTCATCATCAAATAAGGCACATCTTCTCACGCAGATACTCGTGTTGAGCTGCTGGAAGTGGTTTGTTGAGCATATCAGCAATTTGATCATGTGTAGATACATATTGCATTTTGACAAAACCTTTTTTCACTAAATGTTTTATGTTTTGGTAACGGATGTCAATGTGTCTGGACCTAGAACCTGTAAAATGAGATTCAGAAATATAAACCACCGATTCATTGTCTTCCATCACGGTGATCGGTCGGATCGGGTGTGTCCAGATATCTGTGACTAAAGCATCAAACCAAGTTAGGGAATTACATGCATCTGAAACACAAGCATATTCAGCTTCAGTAGATGAACAAGAAACAAAATTCTGTTTACGTACTTGCCAATAAACAGGACATCCATTTAAGAACATCATATAACCTGAAGTACTTTTACGTGATTTCTTATCACTTGCCCAATCAGAATCTGCATAACAACTTAATTCTGCATAATCAGTATGTGTTGGTTCTAACAATAATTTCAAATGTTTGGTGTATTTTAGGTATCTCAATAATTTCTTAATGCATGTCCAATGAAACTGTTTTGCCTTACCTACGTGTCGTGATAAGAGGTTAACACTAAGTGCAATGTCGGGTCTGGTCCAACTACTAATGTATAACAGTGACCCAATGACTGAACGATAAAGTGTTTGATCCTCGAACTCAGGACTTTCTTCTTGTGTCAAGTTGTGAAAATCTGTTTGCATGGGTGTCTTTGTTGTGTTAGCATCTTTCATGTTGCAATGATGCAAAATTTGTTCAATTTTATCTTCTTGTGAAAGACTAAACCCCTTCTGTGTCTTTTCAATCTGAACACCTAAATAAGTGCTAATGTGACCTAATGATTTCAATGTGAAGTATCTCTGCAAAGCTTTGGCAAAAATTTCACTCATTTGCTTATTTGGACCAATATAAACAATATCATCAACATAAACAAGAACTATCTCATATGCATTGTTAGATCTTTTTGTGAACACGCACTCATCAGTTTCGGACTTAATAAAGCCCATTGAATTTAGTTTGTCAGTAAGACATAAATACCACATTAAACCAGATTGTTTCAGACCATAGAGACTTTTGTTTAGGAACCAGGTATCCCCTTCTTGCTGTCGGAATCCTGGAGGACTTCTCACGTAGATCTCTTCGTCTAGGTCTGCATGTAGATAAGCCGTGTCAACATCAAACTGGAAAACTTCTAAACCAAGGATAGTTGCAGTTGCTAAAGCAATTTTTACACTCTCAGTTCTGACTGTCGGTGAGTAAGTATTTGTGTAGTCCTCAGGATAACGTTGAGCGAAACCCTGAGCTACAAGTCTGGCCTTGTACAGTGACTCACCATTTGGTTTCTTTTTGATTCTGTAGACCCATCGAGTGCCAATGACCTTTTTGTTTGCTGGAGGTTTTGCAGGTGTAAATACTTTAAGTTTCTTTAGACTGTCCATTTCAACCTGCATTGCATCATACCATTTGTCTTGCTCTGAATCAGGGATCTGCTTGATTTGTGTGAAATTATCAGGTGGAAGTGTGACATTGCAAATCAAAGGCAAGGGTGCTTTTGTCAGTTGCCAAGAATATCGTTGTGGAGGGATCCCTTTTGTGGCCCTCTTGGAACATCTCGGAACAACTGTCCAGTCTTCTTCTGCTTCGTCCTCGTCCTCACTTTCGTCGCTAGCGTCAGCATCCGCGGCTTGCGAAGACGGAACATCGGGTTGAGAAGAACCAGTGGAATCTTGATCATCCATCTGCGTAGCATCAGCAGTATCATCTCTGGGAAAATAAACTCCAGGATCATTGGAATGAATCCTGGACCAGTCAATATCTTCTTCAAAATTAGCAGATTGGGAAATCACAATTGCATGTTTAGAGTCAATAAATTTGCTCCATTTTGAATTATCATCAATACCCATAAATCTCAGTCTCTTTGCTGCTGGACTTCCTTTTCTTCTTTGAGCTAAGGGAATGTTCACCATAGCATATGAACCAAAAATATGAATGTTTTTAAGATCGGGCTTGTAGCCATACAACATGAAGAAAGGAGTCTGATTTATTACACTGCTCCAAGTACAGTTGACAATGTAATTTGCATATTTGATAGCTTCACCCCAGTATATCATATCAAGGTTGGCGTCTTCTAGGAGACAACGCATCATGGTTTGCAGTACCTCTCCGTTGTGAGCCGGTGTGTCAGGGGCCGAAGTCTGATGAAGAATTCTATTCTTACGCATCCAGTCCTGGAAACGCTGAGACATGAATTCGGCACCACGATCACTCTGGATTCTGGCAATGCGAACTTGGTGTTGGGTAGAAACAAGGGTTGCAAAGTCTTTAAAGATCTGAAAAGTCTCTGATTTTTCTTTCATAGGATATACATATCCATATCTAGAGTAATTATCAACAATTGTTAGAAAATATTTTCTACCACCAAATGATGGCGGGAATGGACCAACTATGTCAATGTGAACCAAATCAAAAATGCGTGTTGACAGGCATGTAGCGTGTTTGGGAATGGCTGCTGCTTTGGATTTGGCCTTCTTGCATACAGCACAATCCAAAAACACCTTACACCCCTTTAGATCCAAACCTTTTGCGAACTCCGGCATCTTCCTAAGAACACGGAAACTGGCATGCCCCAATCTTCTATGCCATTTGTGGATACACCTGGAATGCAAAGGTTTACCTGTTAGTGAATTCTCAACATTAACATTTTTATGCGGAACCTCAGGTTTGCTCTGAGCAACCTGTTTACCAACTCTATTTTTGTTGGCTTTAGGAGCCTTAGGAATAGCAACAGGATCTCTCTCTGGAGCATCTCTCTCTGGGCCTGTGCATTCCCTTTTTGGAGTTTGCATACTTGCCTGTGTTTGTGTTTTAGGCTTTGGCTTTAAGTAATAAACACCACCAATTAATATGGTTTCAGCAACAATATCTCCATCTTTAACTATATAACTTGCTTTTTCAAGGTGGTGAACTTGGAACTTTAACATTCTAGACAAGTGACACTGACTAAGCAAATTACTGGTTGCTGTTGGTATGTAATAAACATCGGGAATGAATGCATCGAGCTCTTCAACATAAACAGTTCCTTTTCCTTTGACCTGACAAGGATGATTGGAAAAAGAATAAAGTTCACGTAGTTCTGGTTCAGGCTCGTGCATTTCTGTGAAAAGTTCCTTTCTGTAGGTAACATGCAATGCTGCACCACTGTCCAAAGTCCACAGGAGTCGTCTGTCGTACTCTGGCTGAAGTTGTGGATCATTGGTTAAAGCCAGTGTGGCGAGTGGAGTTTGTGGATCACGCCGGGGACCACGACGACCTTGTCTACTGCCACTGCCTCTGCCTCTGGAATCTGTTCCTCTGGGCTGGTATGTGACGGGAGCTGGAACTCGTTGGGGACAATCCCGGGTGGCATGTCCCACACGATTGCAGGTGTAGCATCTTGGCATCCTTGGAGTGTAGGTCCTTCCTCGGAAGGGGCGACTAACTGGAGCTCTTGATGCGGGTGGTCCTCTCAAGTGTGGAGTAGCTAGCATGAATGCCTCTTCTTCAATTAAAAGTCTACAGACATTGTCCACTGTGCGTTGAGCAATTGGGACTTGGTTAATTTTTGTAACAGCATCTTTCCATTCATAATTCAAAGAGTTAATAATGATGCTGATCATTTGAATATCTTCAATGTTATGGCCTCTTTCTCTCAATTCTGTTCTCAGACCTTTCAGTTTGGTCAAATGTCCTCCAATTTGTTCACCAGGTTTCAATCTCGAACCGTGGAGTTCAGACATGAGTAAACATGAAGATTCAATTGAGATAGGCCTGTAGCAATTTTCCAATTCAGCCCAAATTTGTCGGGCTGTTGTATTTGGTGGAAAAGTGACCTGCAGTTCAGTATCCATGGACATCAATAATGTTGTGCGAGCCCTTATCTCTAAATCTCTTATTGCAAAGTCCCATGGTTGAGCAGGTGGGTTAAATACCATACAATGACTGCCTTCTCTAAGAAGCAATAGTGTAATCTCACTGACCCAGGCTTTGTAATTATGTCCTGACATTTTTAGTTTTGACTCACCAGTTAGTGGAGAGACAGAAAATGCCTGGTGAGGAGCCTGCACTTGGTATGCTGGCTGTGCTGGCAGGAATGCCTGTGGTATTTGCTGTGCCTGTTGTGGACCTAAAAATGGTCTTGGTTGTGCCATTGGAGGTGGGCCAGGAGGTGGCCCTATTTGCACTTGTGGCTGGGGCACATATGCAGGCATTTGTAGCTGCTGTGGCTGATGCACTGGAATCTGCTGTATTCCAGTTGCCATTTGTGCTTGAGCTGCAATATTGGCATGACCTGCTGGAGATGCAGTCATTTGCCTTTGCTGTGTTCCATCTAAAAGGACACCAACACCGCCAGGGGGTGTTTGAGTTTGGGCCTGTGGAAACACTTGTGGCATTTCAGCTTCCTGTAGTAAATTACTTTTGCCAGCAGATGGTGCTGCACCTTTGGGCAGCTTTGCATACGGGGCATTGTATGCTTTAGAGTAGGAGTGGTTATGTAAGACATGTGTAACTTGATCAGGGAGACTTTCATGTGACGTATGCAGTGCTCTTTGCCTTAATTGGCCTGACACAGAATCCACCAGGGGGAGTGTCTTTGGCTCTGAGCAAGAAGACAATATGGCGCTTTTTGAAAAATTTAAGTTATCTCCCATATCTTGCTCAAGCATAGATATAGCCATTTTTGCTTGGGATAGCTGCTGTTCATAGAGTTTTATACGGTAGGCTTTGATGGCCATCTCACGCTGGGTGAGCTTAGAGCTTCGAGGAGAATAATGAATTGTTTCTCTCTCTGCGTGGGAGGAATTTTGCTCAGCAGTGCTTGCACCGAGCTTTACAAATTCAGAAGGTTCTGGGGAGACTTTTTCAGAGCTTGGAAGATCAGAAGAAAATGTTACTGACCTCAGTCGTAAATCATCATCTTCAAAAACAGCTTCTGTCTTATCTGTCTCCATTTCTGTTCCCACGGCTTTTTCTTGTTCCAGGCGTGTGGCTGTAGTAAGGGGCTGGAAATCTGGAAACCTCCTGTCTGCCACCTCTTCGTTGGAAAGATCAATCAAATCATTTACGAAGAGTGGTCTTGGTTTCACTTTGCCTTTTTTCTTCTGTTTCGGCATCTCAGCAATATAATTAGCGTACCTCAGTAGCTAAAAACTAATTGCCTACGCGCTCTTATCAGAAGTAACAAAAAACAAGGAAAAGCCATAAATCAAACCATCCTCTGCTACCAGAATGTCAGGGCATTTATTAATCCCATGTTTGGCTCTGGGACTAATTACCCTGGTTTAGAGTAGATGAATCGAGGCTTATCCTTGTTGCACTATTCTGATAAAGAAAACGCGAAGGAAGGTTTCTAATAAAACTCATTTATTTGTTATAAAGAAAATAAAACATCTCACTAACTAAGAAAAGTTAATTGTTACATTTTTGAAAGTAATTCGGGCCGGCTATCTTTCAGCCGGACCTTGCTGGAAAGAGAACAAAGGAAAGAGAGTGAGAAGAGCAAGTGAAGGAATGTGGGTGGATGCGGAAACACGTAGCTTACTGATAAGAAGTTGGCAAAGCTACGGAGAGTCTGACAGTCCAGAAATAATGAGCTCAGCTGGGAAATAAAATAACGCAGTGACAGGCATGTCTTACCCCCACAGTATTTCTTTCCAGAGAATAAGTCTTATTTATTTATTTATTTATTTATTTATTTATTTATTTATTTATTTATTTATTTATTTATTTATTTATTAAATTTATATGCCGCCCCTCTCCGGAGACTCAGGGCGGCTCACAATACATTTTAAAAAAAATATTCTAAAAACATTTAAAAGATTAAAAAACATTAAAAACCTTAGAACGCATTCATACCATTCATGGCCAGATCTCGCCAGATCACAAAGCGAGATCAATGGCTCCAGGCCTGCCGGAAAAGCCAGGTCTTCACAACTTTTTGGAAGGCCAGTAGGGTGGGGATGGTCCGGACCTTAGGAGGTAACTGGTTCCAGAGAGCTGGGGCAGCCACAGAGAAGGCCCTCCCCTGCAGGCCTGCCAGCCGGCATTGTTTAGCTGATGGGAGTTGGAGGAGACCAACTCTGTGGGATCTTACTGGTCGCTGGGAGCTATGCGGTAGAAGGCGGTCTCGAAGATAACCTGGCCCTGAGCCATGTAGGGCTTTAAAGGTAATAACCAACAACTTGAATTGTGCCCGGAGACCAATAGGGAGCCAGTGCAGCTCGTGGAGAATTGGTGTAAAGTGGGTGTATCTAGGTGCACCCACAACAGCTTGCGCGGCTGCGTTCTGGACCAGCTGCAGTCTCTGAACACTTTTCATGGGTAGCCCCATGATAGAGCGCATTGCAATAATCTAACCGTGAGGTCACAAGGGCATGAGTGACTGTGAGGAGCACCTCCTGATCCAAATAGGGTTGCAATTGGTGCACCAGGCGAACCTATGCAAAGGTCCCCCTAGCCACAGCTGTCAGATGTTGCTCTAATCTTAGCTGTGAGTCTAGGTGGACACCCAAATTGCGAGCCCGTTCTGAGGGGGACAATTTCTCCCCCCCCAGAACCAAGGATGGACAAGCAACATAGTCTTTAGGAGGCAATACCCACAGCCACTCGGTCTTGTCTGGGTTAAGTCTGAGCCTGTTGACTCCCATCCAGACCCTCACAGCCTCCAGGCACTGGCACATCACATCCACTGCATCACTGAAGTCATCTGTGTACCAAGTTTGGTTGAAATTGTGTCAAGAGTATTGCCAGGATTGCTGTGACTATAAGATTAGTTACAAACTGCAAAGATTCAAACAGGCCAATCTCCGTCTTGCAATTAACTACAAGCCTCCCCCGCCCTAGTTAATTGCTCACTGACTCACTATGTAAGTAGGAGCTTGTTGCCTACCAAAAAGATTCAGCAAGCCAAGCCAGCCGAGAGCCAAGAAGCCCGAAGAAGCCTGGACTCAGAGAGCTGAGTAAAGAGACAGAGCTGGAACAAAGTCACTACCTGATGCCTGAGCTAGAGCTGAAGCTCAGAGCCAGAGAGTCAGAGAGAAAGGAGAAGAGAGCTTGTCTTTGCTGAGCTGAGCATGCAAACCAGCATATGCCTGCAAGCTAGCATCTGCTGTTGTCTCTGAGCTGTAGTTGCTGCTGCTGCTGCTGAAGCCATGACCAAGAGGAAGAGCTGGAGAATTTCCCTGCTAGAAGTTTCCTGCCAGAAGCTTCAAACCACAATGCTGATTGGATCAACTCTACAGGTGACTTGATTCACAGAAGCCCTCTACAGGACATTCTCACTCATCATTGCTGAGAAGCCTACGCTGCCGCTTCCCTCTGCCTCGATGATATACCAATCCTGAAACTACTTAGTGTTGTATTAGCTTTTGCCTTTCCCTTTGGAAAGGGTTAAGAGGACTGGTTTCAGTATTGCAGGAGAGGAACTTGGAGAGACGGCCTGGCTTCAGCTAATGAAGTTAAGTGTTAGTTATTGATGTGTTTTAAAGACATTTGTCCTTTCTTTTAATGTTTCTAGTAAAGTATATTTTTACAAGACTCCTCTGTCAGTTTCATTTCAGCCCCAGTGCGTTTGCATGTGAACAGGTTCATGGTTCGTTGGGACAAACCTCAACCCCCCGTAACAGTTGGTAGCAGAGGATGGTTGGGCGAACTTTCGTTCACATTGCAATGCGCTAAGCTGAAATGTCTACAATTAAATCAATGCGAGAGAAAAAGATTTTAACTCGGGCTGTTGTAAGAAGTATGGAGTCACAAGATAGATTATCTGGGGCTCAGGCCAAAACGGTTTTGGCTGAAAAACCCCAGATTTTAATTGATCAAGAGAGCAGAGGAGCTATAGGTCTTGGAGCAGAAGCTTCAATTTTTGAAATGCCTGAAACAGTGAGTGAACCATCATCATCTGAAGAAGTAGAGACCAGAAGTACGCCACTTCTGGCTTCGAATATAAATTCAGAAGTGGATGATGAATTTAAGAAGGCAATTTTTTGAGCCTTAGGTTTGCCAGCAATAAGTAAAAATCCGATTGCTGATCTTAGCATGTTGCTGGAGGATTCCGCTATGATGACAACTGAAAGAGACAGGATTGAAGCTCCAGAAAAACCGGACTGGTAAGAGACTTTCAATTCTTTTCCAAAACCCCTATTGTGGACTCTAAGTTGAGGATGGGGGATAATAGACTGCCTGTTTTGAATGCTCCTGCTTCTTCGTTAAACCAGCATAGCAAAATTGATACAGCGCCATCTGCTTGAGGCATTCCAGAGTTATGCTGGAACACACACACACACACACCCACACACACACACACACACACACACACAGCCATTTGTCAGATGATAGACATGTGTTGATTCCAAGTATGTTACCTAGTTGAGTAATGCTATATCTGCAAGCAAACAAGCAAACTCAGAGAGCACCAAGGGCTTCACAATTCAAACCCTGAGATACATATATTATTCTTTTCTACTGGAACTTGTATTTCTCTCTCCCTGACACTCTAGGACCAAGTTTCCTTTGCAAAGAGTGTTTGAAATTAAAGCTGTCAGGTGGTTTATTTTTGCTTTTGGACATTTTGAAGGCACCTCTATGGGGGGACAAGGGGGCTTTCATCCAATTCAAAACTAACTCTGGACCTGTGTGACATCATAATGTTGGTTTGTTCTGAAATATTAATTATCTGATGCCCCTCCAATGTATTGTACCTGAAACTAGACCACAGCCGTGGTTTTCTTTAAAACATAGACTTTGCAAAGCAACGAAAACTATCTGTTTTCTATTGGTAGGAACTCCTGACTTATCCTACTGAGACTCCTAGACTTTGTTTTCCTCTGTCCTGAGCTACTATTCAATCATTTTACCTTTACAGTTATTATTTCTTTATTTACATACTTTATATGACTGTTCATCTCATAACAGTGAATTTGGGTGACAAACAAGATTAAAACTCTGAGTCACCTGAACCGCGAGATGCGTGCCAAATAAAATTAATAAATAGATAGATAGATGATAGATAGATAGATAGATAGATAGATAGATAGATAGATAGATAGATAAATAGATAAAAGAATTCTATTAAATTTAGTGGAGGAACTACAGCAGGGAAACTTCCAAATTTATAAATGACCTTTCATCACTTAATTTCCCATTACATCTTGGAGGAAAATATACTAGTATTTTTTAAAAAAATGTGGAGTAGTAGTGGAAGGATCTTTGATTTCCCCAGAAATTCTGTTTCCTGAGCTATTTGTGGTAGCTCAAGAAACAGAACCCTGATGGTATACCATTTTTTGTGCTCTTCTCTTGGTCAGCTGGAGGAACTACTCATTGACTCAGGGTGACTTCTGTGTATTCTAAAAATTTTCAAGTAGTAAAAGACAGTGAAGATAATTGCAGGTCAGATTTAAACTACTTTGGAAGGATTCAGGAGTGGAGATTCTGGCATGGAAGAGTCTTTCCTTTGGACAATAACTAATAAGGAGCTATTCAATATTAAACAATAGAGATGGACTAGCATTCAGGAGCCAGAGACTTAGTAGAAGCAAATGTTTTCACATGACTATGTATTTCTGCTCTCAACATGTAAGATGCTTGGGGATAATTTCAGTATGAGGGTGATGTGATTTGTAACACTAATCCATCTTGCCTATTCTTACTCAATTAATATTTTAGTTTCAATGAATTTTGCGCAGGAAAATTTCCCATAAGGATATGAAAAGGGTGAAAGCTCATTCCTGATTAAACTCTGCAGTTACCGCCTTAGAACCTAGATACTTATTCAACTGGACAGATGGCCCAAATTTGCCTCAGAATTTATGCAGATGAGAAGCAGCTCTATTTTGGTTTTGACTTAGAAAGCTTAATGCTAATGTTAATTGGTGCCAGTTTTTTCAAAATGTACCCTGGTCATTTGAGGTGTCCTCTTGCCAAGGTTTGTAATAAGAGTGGACGACAAACTTTAATCAAGGCCAAAAAAATTTTCTACTTTATATTGGAACGTGACAAACTATCAACTTGGGGAAACTGACAGTTGATGTACTTAGTCATATGGTCTAAAGGCCAAAGTTTGTGAGTTTTATGTAACTAGTTCATGTTGAATCAGGAAGAATGCCAGGCCAAATATGTGACATTTGACCCAGAGAATTTTAATAAATCCATATTTACACTGCAGAAATACCTGCTTTTTGTACTCCAGACACTATTAGGAAAGGTGTATGAAAAGAACGTCTAATATGGGTCATTTTTGCAGAGAAGTAAGACATTTTCTCTCAAGTGAGGGTCATATCTCTTCTATGAATAGCATCTTTTTATCAAATCAGTTGCTCCAAGTCTTCTGATAATGCCAGTATGCAATATTTAAAACAATAAGGTGAACTTTTGATGGAGGCATTAAACACATCTCCATGGAAAATGGAGACAATGACCATTGCAAAGACTGAGTAGACTGGTTTTTTTGGAACCTCACCAGAGAAGGAAAAGACAAGAGATTGCCTGCATGAACTCCAGAAAGTTGCTTCTCATGAAAAGACCACAGGATAGCAGTCTCTCATGTGTTCGAGTGCTGGCTGGCAAAGGGAACAATAATCAAGCCCATAACTGGCAGAATCTTCTAAAGGACACTACATTTATTCTTTCTAATGATTTTTGGAAATTGACTAAATATCTTAAGGCTATTAGAAATCTTCAGAATGATAAATTCAAAAAGTCTACCTTCATTTCTAGAAAATTAATCCTATGAACATAAAGAACTTGAAATAAATGGCAAAAACATAAATACGATTTTGAACTAAGATTTGCTTATAGATAAGTGTTGGATTATGAAAAGATATATCTGTAACCTTGGAAGTGATGAGCTACCAAACTTGTTTATACTTGTGACAAAGATTCGAAATCATTTCTTTACACATTTCTTTTCTTTTTCTTTATTCAACTTTTTCCTTTTATTCACTTTTTTACTTTTTCTTTCTTTGAACATTTTACTTTTTACTTTTCTTTCTCTCTCGAGTTTAGTTTGTATTAATTTCTATTATTGATTTTATACACACACACATTGACACACACATATTCTCTCTCGGCATGTATACACACACATATGCATACAACACACATATACAATATGTGGGTGTGTGGATGTGTATAGTCCCAATAGTTTTCCAGTAAAAAATAAATAAATAAAACAATAAGGTAAATGTGATAGGAAAACCTGATACATTTCAGGATTATTAGAGTCCAGTCCAACTATGGAGCCTTTGTGACACAAAGCTTTCAAACTGAAGTTTGAGACAAGAAGATTTGAACTTATTTTCTCAAAAAATTGATCCTGAATGATAAATTCAAGTATGTACGTGTTCAGTACATACAATGAATAATATGATCTTACATGGAGGGATAACTTAGAATCAGTATGTTGGTTTACAGGGCAGTCTCTAGATCAGGGGTATCAAACTCGCGGCCCACAGGCCGGATGCTTCATGCACTGGCTATACTCACCCCTGGTTTAGCAAAGAAGAAAAAAGTCACAGTATGTCATGTGACAACAATGTGACAACACAAATTTGACACTCCTGCTCTCGATTATAGAGCCTAGTTTGCATAAGATAGAGGGGTTATGCATGAGGTAAAGCTGCATTTCAATTGCACTTTGCCAATAGTCCAAAATGTACCAAACTGACCAGAACTGCAGTGTTAACTCATCAGCCTTAGTCTACATCAATAGAATAGAATTGTATTGGTCTACAAATATGATTGTACCACCCAAAAAAAAAAAAAAAAAGCAACAATTTTTTTTCTGGTACAACCTGTTTTTAGCTAACCCATACTAGTTTCTACTAATCGCCTTGCTCCTTGAGTGCTTCACTGCTTACAAACCTTCACGGCTTTTTCTAACATTTTGCTAGTACTTTTGTCAAGCTGCTTGAGCCACCTAACCTTTTTTTAAAGACCGTAACGTTAACCTGTTTGCCAATTTTCTGGCATCATTTGTATTTCAACCCACATTTGGGTTGAGGGGAGGGAATTTAACACAATTCAAGAAACTGCCATTTCATGTCGTGTGGAAGAAGGACCAAAGCATTAAGAAATATCTGGACTGGGATATGGTGGGGTATGAGATAAGGATCAGCAAGTAGGATTGCTGTCATTTCTTCCCTGAATCACCATAAATGAGCAAGCAAGAAAAAATTATTCAGAAATGGGTCTCTTAGAGCAAAATTGTCTGGACTGATGTTTGAAGTCAGATCATTGGAGCAGTACCATGTGATTAAGCAGCCTTCATTAGCGTCACCGTACCTTAAATAGTCTTCTAAAATTAAACCCTTGTGTTTCATTTCCGAATAGTACTCTGAATATTGCCATTTAGTTTTTCCAATGACCTAAATCTGGTGATTATTTTTTTAAAGGAATCCTGTGAATAAATGGAAAAAATATTTATGTTTTATTCATTGCAGCCTCTATCCCTGGCTAATTTTCTTACATTATTTACAGAATTGTATTAGTAGTTAGGGCAACATCCCTTGTCCTATTAAATGTTAATTTCAAGCTATATCATTGCCTAAAATCTTTACTGCATCTTGAGGCAGGCAGCAGGTCATTCCCATTTTCCATCAGTTGTTAATGATTCCCTGTCTAAATGAAATAACCCTCTCTCCACTTCTTCTTTAGCCAGCTCAGTTTGGTATGCTATTCACTATCTTTGGTGCAGTGTGTTTCATTTTTGATCTACCATGTAACTTCCTAACTGCTATAAGTCACTGGTTGTCAGTTCTCTTTCTAGCTTATAACAACTTCTTTTTTTTTTCTTCTATTTTTCTTACTGGGGTTATAAATAGGGCAATTAATTCTTGTAAGGCTCCCCTTTAGTTTCATGGGACAAACCAAATGAATTCCCCTTGCATCAATAAATATTTTCTTGTCCAGAAGGAGACATTGCCCACAGTTGCTTATTACTGTATAGTTATTTAGCCATTTAGATAGGTGTATACATGCCTATAGAATATAATATTATACATGGAATCTTTTCTTAGATAATGCTGTTCTGCTGGAGCTTTAGAAATGAACCAGAGATTACAGAACAATAACAATGAAATGAATGGGGAGCAATAAGAAACACAGAAGCAAGAATGCAGGGATTCTATATGCCTTGTCAATGGTAGTCATCTTCTGCAATCTATTCATCAAACTAATCTACTATCACACACGGGACCAGGATAAACTGATCTGCTCTTGCCCTTATTCATCATGAGTTGGCTTTTCTGAAATGTTTTTGGATCTCTTGAGAATGAACATATGGACCCTTCGTCCAGGCAATATGAGAATAGAGACTGTCCAGTAAAAAAACATCTCATTACTCTATTTCTAGCAGAACCAAAATTATTTTATAGCTTCTCATCTGCCAGTACATTTCTTCTATGCAGCTTCCTTTACATTTCCTATGGACAAAGCTTATGTGATAAAATATTACACAAAAATGTTTTAAAGGAAGCAGAGATGCTTTGATTTCCTATAAGCTTCTCTTCATAAAAAAGCCTGCCAGGAATCGGGCCTGTCAGGATGACACTGCCTATATGCTGTAGATGATTAAGAGATGCTGGCTTACTGGCAATTTCAGTCTTCATAGCCACACTGATGAGTTTCTCTTCTTATTGTAAACACATGGTTTGTCTGATTGCTTTCTAGTTTTTGGACTGTAAACAGCTTTTTCATTAATTAGAATGTTGAGCCTTAGTGCATTTTTCTGTGTTTAGTATCTTGGCAGTGGAGGCCTTGTCTACATGGAGGACTTCAATAACCATCAGAATGCCTCCCTGAAAATATCTACAAAAGGAGTACAACTATTATGAGTTAATAGATCAGAAGTGTATTTGTGTATGTTTATGTTTGCCCTGTTTGGAGTAAAGAACTTCAGAAGAAGTTAGTGAGAATTTACTCTTTGATTTACCCCCATTAGAAGAGGTTCCATTGCACCAATGAAAAGTGGTTCCTTCTATTCATATAAGGGCTGATCGCCCTCTTTTCTGTTATATTTTAAGAGCAGCCTCATGTATATAAATTATAAATGTCTCCAGAAAACTTGAGTAGCCAGAGTTTCCAGCTGTAGTTGCCAGGTTTAAAGACACCAAAAAGATCACTACAGAAAGAAGGCTGACCTCTGATAGAAAAATCCTTTTTGTTATGAAATGCAGAGAACAAGACAGATAGCTCAGAACTTGATGTTTTCCTTATGTGTTTCTCTTACATTAATAGAGTATTGTGTGAACTGTGAATGAATGTGGCCTAGCGGCTACAACATACGAACATTTTGAAGATTTGTATATTTTCAAGAGAGCCAGTTTAGAGTAATGGTGAAGGCATCAGACTAGAAACTGACAGACTAGGTGACCTTGGGCCAGTCACTCCCTCTCAGCCCTAGGAAAGAAGCAAAGGCAAAGCACTTCTGAAGAACCTTGCCAAGAAAACGGCATGGACTTGCCCAGACAGTGTCCAAAAATCAGGCATAATTGAATGGAAGAAAAAAAAAAATCCCTCCCTCCATGTAGACTTGTTTTCAGAAGAGAGTTAAACACAAATATATATAAGATGGATCACCCACTAAGAAACAGTATACCACCTTTCTGGAAGGGAGTGGTAACCTAGAAGAATGTGATTGTGTAATGTGTCAATTTGAAATGGAGGAAATGGGATAACATGTACCCAAAACTGAATAGGAAGCCAAAGGCTTAGCAACAGAGGTAGAATAACCAAATATGGGTCAATTGCAGAAACTCCAAGTAGTGACAAAACGACATGTAGATTAAAACAAGGTATACCTGCATAAAAAGTAATAGCTTTGTGAAATTTTTACTTCCCTATTTCTGGTATTCAATTGTATAAAAGATCGTTCGGGGTCTCAGCTCCTTTAGTGGCTGGGACCCTTTAGCTAAAGCACATCAATAAAAGTTTTGCGAAAGTCCATCGCTCATGTCTGGGTCTGAATGGCTTCTGCACCAGGCTGACCCATTTTGGGGACAACAGATATATTCGTCTTGAGGAAACATTCCAATAAGGTAAACTGGTCAGACTTCTGAATCTTTCTTCTTTCTCTTTTTGTATAAAAAGACAAAAGTTTCAAGTAGTTAAAAATGCCAATTCTACTCTACTGGTCCCCAAACCTATTAAGTTCCTGAACAAGGTGTTTCGCACGTAGCAGTTAGCAGAACACATTTTAGAAGGAAAGAAAATATCTGGCAGGCTTTTTTGGGTAGCAATTTCATATTGTGGCCATCACTGGCCTCATTATTTTGATGTGCAGTACACCTACACAAAACCTCACACGTGTTCTTAGGAAATGGAGGCATTAACTTAAGGGCCCTGATAGAGAAAGATAGGCATTTTATTTCATTATTGGTGAGACTAAGTAATGGCTATAACAGTACTCTAACACCGAATTGGCAGAATACACATGGAATGGATAGCAAGAGGTAGAATCCCATATCATTGGGAAAAGGGAAGATCAATGCCAGAGAATATGAATAGACAAGAACCCATCTGGAGTCCTCACAGTGTTTCTGCCCACTGACTCTCCACTGGCTTGGAAACTCAGTGTTGTACATCATTCCAGATTTTTTGAAAAAAAAACAACAAGAACTCTAGGACATGGTTAAAAAAAAAACCCCTCTTTTATTGCACACACAGGTGTGCTGCAAGATTAACTTATTTTTGTGGCACAAGCATGCTGAGTATTTGCTTTTCCAAGATCATCCAGGAAAGCATAAAGCAAACGGAATAATTCATCCATATCCAATATGGTCAGAGATTGCTCATCTCCTCTCAGCCTCCAACTTTAATTACAAACTCATGCATCAGGAGATATAAAGGAGACTGTGGAAGATCTACACACCATCCAGGACTGTGTTAGCCGCTAACCACAAGTAAGCCCATAATGTATTCCAAGTTTAAATCTGCCATCAGATCATTCCAATTGCCCTTGCAGAATTTTATTGTGCTTCCACAATGTAATTTACTTCAGCAAAATTGTCATTTTTATTCCTAAATAGTAAGCTGCCACAGAGCTAAAAACAACGCTTCACAGGGTGACCCTGAGGTTCACACATCATTACCGAGGTCCTGTTTGAATTGTGCAAGAACACGGGGGCTGCATAATAAAATCTTGACTGTCTGCCGAAGAGAGCCATAGAGAGACAAGCAATTTCTTATTGCATTTCTGGAGCGCTGCATTTTGATTGCCTTACCATTGATGGCAGAACTGGGAATCTTTTCTTCAGGTGGATGGTACCTCTGCACGGCAGCCCAATCCAAACGCTCTGCAGCCTAGTTGTGCTTTGCCAGAAAGTGTACATCTGCAGTGTGGGTGTAAATCCTACCTCCTTCTGAGTCTAGTCCTGGTACATTCAGCTCTGGCCTGCTTACTCTGGCTGATGGCATTATTTTGACTGTGTTGGTTAATTATACACTTAATGAGCTCATTTGGCTGATGCAAGTGATGGATCTGCCACAGTTCTATTTTTCTAAAGGTAGCACATGTCTCCTCCCTGTTAATCTGATAGCCTTCATTTACACTGTCAACCCCAGACATCTAAGGTTTTCAGGAAAGCCCTGCTGTCCATGCCATGACTTGTGAATTGTGACTTGGCAAAAGAACACAGTTAAGCTTTCTTTGTAATAATATCTGTCCTTTGGAATGATCTACCCTTGTTGCATTAAACCCCCAATATCTGGAAGTTTTAGGGATTCTGTAAACACTTTTCACCCTTAGGTTGGTCTTCTTCAGACCATCATTCCCATTAGGAAATTCACATTAGTACTGGTCTCTTTAATAGTTTGTTTTTGTTGTTGTTGTTAGTTGCGAAGTTATGTCCGACCCATCGCGACCCCATGGACAACATTCCTCCAGGCCCTGTTCTGTCCTCTACCATCCCCTGGAGTCCATTTAAGCTCATGCCTACTGCTTCAGTAACTACATCCAGCCACCTCATTCTCTGTCATCCCCTTCTTCTTTTGCCCTCAATCTTTCCCAGCATTAGGCACTTCTCCAGTGAGTCCTTCCTTCTCATTAAGTGGCCAAAGTATTTGAGTTTCATTTTCAGGATCTGGCCTTCTAAAGAGCAATCAGGGTTGACCTCCTCTAGGACTGACCAGTTTGATCGCCTTGCAGTTCAAGGGACTCGCAGGAGTCTTCTCCAGCACCATAGTTCAAAGGCCTCAATTCTTTGGCGCTCAGCCTTCCTTATGGTAATTTGTTTTTATCATCTAGCATTTAAGGCTGTTTTAAGATTCCTGTATGTGAATGTGATTTTTTCCCCCAATTAATAAAGGAGACATCCTTATTTCTTAAAATATATATATACAGGATACAGTATCAAAGAGATGAAACACCTTCTTGGTAATTCCAAAACGAATGTTATGTATTATTCTATGCATATGTGACATTCCCATTTGCCTATTTGTTTGACACACGATCATGCAATAGGGATCAAAGGTAAAACATAAGGGTTTATTCATGTAATATCTGAGAAGGTAGCCCTATATGCAGACAATGTAGAAATTTTGTCTGTTTCCCAGGTGGGAATAAGAAAGGCATTGAGAGCATTGGCTTCCTATTGCTTAAAAGAACACCATGTCGTAAATTATTAAGAAAACTAAAATGCTGGTCTTTGCACAACACAACAATAGGATGCATAAATGGCAAATTAATAGACCTCCAGTAGAGCAGGTACATATTTATGACTATCTTGGGGTGCAGCTCCAGGCTTTCTTATATTGGAGTACACATTTCATTTTTGGGGCAAGTGTTGTCCAGTGTAGCTCCTCAGCTCTCTTAGGATTCTTCCATTCGAAGGAGGCATGTTTTATTTCTGGGTTTTTTTTTTTCCTGCAAAGGTTGTTTCTCAGCTTCTTTATTGTGTTCAGGTTTGTTTTTTCCACAGAGTTTAATATCCTGGAAGCTGTCTATTCTAAATGTGTGGCATGGCTTTAAAAATGTTTTTAAAAACTCATCACCATAGAAGGAACCTTCCAATCCTCTCCTTGACTTTTGGCATGATATCATCATGTTGCTTCTTGCCCCTTGCAGGCCTCCGATATTCAGACACAGCCATTCAAAGAGTTCCCTTATGTTCTAGACATCAGGTTTACCACCAAAGATAAAGGCCAACTAGCCAAAGAAAATATGCATTGCTGAATGGAGATAGAGAGCCAGCAACTTGCTTGAAATCATTCAGGACTTAAATGAAATAACTCACTGCCTCTGTTTAAAGGAGACTTGGATTTTCCTCCTATAGATGAACAGTAGTAGCCTTGATCTTCCAGGCTACAGATATAAAAAAGGGCAGCACAGTCGAAAGCTCGCCAGGCTCTGCTTCTAATTATGTTCAATTTCTCTTAAAATTGCAAATGAAGCCCCAATAAAGTATCACAAACCAGGAAGAAAGGGAGATTTTTTTTTGGAGAGAGCCGGACTGCAGAGAAGTTGGAAGCCAAATAGATAGTTTTGCCAGGAATGATTTGAGAGTCTTTTTGTGGCACATATTCCTGCCATATGAAAGCATATCCTGAAGGCTTGGCTTTGCCAGTGAAATGGAAGCTGTGCATTTTAGTCAGCTGAATCCTAGCTTAGCGCAAAGTTTTATTCTTTCGCCCTGTGAATTGGACAGTTTAGAACAAGTCAAGTGTTCTGTTTCTATTTAATATTTAACCCTTATTCATTAAAAAAAAAACATTTGCAATGCAAAATATGGGATTTTTCTTTGTTATATTAGGAAGAAGCCAATCCTCTGCAAGCCAGATTTGAACACATAGGACTTAAATGGTATTTCATTTCAAAGCATGTCACTTTGGAGTAGAATATATAAATATTTTGGGTTGACTATAATTTGGGAAGTCTTTTTGGTGGAACAGTTCTGAAGAACATTATAGATGTCTTCACAAGAAATCTTCTATCATCCCTAACAATGCAAGAGGGTCAAGCAAGATCTTTTGTTTCTGGGAATGACATCTTCCTTTGTCCAGTTCTATAAGCAAAACTAATTAAAGAGTCATCTACTTTCATCATACTAATGGAAGGGTAACATCCTTCACTATACACAAATGTCTGACCCCCAGGATCTCATTGGCACTCACTCTTTATGACAGTTGTTCCTTGCTATTTGTTTCAATAAATACAGTGAATATGGGAACTACAAGGGCAGCCAAACTGCCTCTCTGCCTGTTTGTTCATTCAGAAGCTCATGCTGCCTGGCATGTACTTGGAGAAGGTGACCTAGGCAAGCCAGACAGTTCAGGGCAGTGGTAAACAAATACTGCCAGCTCAAGGGCACGGAAGTTAAGAATGGTAAATAGGTAGGTTGTTTATCTCTGTGCATTTGCAGAGGGATGCTTCATTTGTCCCTCTGTCCCAGTATCTTTTGCCTTAAATGGCTACTTCCGTTTTGAGTCTGCTCTATATACAACTTATCCTTTTTTTTTCTGGCAGTCAGTCAGTAGAACCAAATGTGTATAAAGTACAACTGGTGTATAATTCTGTCTTCTGAAAGTTGTGGTAGAATGGTGGCTGTAGACATATTGGGAACCCAAGAAGCTTTAACTGCAGGGGTGAATAATGAGAATCCATATTTCTATTGGGATGATTCCTCCATTGTATTTGATTGTGGGTCATCAGAGGCAGCCTCAAAGGCACCTGGGTGCAGTCCTGTCATCTTTGAAGGAGATTCAGAAATAGAACCAATGCAGCTATTTATTCTCTTTGCTTTACTAAATGGTTCAACCCAACAGCTGGCAATATGCTCAAGCAATCATGAGTCACCTTTCTTTCACATGTTTCTGTAATACAATCCCTTATCAGTCTTGCATCAGAAGTATATTCTCATCAGATCACAGTGGCGCAATGGTTAGAATGCAACATTGCAGGCTAACTCTGCCCACAGCCTAGAGTTCAATCCTGACTGTTGACTCAGCTTTCCATCCTTCCGAGGTTGGTAAAATGAGGACCCAAATTGTTGAGGTCAACATGCAAATAATGCTTATGCATTGTAAACCACCAAGAGAGTGCTGTAAAATTCTATGGGGCAATATAAGCCTAAATTCTATTGCTATTGTTGTCTCTGAATCCCTATTGGCCCATCAACATCTGTCCAATGACTGCTCATTCCACCCCTTCCAAGTCCCTTCTTCAGCAAGAAGCCCCTTCCCAAACTGGTATGATCGATCAGAACTCTGGTTTTCATATCACATTCTACATAATCATCCACACTGAAAATACAAGATACAAACTGGCTATCAAAAAGGTTTGGGATTTTCTGGTAGAGAAGATAGGGGACCTGTTGCTTTTTGAATCCTGAAGATAAATCTAGGTGCAGGGTAGTATTTCTGCATCCACCCGCCCCCCCACTTTTTTTTTTTGTAGTTTATAGCCTGCCCAGTATTGGCAGAAGCAAAGTCATCTGACCTCACAAATCATTGAACTGAGAAGTTACTAAATAACTGCAGAGCACCCCCTTCGCCCCAGCTCAGAGCCTGTAAATTTTGCAGAAATAGAGGCTTTGCAACAGACCAGAAACAACACGGCAGGCTCCAAATGATTTCTGGTTTCACTTGATCTACTGAAAATACTTTATCCCAAGAAATGCCAGATTTTTACCAGTAGTCACAAAAGACTCTTCTTAATGAGAAAGATGAGGGCTTCCGTATACTGCATCTTGTAACTTAACTTTTACTTAGACGTAAATCCAATCGTAAACTGGATATCACGTGCTTTACTGCCATGTAAATGGATACAGGGCTACAGCCTGAGACCCTTGTATATACTTGTCCTTATAATGAACAGACTTCATTATTTACTTATTTATCATACTTCGAATCCAACAATACTTAATCAGTCTTGGTATAAATTTCATAAAAAGCATGAAAAGGCAATGAAATTAAAAAAAAAATAAGCTGAATAAATTCAAACAGGGTTTCAATAGAAGAAATGAAGTATGAAGTATATTTCAAGAAAGTTAGTCCATCCAGGGCATTTTAATTTTATATACAATCTGGGAGATTATGTTCCTAAAACTCAGGCCTGCATATGGCAGCCATAATTGGTGGCATATGGCAGCTTCTTGGTGAATGCTTTATTGTGTAGAGGTGACACTCTATACCTCACTGAGGCCATTTTGCTCCACTCTGCTCACATCTTCTTGCACATTCTATAGCGGAAAGAGGTTTCTGCACTTGGAAGTGTCTGAGAAAGTCATCAAAATGACATGACTCAAGCTAGTGCATCAATTTCACTTCGCTTCAGAATTTGAAGATGTGTCTGCATTGTTTCACTAGGCCTCTTTAAGGTGATACTTCATGTAGAGCAGGGCTGCATCAGGGTTGTGTTTGACCTCGAGGGGGGAGCTGGCCAGCATGCCCAGCTAGACATCATTCGTGTCAGGGGTGCTTGTGGTGGCCTGAGTGCTCTGCCCAAGAAAACTGTCTCCCGAGCTCCATTTTTGGCTGTGAAAGCCTTCTGCAATGAAAAGGAGCTCCATTTTCCCTGGCAGAGGGTTGCAGGAGGCCATCGCAGCCGAAAATGGAGCTCGGGAGCCCATTTTTGCTGGAAAAGGCACTGCGGGCCAGTCCTTCACTGTTTCCAGGGCAGCCCCACAGGCCAGATCTAAGCACCCCGTGAGCCGGATCGAGTCCCCGGCCCTTGAGTTTGACACCCCTGATGTTTCTCATTGAAGAGAACCCCCCCGCTCCTTTAAAGCTCTGTCCAGGTTTACAAAAATGCTACAGACAAGTGAAGTACATACAAAAAAGAGAGTTTCATTCCCCCCACCCCTTCTTTTCCTATTTAAATATACAATATGCAGCAGAGTGGAAGGAGCAAAGCCCAATAAATCACCATCAAGCTTCCATTTGGTTACTTATTATTATTAGGCAGAATCATGAAGGGAAAAGGAGAACAAGCTAAGTAGTAGAAACTTTGCAAATCTGCTGCTCCAAAAGGGTCTATCTAGTCAGTTTCGGTTGTTATGCCACTTTTAAATACACTGTATTATTTATATTAAAACTTTTATGTAGGAAAAATAAACATGAACGTATATGTTTATAACTGTAAACTGGCTGACAAGTCACACTCAACAAGTAGTCCTTAATGGAACTACATCTACATGGATGGAAGTAAGCAGCGGAGTACCCCAAGATTCTGTCCTAGGCCTTGTATTCTTCAATATCTTCATTAATGATTTAGATGAGAGAATAGAAGGAAAACTCATCAAATTTGCAGATGACACCAAGCTGGCCAATACCCCAGAGGACAGGCTAGAGATCCAGAAGAATCTCAACAGACTTGAACACTGGGCCCTCTCTAATAAAATAAAATTCAGTGGGAGAAAAGTAAGGTTTTACACTTAGGCAAGAAAAACCAAATGTATAGGTCTAGAATAAGTGGAATCTGGCTCAATAGCAGCAACTGCGAGATGGATCTAGGAGTTAGAACTAGTAGACAACCACTTAAATCTGAGCCAGCAGTATGCTGCAGTCACCAAAAAAAGAAAGAAAGAAAGAAAAGCCAATGCAATCCTAGGTTGCATTAACAGAGGGATAGAATCAAGATCACGTGAAGTGTTAGTACCGCTTTATAATGCCTTGGTAAGACCGCACTTGGAATGCTGCATCCAGTTTTGTTCGCCACAATGTAAAAAAGAAGTTGAGACTCTGGAAAGAGTGCAGAGAAGAGCAACAAAGATGATTAGGGGATTGGATATAAAGAACGGTTGCAGGTATTGAATATGTCTTTTCTAATGAAAAAAAAAGACTAGGTGTGACATAATAGCAGAGTTCCAATATTTGAGGAGCTGCCACAAAGAAGAGGGGATCAATTGATTTTCTTCCCATTTCAGAGGGAGAAGAAATCTTTTTCATAGGCTCCAGGATTCATATTTTTTTTGTAATCAACTTTTTAATATATTACAATGCCTTTCAGCATCCAGTGTGCAATGGGCAGAGACATATCCTGTTATATACTGTATGTGAAACTGCATGTGATAGGATTCAGTGTAGCTTAACTTTATTTATTTATTTATTTTATTTTATTCAATTTGTATACCGCCTTCTCCTAGTGGACTCAGGGCGGTGCACAGCCAAAACTAAAACACATACCAATACAAAATTTAAAATTATTAAATTTTAGCAGTTATTAGCAGTGTAGTAAATAGGCTTAAATTCAGTTTCTCCTCCAGTCTGCCTCAAGTAATTTGAATTTAATTTTTCCAATCTTCAATTACAGAGAACACTAATGAGGATACGTTTTTTTTCCTTAAAAGAACACAAGCAGTGTTGATCACTCCTTTCTGATATATCACTGGGTTACTAAATACGAAAATCTCCTCATCCCATTCCATACAAAAGTAACATAAAAATAAATTACTAATATCCCTTCCCAAGTTTTTCTCACATTTTGTGTGTGCATTTGTTTGATTAGTTTAGATCAGGGGTGTTAAACTCAAGGCCCGGGGGCCGGATCCAGCCCACAGGTTGCTTAGATGTGCACCCTGGAAATAGCAAAGAACCGGCCCGTGATGCCTCTGCCAGCAGAAAATGGAGCTCAGGAGGGCTCCAGGCAGCCCTCCCCAGCTCCATTTTTGCTGGCAGAGGATTGCAGGAGGCCATCACAGCCCAAAATGGAGTTTCATTGCCATGGGCAGCCTTCCCCAGCTTGTTTACACTGGCAGAGGGTTGCAGGAAGCTGTCACTGCCGAAAATGGATCTCAGGAGCCCATTTTTGCTGGCAGAGAGCTCGGGCCACCACAGGTGCCCCTGACATGAGTTACGTTAGCTGGCCATGCCCACCCCGGCCCCCCAAAGTCAAACACACCCCTTATGCGGCCCTCAATGAAAGTGAGTTTGACAGCCCTGGTTTAGATCATCATCATCATCATCATCATCATCATCATCATCATCATCAGTGGTGAAATTCAATTTTTTTTTACTACTGGTTCTGTGGGCATGGCTTGGTGGGCGTGACAAGGGAAGGATACTGCAAAATCTCCATTCCCACCCTACTCCAGGGGACGGATACAGCAAAATCCCCATTCTCTCCCCACTCCAGGGGAAGGATATTGCAAAATCTCCATTCCCATCCCACTCTGGGGGCCAGCCAGAGGTGGTATTTGCCGGTTCTCCAAAATACTCAAAATTTCCTCTATCAGTTCTCTGAATTACTCAAAATTATCGGCTCTCCAGAACCTGTCAGAACCTGCTGGATTTCACCCCTGATCATCATCATCTGTCCTAGGATAGGAAGCTATGTGACTTCAGATTACCACAAGCAAAGCATTCAACTCTTCCAAAGGTAGAGTTAGATAAGAGTTTCCATTAATCGGAAATCAGGCTACCCACAAAGTATATAGAAGTGGAGTGATTGAAACAAAAATACCAGTATCTAACAAAACTGAGTAGCATCAGAAACTGATCTGCTCCCCAAAACAAATGATGACAAGAGATCAATCAGGTCTGATGCTGGTTCCAAAACACGGGTATGTGAATGCCCTCAGAGCTCACAGGGTCATTATCGGAATCAAATAGAGAGCAAAGGTTAGAGAGAAAGCCTGCAGAGACTTTGGTGGCTGCAAGAAAAGTTACAGAAACACACTCTCTCATTTGTCTTCAACATTCCAGATGAAAGTGAGATCCTTGATTTCGACATGGAAAAGTGAGGCCACTTTAGGAGTCATGGAGGTTTTCGGAAAGTATGAACATGGCCTCAAGAACTTTGCAAAGACGGTGCCAAAAATTGACACAGCATTTTCTTGACTTTAAAGATCTATGAGGATGTTAAACTATAAGACTTTCTAAAAATAAGCAAGACACATAAAAACACTACTTGCTGAAGTACTACCTGTTGTTTTTTTTTCCAAGTTCATAGATGTAATATGTAATATCAAAAAGGAGGAGGAGGAAGAGGAGGAGGAGGAAGAGGAGGAGGAGGACAAATAGATGCTTAAGCCTGCCAATAAATTATATTTCATTCTAGAAAGTTGGTTTTATTTTATGCTTATCTCCATTGCTGTTTGAAAAAAAATGGATTACCAATAATCTGCAGAAACAACATTGCATAATGTCAAACCATGACTTAATGGGAGCAAGGTTTTCAAGGATGCATTTGTGACAAAATTTAGTCCTACAAATTTTCATTTTAGGACTGGAAAAGTGTTCACTGACCACACATTGCCCAGTCTGGATATTCTTCTTCCCCTTGCTGGTTTTTAAATTGTCCTGTGAACATGAAAATTAGTTTCTTTGAACCATGCATCCAAAATGCGACCGGCAGTTTTGCATGCTGTTGTTTAGCAGCTCTCTGAAGAAGCTTGATTACATTCCTTGCAATTGGGATGTTTTAAAATTAGACATATATCCGTTTCTAATTACAGATGTTTGAGAATACTAGGCAGGTTCTGCTTTTAGTTGCAGCTTGTTTGGTTGATAAAGCTGAAGTCAATATATAAAGTGAGACCTAATAAATCTAATTTTGTGTCTGTCTTGTCCAATCTAATATATATATATATTTAACATCTTCTTTCAATGTTAACTCTGTTGCTAACACTTCAAACTTTTTAATCTAATTTCTCATTTATTTCTTGTAGCACATCATGTATCTTGGGACACTTTTTCTCAAATACTTCCATAAGGAGTTTAGCATTAAATTCTTCTGATTCCCATCTTTCTTTTAACTTTCTCTTTGGATGCATTATACAAATATATGCAATTCCCCTCTTATAGCCAGTTGTTGATCCCCTCAACTTCCTAATTTAGCTTATTGCCTTGGGACTTCCAAGCGGTCTCCCATCAAAATACTAGCATAGTTTTGTTAGATTAGAAAAGTATTTTCAACATTAACACACACACCCTGTGCTATCTTTTATAGTACTCTGCTAGCTTGCTAATCTGAACATCAAATGGTCATTACACTATTAAAGTCAGCTTGAACTTCTGGTGACTGTGGAGATAAATCCTCCCCACTTTGCTCTGTTTGTGGTAATAACTTGTAGCCCTTGGATTTCCACCAACCATTTCTTTCTTTTCCTTATTATATTGGACAGGCTGACACAAGGTGGATGGAACTTACTGAGATATACTACAAAGCTAGTCTCTGAGGCCCTTGAGTGTGGCTGGTTCTCATATTTTGGAAAGGACAAATCATTTTTTCTGCAGGCAGATTAGTTGGCAGGTGGCCCTCTTTGGAGTGACTCTTTGCATTTGATTATGCATACCCGGAGGAAGACTTCTGGTACTCTAAACAATGCCATCGTGATTTGAAGCTGCTTGCTGTAGAGGCTTGTGGGATATTGCCCTATTTTTAGTGGAAGCCAACCAAATTGCCTGCCTGGCTGGCTATTAGTATGAGGGCAGCTTTGCCATTTGCTATGGAAATCCCTAACAAGACAGGAACTCTGGACTGTTGCCAGTGCATTGCCCTTCTTGGCTTGTCTCCCATTTGGTCATGCTAAATGAGTAGGCAAATAAGCCTTTTCATGAAATCCAACACCCTCCCCGCTACTCTCTTCTGCTCTCCCCTTTCCACTTCCTTCAAGCTGAGGAGAGCTAATCAGTTGTTTTGACATTACAAAAATCCAGATTTGACAGGGGAACACATCCAAAGTTCAAATCCAAGCACAGGATTAATGAGGACTTCAAAGAAATGTATTACAAGCCAATCTTACTAATTCAGTACACCTGATGCTGGCAACCAGTGAGCTAATTGGAAAAGATATTCTTTGGGGGCCATTATGTTTCAGTCTTTAATATTCACAATATGGCAACTCACAGGAGGCTGGCTGCTAGGTGGATGGGGATAAAAGGGTTTCCAGGCACTATATTGTACTAAAGAACCTCACTGTTGCCTACATAATGAGATTGTGCTGTAAGAGTGCCATAAATAATAGAGTTCAAGTGGGAGTTTCCTCCCCCCTCCCCCTCAAATATGAGTGTAATATTACAAATCCTTGAGAGGCTTTTTGTGAATTGAATAACCTGATTAGCATGGCTATCGCATGGCCAAAAAATGCACAGCTTGCTACAGAAATGTACTTAGCATAAAAATGTATGTTCTTTTAGCAGGCACTACCCTAGGATTTGTAGGGCACTTCTGGGCTTTCAGTTTGTGGGTGATTGGGACTCTCAGAGCACTGATTAGTTGCAAAGCTCATGCTTGGCCAGTTGGGTGATCATTATATATCCAACCAGGAATATTTTTTGTCAAAAAAATGTTTCTTGTTATTAGGAGGCATTCTCCAATAGAGACAATGATTGTGCTGTCTTATTTTCCAGACTCCTCCCCAATACTGCCGAGATGGAGATTTGGGATCTTTTCAGGTACATGTTGCTTATGTGATGGCATGATGAGACAGATGAAGCAGGTTCTGATACCTGATTGATTCTGAGATTCTCCCTCCAAATTCCTGTCATCGCCATCATGTTTCCTCTTGCTAAACTGGGCTGTGAAATGTATGTGAAGTTGGGCCTCCCTCAATCTGCTTCCTATCCAGATGCTGTATACTATCATCCATCCTAGCCAAATCCAATAGGAGATATAAGTGAAAACTTTCCAAACAGTCTAGCAAATTGTTACTGCGATTCTGATAACTTGCTATCAATATATTGCTTTATCAGATTTGGGAAAGAAGTTATGGATGGAAAGATCTGGGATCACTATGACTTCTAGTGAATATTTTCTGATTTTGGGAGGGGGGTGGGGGACTAAAAAGTAATGATAGCCACTAGTGCCATTTTTTTTTACTTGGCTTTCCTGAACTGGGCAAACATGTCCTGCAAGTTTTCGCAGTAGTAACAAAACAAAACCTTTTAGGAGAATTTATACTTGTCATCCAAAACAAGCTTGTTCTACACTGTCAGCTTTATAATTAGAGTTTTTCTCAGTCTTATTTGAAAACTCTACATCTCTACGAGACAGAGAATTTAGTTATATCTGCCTCCAACTCTCTTTTTGCTACGGTGACCATTATAGACCCTCATGCTTTTACTATGGCTCCATTAAATTGTTCGTGGATAAATATAAAACAATTCTGATGCTAGTAGAGAACAATATTACAATGCTATAATGTGAAAAAACATACAGTATAGATTACCTTCCTAATAATTTCCCCCTTTCCCCTTAAAATAAATTATAAAAAGAAGAAAAGAAGATAAGGAAATATGTAAGTCAGTTGGTCGCTGCATGTGCCAAAAGGGTAATTAGGAACTTAATCAACATTTTCCTTAATTATGTTTTTTGTATCTTGAATGAGTACAAGCTCTGGAATCTAATAGGTTGCATCATAGGATACTGAAGGAACTTGTGGCTCATCTAGTAGTACCTATCCATTAACTCTGAGAAATCAGAAATATGAAATATCTCATGATTGGAGGTGGGCAAATATCCCCATTTTCAAAAAGGGAAAAATCCAGAACTATAAAACTATTAAATTAGATAACAGAGGATATTCCTCCACATATAATGAACAGATAAATTTAAAAGCAAATTAAAAATAATATGACAATTAATTTTTTTTTAAATAGTCCTGTCAGACTCACTTTATTTCATGTTTTGATTGGATAATTAGTTTACAAGATTGTAGGAATCCTGTAGTCAGAACATGTCTTGATTTCAGAGAAGCATTTGAAAAGGTACCCATGATGTTCTGATTAACAAGTTCATTAAATAGAGTTAGTGGTGATCTTGAAAAAGCTTAACTGATCTTGAAAAAGCTATGCAGGGTTGGATCTGGGTAATACTTGAATGGGAGACCATGAGGAAATGTGAAGCGTGTAAGGTAAATATATTACCCTGTCTCCAGCCCAGCAGAGTTGAGTCACATTTTTTTTTAACTCAGAAGCAATTATTCCACAGTATAATTGTTTAAGGCTTTTCCAAGGCAATATAAGAAAACAACATAACATGAGATATCAATAAAAGAATATTTAGGAATATTCTTTTGTATTCTCAGAAGAATACAATAAGATGAAAAAAAGAAAGGCTTTATTTCCTTCTTCCAATAAGAGAACCCAAGAGAGATGATGGGGTGGATTCTTTTATGTCCCACAAACATGCAGCACCCTTCTAGGTATATGAGATAGAACATCAAAGTTCTATCCCTTGGAACTTTCTGAACAGCTTATGTAGACTCTGCATGATAAGTGAGCATGCTTGCTTTTCAATAGTCTCATCTCACTGGATTTTTGCTAAGGACAAATCTATCTTATCTTGGAACGCTTTGTCCTCTTGCCAAGAATAAGACCGTCAAGGTTTAATGTTGAGGATTTCTGTCATGAACAAGACCATTAAGGTTTCACAAAGTTAATTGGATTGAAGATGAGAAGGATCATTTCATTCTATGGGTAAAGGACAGGGCAAAACAATTCACTAAATTATCATATAAGTATGATAATTTAGTGAGTAAAATAAATGTTTGCTCACTTTTGCATTACAAGACTGAACCATTACAAACCATTATAAACTCATATGGAAAGAGGTATGCACCACTACATAATTCCTCCTTGCAATCTTCCAGTAAAACAACCAGCACTACAGTAGATTGAGAAGTTAAAAAAAAAAATCTCCTAGGAGGGGACAATGGAACATGACTTTTATATTGTTGCCATGGACATGTCCATGCAATCTCTAGAAATTAAGCTTGATTTAAAATGACTTTAAGTATAAGCTGAATGACATATCCATTCTTTGGAATACATAACTGGTGAGAAATATACCCAAAGAGTGCTCCTCAATATTTATTTATCCACTTGAAATATCAAGTTAGTGCCCGTTAAAAAAGTTTTCACCTTTACATTAATGACTTGGCTAAGGTGATGGAGGTTAATCAGTGGATAGAAACCACAGTGTAGGATAGCTAATACTTAACTCCTACAATGCAGACTATAGAATACTGAATCTGAGTCATACGAAAGAGATTCCAATTGAATGTTATAACATAATAGGAATTTGATAATTTGATTTTAAATTTTTGGGGTTTTAAACCGGCCAAATCTATTTAATTATTTTAATTTTTAATCATTGTTGTGTCTTGTGTTTTTAAATTGGCTGTACACCGCCCTGAGTCCTTCGGGAGAAGGGCGGTATAGAAATAAAATTATTATTATCATTATCATTATCATTATTATCATTATTATCATTATTATTATTATTATTATTATTATTATTATTATTATTATTATTATAATGGAATCAATTAATCAAAGATGATGGGCTTCCCTTCATTAGCTATGTTCAAGCAAGAATAGATTATCTATCTGGATTTCTGCATGGAGCAGGCAGTTTGGCTTAAAATGGTCCTTATGATTTTTTAAAATTTTATAATTCAATGACTCTGTGATTAACTGAGTGACAAGTGGAATTAGTTTCATGTGAATAACTAAACCTACTCAGATATAGGATTAGAGAGGGCTAATTTCAACCCTAGTTTTGTGGCTGTTTAGGTTAAACTAACGTCCTCCCAATCTACCACTGAATGTGAAGAAAGATTTACTCTTCCTTTTTCTCAGAGTGCCAAGGGGGAGTCCCACAAAAATGGAGTTTCTTAAGAAGCTACTTCTCTCTGAGACAATTTTCATTCTCCACTGCAGCAAATGGGAGAAAGCCAGAAGCAATGGACATTGGTAAGCACCCATATTTCCCATAGTGGTGATTCTGATTGGCCATCACTTTTTTAAGAGTTTTTTTGTGGAATGTACACAAAAACTGAAAAAAATAAATGTAGAAAATGACAACCTCTCATCCACCTTTGCAATGGCTATATTTCCTATATATATGGTTACTCTCTGTTGATTGACTGATTACAGCATCTTGGTTGTCTAACATCAGTTTGCAGGGATGAATGTCTACTTTGGAGCAGGAGACTGATTTCTTCATGGTCTTGCCCATATTACAATGAGGATAGTATTGTATGAACTCCAACAAAAAGTAACAGGGTGTTTGCAAATGAAGGACCAGTGAGGGTGGTTTGAAAATAACAACTCACTGTGCTGTTTCACCTTCTCCTTTACAATAGGATGAACTTCTGCAAGCTGACAGATATGAAATATGGGCATGGATGGCATCAGATTTAATTTCCTCCTAAAGATGACCAAGACCTTGTGTATTCCTGAGCTAACTGAACATTTTCCTAGTGCCATCATGTTTTGTTTTAAATTCTAATATGGGATTTTTCTCCCTCTTGTTTGCAGTGAAAGGTAAAGTGACTAACCTATGTGCTACTATTCACTTTCCATATCTCATGTTGTGTTCAGTCTACAGCTATATGAGACACTTAATATATTTTTGCCAGGGTACACTACATTTTCAACTACATTTTCCCAGACCATTACATTCAGAGAATAGATCAACTATGTACATCTACCTTGTACCATCACAAGGAAAAAAAAATACTATGAACCTGGCCCTTGGCTTCAAGTAGATGGACAGTTATTATGAAAGCAAGAAAATTTATTTTTCCCTGTGCAGATATAACCAGGAAGGGAATTAAAAATTATGACCAGTTGCCATGGTAACTGAGCTCCAAGATTTTTGGCCTAGCAGAAGGATGTGCTTGTCTAAGCTTTCTAGCTGGCCATTTCCATCCACTGAAACTAGAGAAACACTTGCTGTTCATAGTGGGGATAAAAATTTTATGAAGCTAAATCTAGGCTGTGTTTTAGTGTCAGTCAGCATTAACCCATGGCATGAACACATAAATAATTGAGATTTCAAGCAACCCTGTGCTCCAGATTAGAGACATTGAGGCCTAGAGTTGTTTGCATCCAGAGCAGCTTGGATGAACTTTATAGAATGGCTTCTGAGCCCTACAGTATCCTCATCTGTGACACCAAGAGAGTGCCTGTCAGCCTCTCCCGTCATTTACAGCAACTTTCCTTGTGCCTTGAGTTGCATTAAAGGCAGTCAGAAAATTAATCTTTGCATGGTAAGTGGAAGGTGACCCTCAGGGTAATTGGGGAAGAAGGATGCGGTCAGATGGTATGGATATGGTTAAACAAATATTTACACAAAGCTGACCTGCAAGGACTCTTCAAAGAAGATATTTAGAAGAAGTATCAGTTGAATGCCAGTGTAAGAAGACTCTTGGAATAGCTTATGTTCATGACTCTCAAAATAGCTCATATTCTTTAATAAAGCCCTCTGAAAGCAGAATTCTGCCTTCAATAAAAATGGGATTAATATGGAGGCTTAGTCCTCCAATGTTAGTTACTTTTCCATTTGCATTGTTATCTCTCCAGTAGCTGTTTTTACTCTTGTTTTGGACACAAGTTGGCTTCACCCAACTTATCCATTAGGTTGTTTGAACTGCTAACCAAGTCAGTAAGAGGACAACAGAGGGAGAGTTTTAATTCCAAATTCTGACAAATGATGAATCTAACAACCCAATGTCACCAATGTTATGAGTTTTAAAAAGTTAGTAAACTAATAATTAATGGTCAAGCCTGCCTTGTCAGTTCTCCAAGGAAATGAGACAGAGGTGTAGAGTTGCTGAAAATAAAAGGCACATCCACTACAAACCTCACCGCCAAAGCTTGGCAGTTGTAGAACAAGACTCCCAAAATTGATTCATTGCAGGAACAAAGCCAGGCCAACTGCTGATTGTCTAGCCAAAGGAGAAGAAGCCATTAATGTAATGCCTATATTCTTTTAATGCAAGGACTCATGGGATACAAGGTAGGGCTAAAGGGAGTAGGTGGGGACTCATACAGACTGTGTGTTGCTCAATTCCATGGTAAGACTTACAAAGTGTTAGTGGCTGATTTGGGTGAGTGTCCTTTATGGACCCAACCATAAAAGCTTTTAAAAAGCCATAAACTCTGTCCCTTGAATGTTGGGTCTTCTGTGATATATAATTACCCTGTGATCAGTTAAGTGGCTCTTCCTGTTACCTGGCAGCCTGAGCCAAATCATTTCTGGAGCTGCAAATAAAATGTCATTGCCAATGCACACTTTTTATTCTTATTCATTAACCTACAACACTGTTCTCATAAATAAAGGAGATCAAACATGTTCTTTCAAATCTATTTCTTCCTCTGTGTTTCAAGGTCTCCAGTTATGGGTTTCCTCAACTGTGAGGGACAAATCAAAGATAGACTGTCCTTAAAACCTTCACTGAAACACCCCCCCCTCATTTTAATCAGTTACATCCATTTACCGGACATTTGCAGTACAATATTCAAGGGTTTCTCACTATTGAAATGGTTAAGCTTTGAGTTCATTCCCTGCTTGGGTGTCACAGTTGAATTTTTATAGTGGCTTGTTGGCTGAATTACCCAAGATTTCATTCCACCCTTTAATTTATGTGTAGAATGTTACTATTTTATTTATTTTTTTACTATTGCAGAATAGTAAAAATAGTATCATTCTTTATTTTTCACCATCTCTTTTTATTGCCAGGCATTACCATGTTTGGGTATTTGAGAAAGATATCAGTATAGATTGTATTGACACATTACAATCAATTATTTGAAAGGCCTGATGATAGTACACATCTTTGCGTTTTTGGTCAGTTTATGTGGACAACGTCATTGGGTTCTGCCATATACTACAAGAATAGTCATGTCCTACTTTTTGTTGGTTTGTTTGTTTGTTTATTTATTGCATCTGGCTCCTGTTTTGTGGAATAGATTCCCACCAGGCTTAGATGTGGAATGAAATCTCTTTAAATTTTAAACGTTTCATGACCTCCCCCCGGAGTGATTTAAAATTTAAAAAGTCTTACCTGCCATTTTAAATATATAGAGGTTATTATTATCTGTTATGGATTTTTTAGTTTATAGGTTCCTAATTTTGTACTATGTCATGATGATTTATTACAATGTATTGTTTCAATTGTTATCTTATTCTATTCACTGTGTTTAGTTATACACGCCTAATAAATAAAACTACTGTTACTACTGCTGCAAATGCAATAGATTTAGATGAGTCTGTACTGCTGTCATCTCAATTATTGTATTTATTATAATGTATGTAGTTTTCTATTGCAATCAGGAACCCAAATACATGTGGTAAAAATCCTGTGCATGTTTATTGAGAAACCAAACTGAATTCACCAGGAATTGCTCAAAGATAAATGCCTAGAGGATTGTAGTTTATATTTTCTATGTTTATCATGTTTTTAAATTCACAATTCAAGTGAATATATTGCCAAAGTTCTTTTGGTCAACTGCCTGAATAAATTCAAAGAGGCAAAGCCACCTTTAGACAGACTGATTCAACCGGTTTGGCATCAGCTTTAGATCTATCCAGTCTCATGGTTTCAGCTAAGTTCAGGCGCCTAAAATGATTTATTGATGGTTCAGTTTATGTAGTAAAAGAAACACAGCAAAGCTGGTCCTTTTACTCAAGCATGGCCATTATTCTTCACCCTGCTTCTTTTTTCTCCTTAAACAAGTTCAGCCATGATAGCATTGTAGTCAACAATTGGAGGTTGGCATCTGAAAGCAATTTAATGGAAATAATACAATACTTGAGTAGGAGTGCCTTAATATTAGCATCTGCCATGATGTTACCAAAGTGACTAAATATCACCATGATATAATGACCCAGGCCCTGCCCTTTGACACAAGGTCACATACAGTATAGGTATGAAAAGATGCAACTCTTCATCCTTCTTCGACCTCCAGTTATGTCGAGTCCCAATCAGAATGCTGCCAAGCCCAGGAATTATCCTCAG
The DNA here is from genome assembly GCF_059756535.1 of Pantherophis guttatus. Taxonomy (NCBI): domain Eukaryota; kingdom Metazoa; phylum Chordata; class Lepidosauria; order Squamata; family Colubridae; genus Pantherophis; species Pantherophis guttatus. Next base: position 168,906,024 of record NC_142064.1, read on the forward strand.
TGGACATGGGGTATAATGAGAGACACTTTGATGAACTATACTGATGAATGCAACATTGAAAAGCTGCTCCCTTTAACTATCAAGCTAAATGAAGTATGCTATTCGTGTATGGCAGCCCACCAGGGATTTGATAAACTTCCTGCTTTAACGGCTTGCCTGAGACTGCAAAAACAGGAGTGTTGTCAAGCACTTGGCAGAGCACAATATGTAGCTGATGAAGTGCTTGCTTGGAAAGCATAAGAAGACTCATTCAGGTTATGAAAAGCTCTCTGTGGAATGTCCTTTTATTTTTTGGAATAAAGTTAAAATACAGGAAATAGAAAAGGCAAGCAAACATAATAAACTCTCACTGGCTTTACCTATGACAAGATGGCAAAACATTGGCAGACCTCGCATCCCCCTGATTGCCAGACTGTTCTTCACCCAGGTGTTCCCTAGATGTGTTAGAAGACCATTCCTGTCATTCACAGATAGCAAGCTATTGACAATATGGACTGGGAGCTCTGGGAGTTATAATCCAAGAATATGGAAGGCTCAAGATTAGAAAAATTGGCTCAATGAAATTCTTCCTTCTCAGGTAAAAGAAAGTCAATCAGAAGTCCATGCCCTCCTTTTATGTTTTCTTGTATTTTCTGGAATGAACTTGACTGGGATGTCATGGGCCAAGTTTCTCTTCGCTTCCTAATTGCCAATGCATTTCCCAGTTATTCTGCTTTGAGTTATAGTAGCTGTGGCATTTTGCAGTTTAACCACAGAATGAGAAGACTTTTTTTTTCACCTGCATTTATCAATCCAAGTTCAAAAACAATGGTTGCAGTAGTTGGGATTTTATACAACCTTGCTCCCATATTAAGGTGGATTATTACTTTTGGAAAATGTAGTCATTTTATTACTTTGAAATATTTTATTTCTGCCTTTTTTGATGCTTTATAGCAGTTTTTAATTTTTATTGATTTTAAAATGATTTTACAATAAAGGGATGTGGTGGCTAAGATGCTGAGCTTGTTGATTGAAAGGTCGGCAGTTCAGTGGTTTGAATCCCTAATGCCGCGTAACGGGGTGAGCTCCCATTACTTGTCCCAGCGTCTGCCAACCTAGCCGTTTGAAGGCACGTAAAAAATGCAAATAGAAAAATAGGGACCACCTTTGGTGGGAAGGTAACAGTGTTCCATGAGCCTTTGGCATTTAGTCATGCTGGCCACATGACCATGGAGACGTCTTCAGACTTTGCTGACTCTTCGGCTTTGAAATTGAGATGAGTCGGGAACAACTAGCACATATGTGCGAGGGGAACATTTACCTTTACCTTTACAATAAAGCAGGAGTTCCCAATCCCCGATCCATGGACTAGCACTAGTCCATGGCATGCTAGCAACTGGGCTGGGCAAACAAGTGAATATCCACCCCTGGGATGCAGGCTCAAAAAGTTGGGAGCCACTGCAATAAACCATTCTAAGGTAAATAATTCCCAGTTGCTCTAGACTACACACTAAATTGTGCATCTCCCTTAACCCACTATAGCCTGAGTTTCCAACTACAAATAGAAATTATAATTACATTTAGAGGAGAATACTGTAAATGGGAGTGAAGCAGCGTAGTGATGTCACACTTGTGTAGATTGCCTATGCTGGTATATTTTGGGCACAGAACTTTGCCAAGTGGACTCAGAACTTGGGGAATGCTCAGAGAGAGTAAAAAGGAGGGTGCAGTGAAGAAACATAAGAAAGTATTATAACTTAACAAATTCCAGATAAATGTTGGTGTTTGCATGATAGAGAACCAATTCCTACCAGATTCCATAACAGATATTTATGAAAATTTTAGGCTGGGTTCATACACTGTATTGAATCATAACATTTTGGGTGTACTCTCTGGTGTTTGACAGGTTGCATTCAGCTTCCATGTGTGGTTTTGTTATCCTCGGCCACTGTAGGATCCCTCCAGCTAACTACAATTTAAAACACAAAAATTGGCAGGCATGCTTTATCTCTTCCCTTAAAAACGTTGCATGAAAATAATTGTATTAGACTTTGGCTTGAATGAAGTCCCAACTATTTGAAAGCATGCAAATGCAAGTAGATTGATAGATACCACTTTGGTGGGAAGATAATGGACCTGTGGTATATATTCATGCCGGCCACCTGACCACGGAAATTGTCTTAGGACAATGCTGGCTCACTCAGCCAAGAAATGGAGATGAGAACCATTCCCTACAGTTGGACACGATTGACAGGAAAACCTTTACTTTTACATTGAAGGCTCCTAGCTTCCTTCATTTACCAATCTCCTGCACAATAGCAAAAAAATTGCATCAATTTAGGCTGTAAATTTTGACCTTGCCTTTTCTGGAGGCATTAGTACATCACTATTATTATGACCCAATAGTGTAGTTAAAAACACTAGTCATTTTTTAAAAAAATGTGGTCCCCAGTTGTAACAGAATTGTATACCTGGATTGTAAATCATGGCTTACAAACTATTATGGCTAGATTCACACAGTATGGTAAGGAAGAACCAAACTAATCTGATCATATATTACAGTGATATAAGAACCCGGTGTGGATTTTGAGTTGTTGAGCTAAAATGTGATAATGAGCAGAAGTTTTAGGATGATTTTAAGCCAAAAAGGTCAAGATTGGAGGATAATAAAAGGAAAATCTTTTGAATTCATGGCTGTTTGACTGTAACTTAGCAATACAATAGCCAGGTTTTGAGAGAGAATCTCAAAATAAAAAAAGCCATGGTGAGATTACCCAGTTTATAAGTTAGCCTATTTTGAGGCAAGGATGATTCAAGATTGGATCATATTTCTCACCAAGGCTACAGACTAGCCCATTTTAAGGTTCCCTCATGGGTTGCATAATTAGAGTGGTGACCTGAAAATAGGATGGGATTTGCATTTATGTGGCATTCTCATGATTTACACACTGCAAAGGCCATCTCCTTTCAGTCCAAGGTAGAGAACAAACAAGCCATGAATTCCAATTACAGAAGGAAAGGTAGCTGGGCAAGCTACCTTGAGGTTTTTATTCTTGTCCTCTGCAAGTCCCTCGCCTATGCAGATTTTCCCAGAACAAAGACGTAACAAAGACCTGTGATGCCAGTAAAAATAGAAAACACAAGTTACACCTGTCATTGTAGCTATTCCTCCCTATAATAAATCTAAAAGTCTGGAAAGCTGACAAAAACTCATACCCACTACCACTGTTCTTGCTGGTATATCATGTTCAAAAGTGGTTTTAATTAACAATTCCTAGAACCCTATTTAATTTTGACAGGAGAACAAAAAGAAGATCTTGAATTCAACTGGTCCAATTCTGTTCCTATGTTTTTACTATGATGCTTTCCCACTTTTTAATTTTGATAGATTACTCTCCTTCTGCATATGCATTTCTTCTTAATTGTTAATGCAGACTTTATAGATGTTTATACAACATTGAAACACAATCTTTGCATTTGTTTTGAGTATTCATTTTGTTATTACTGGAAGGGAAGTTATTCATAAAGTTATTCATAAAGTTATTCATAAAAACAAATAAACTGACAGGTCAATTGGTCAATAAATGAATAAAAGTACAGTACAATTCTCCAACTTTGAAGAGAGGCTTTGATATTCTTTTAAATTGTAAATGCCTTAGATTCTCTTGGGAAACATGGATAAATCATGAAATCTTGGCACATTATAACACATTTTATAATATAGATAATAACTCTTTTTGTTACTTAAAACTAATATCATGAACATAATTGCTCTGGGAAATTAAAGTAATAAGTAAGAGGTACAAATGTAAAATGAAATAACACCACCATTTATCCAGGATACCTTGGTAAAGTGTTCAGGCATCTCCAATGCTGTTTTAGGCTTCATCAGCACCTAAGCAGGAATGACAAAGCCAGGAATGACTCAAGGTTAATGAACTAAATCATTAGCAAATTACGAATTTCTGTTAGTAAATTAGGAAAATACTTCCTAACTGAGGATTTATTACAGTTCATTTTCAGATCTTTGTTTCAACTGCTATAGGGATGATTAACTCTTGGTAAGGTCCTTCCCACCCTCATTCATGAACTTGCATAGAATTAATCATTAATGGGAATTGTATTTATTGCGAGGTTGAAGGAACATTTAGTCATGCAAAAATACCAACAGAGCCAGCATGAAGGAAGAATACGGCATAGTTTTGAATTTTAAAGCAGGACTTTGGAAGCGATTCTATACTTGGCATGATGAAATGCCTGTTGACTTGCTTTTGTGGGATGATGTAGTATTGCCACTTCTGATAATTGGGCTTTGTGAGATGCCCAGAGATTTGGCATAGAAGCTTAATCCTTCCTAGGCAAAACTCCCTCATCGCTGACTTTGGTGGGGAGCCAAGCTAAACTGTACATTGGCAAAACATGGTTTCTTTAGGGTAAAACCCAGTTCTAATAGTGTTGGACTGATATGATATGATAAGATACAATGGCACAGTGATAAGCAAGCTACAGACAAATACACTGGTCCAAAACAGCCATGCATTTATTCTTAATAGCAATAAACAGTACCCATGGTAGAGTAGTTTAAAAAAATAGCACTTTGGCAATGCTACAAAAAAGCTTGTGATTGGCCACAGTCAAGTTACAAGCTGAGAAAGTCAATAAAGACTAAGTTAGTTTTTTTAGGGTTATTATAATGCACTAGATTAAATGTTTAGAGGTGCAGGGAGGTGTAAAGAAGGAAATGGTGTGCCCAATGTGTGAACATTCACGAAAGAGTCTGGACATCCATATGTATGCTGTGCAATGTCAGGTTACCAATCATACACCACTTTGTCTGAAGTGGTGTAGGGTTTCCTGCCTGGGCAGGGGGTTGGACTAGAAGACCTCCAAGGTCCCTTCCAACTCTGTTATTCTATTCTATTCTGTTCTGTTCTGTTCTGTTCTGTTCTGTTCTGTTCTGTTCTGTTCTGTTCTACTCTACTCTACTCTACTCTACTCTACTCTACTCTACTCTACTCTACTCTACTCTATTCTATTCTATTCTATATGATCATTATGAAATAAGTTCAAAATATTGCTAATCTTAAACCCGGTGAGCCAATTAGGGAAGCTTGAAATTCAAAGGTTATCAGATGATACACCAAAGACAAATTCCTTGTGTGTCCAATCACACTTGGCCAATAAAGAATACTGTTCTATTCTATTCTATTCTATTCTATTCTATTCTATTCTATTCTATTCTATTCTATTCTATTCTATTCTATTCTATTCTATTCTATTCTATTCTATGCATGCTCCAAGATGGCGGCGACCAAATGAGCTCCGTTTCGGGGATGGGAGAGTTGCCGGTCGTCAGGGTCTTCAGGAGCCTTCCTGTCCATCTCCGGCTCCAGTCCCAGTGAGGGGAGCATCCGCCCTGCCTGTTGAGGGCTTTTTCGCCCTCCGGAGCGTCAGGGCAGGGCTGGACGGCACCGCGGGAGATGGGGCGATGGGCCTGGCTGCGGCAGCTGTTTCCGGTGTCGGAGGGAAGCGGAGGCCAAGGCATCCGGCGGCGGGCGGCATTTGTGCGGCGGCGGCTTGGAAGTGCCCCCCCCTCGCTCCCTATAGCCCTCTGGATCCCTGGGGCGCTCTTTTCCGGCATTTTCGGGGGCTCCGGTGCGCCTTGGGAGCTTGGGGTGCCTGGTTGCGAGCTGGCGACAGCGGCGGCGGCAGCGGAGGCAATGGCTGACATGGACCGGCCGGCCAGAGAAACGGCCAGGCAGCAGGTTGATGGGGGAGAAGCTGACAGCCTCACCCCTAGGACTACCATCTGGCTCACAGTAGATTTTTACTGTGATGGGGTGTTTTTAGAACAAAGCTGTGACTGGGGGGTTGTGGAAATTGGGCTGGAGAGACGGGAGGCTGACCATGGTTTGGTTGGTTGGTCGCCTCGGGTGGCCTCTCCTCCCCCCCTTTCCCTCCAGGTAAGGGTGGGTGTTGGCCTTAATGGCCAACCTCCCCTGGATTGGGCTTTCTTGTCTCGCTACTCCTACTCTCACCTCAAGGAAGATCTTGTGCCCGTGGGTCTATTATCATCTTTATTAACATCGTTTATTATTACCATCGTTATTAACATCTACACTTTGGACACTTTGGACCCTTATTATGCTCCACTCACGCCCTCGCTGATAGGAGAGACTGTGCACCATTTGAGAGAGCTGAGGGATTTTCCACATCCCAACGGAGAGGATAGAACATTGCTCCCGTCAACTTTGTAACGGGACCGGCTGTCGTGAGAGGATGGTTGGCCATTAACCTCTGTTGGAGAAAAAGAACATTGGACCCTCTCCCTGTCGTGAGAGGACAGTGGAGTCCAGCCCTATAAATGGATATTTTGTGACCTTTATGCTCAGTTATCCCTTGGACTATGACAGATTCCCGGACTGGCTTTTCTTTTCCCATCTTTGGTTCGGTTGATGCTCCAAAAAACCGACCTTCTTGCACTGCGAGACTCCCCCCTCTCGCAGGCCTGGCCCTCCACGTTATCGAGGGCCTATCATGATGACGGGCTTTGGGACCCCGAGAGATGGTATGCAGCAAAGAGGGGGCTGAGGGGTTTTTTAGCTAAATTTTTAAGGAAAATTTTAAGGGAACCCGGGAGGACGGGTGGGGGTTGTAAAAGTGGACCTGGGGGGGTCCAGATTCCGACTGTGCAGGATGATGGGTTGGTTAGCTGCAGCAGAGGGGTTGTGAAAGGAAATTTAACTGGGGGGCAGGGGGACGATAGAAAGGGCTGTGTAATTGAAATCATGAGTGGGAGGGGCAGGTATGACGGGCGCAGGGGGTCATATCAAGTGTCAGGGGTGCGCACGCACTGTTTCCGAGCGATTGCGCACTCCGGCCCCCAATGCGTGACTCGTGTCCTGGGTTGTGTAGAGCCTCAGGCCCAGGGTCCGCGGCTGATGTTATGTAATGCCAGGTCGGTGGTTAATAAGGCCCCTCTCATCTGTGATCTTATTTTGGAGGGGGGTGCAGACCTGGCAGGTATTACGGAGACCTGGTTGGGCCAAGAGGGGGGGGTCCCCCTCGTAGAGATGTGCCCGCCAGGTTTCCGTGCATTTCATCAGCCAAGGGCCCAGGGGAGGGGTGGGGGAGTGGCGGTGATCATTAGGGAGAGTCTTTGTCCGAGGGAGACCACTGTTCCTCAGATAGCCGGATGTGAGTCCCTTTGTGTGAAGTGGGGCCGTGCGGTGCAGATGGGTTTGCTGACTACGTACCTGGCTCCCTGCCACGTGGCAGTGACCCTGCCCGAGCTACTCGACGTCATTGCTGGGGTGGCGGTCGATACCCCCAGACTTATTGTCATGGGGGATTTCAACCTCCCATCCGCAGGTGAGGCATCAGAGGTGGCTCAGGAGTTCATGGCTTCCATGACGGCCTTGGACCTGACCCAGTTAGTTCAAGGCCCCACTCACATAGGGGGACACACTCTGGACCTGATTTTTATCTCTGGTCAGTGGTTGAATGATCTTGGTAGAGGGGACCTAGATATTAAACCCTTGTCATGGACAGATCATTCACTCCTTCAACTAGACTTTCCTACCGCCTGCCCCCACCGCAGGGAGACGGAACCGACCAGATGGTTCCGTCCCAGGCGCCTGATGGATCCCGAAAGGTTCCTGACGGAGCTTGGGCCGTTTCCTGAGACTCTAACACACGACCCGACTGAAGAGCTGGTGGCCGCCTGGGAAAGGGCGGCCGCTGGAGCTTTGGACCGCGTCATGCCTTTGTGGCCTCTGACCCGATGCCAATCTCAATTAGCTCCTTGGTTCTCTGAGGAGCTGAGAGAGATGAAGCGTCGGAAAAGACGCCTAGAGAGCATGGATGAAGCTATCTATCTAGACCCGTACCAGTCGGGCTTCAGGCAGGGGTACAGCACAGAAACGGCATTGGTCGCGTTGGTGGATGATCTCTGGAGGGCTCGGGACAGGGGTTGTTCCTCTGTCCTAGTCCTATTAGATCTCTCAGCAGCTTTTGATACCATCGACCATGGTATCATGCTGCAGCAGTTGAGGGGGTTAGGAATAGGGGGCACTGTTTTGCGGTGGTTCTCCTCCTTCCTCTCCGACCGCTCACAGTTCGTTTGGCAGGGGGGCAGAGGTCGACCTCGAGGCGTCTCGCATGGGGAGTGCCGCAAGGGTCGGTCCTCTCGCCCCTCCTGTTCAACATTTATGTGAAGCCGCTGGGTGAGATCATCCGTGGTTTTGGGGTGAAGTGCCATCTGTACGCTGATGATACTCAGCTGTACATCTCCACCCCAGACCACCCCAACGATGCCCTTGATGTGATGTCCCACTGCCTGGAGGCCGTGCAGGTCTGGATGGGGAGGAACAGGCTCAGACTCAACCCCTCCAAGACCGAGTGGCTGTGGCTTCCGGCGCCCCGATATAGTCAGCAGGTGCCATCGCTGACTATTGGGGGTGAATCTTTGCCCCCCAGGGAGAGGGCTCGCAATCTGGGTGTCCTCCTGGACGCGCGGCTGTCTTTCGAAGAGCATATGACGGCCGTGGCCAGGGGGGCCTTTTATCAGGTTCGCCTGATTCGCCAGTTGCAGCCCTTTCTGGATCGGGACGCCCTGCGCACGGTCACTCATGCCCTTGTTACTTCCCGGTTGGACTATTGTAATGCTCTCTACATGGGGCTCCCCTTGAAGAGCACTCGGAGGCTCCAGCTGGTCCAGAATGCGGCCGCGCGGGTGGTTATGGGCGCAACCCGTTATGCCCATGTGACACCCCTCCTGCGCGAGCTGCACTGGCTCCCGGTGGTCTTCCGGGTGCGATTCAAGGTGTTGGTTACCACCTTTAAAGCGCTCCATGGCATAGGACCCGGGTACCTCCGAGACCGTCTTCTGCCACCAATAGCCTCCCACCGACCAGTTCGTTTCCACAGAGAGGGTCTCCTCAGGGTGCCATCAGCCAAGTTATGTCGGCTGGCGACGCCCAGGGGGAGGGCCTTCTCTGTGGGAGCCCCAGCCCTGTGGAATGAACTGCCCCCGGAAATTCGTAAGATCTCCGACCTCCGGGTGTTTCGCTGCGCATTGAAGACCCTGTTGTTCCGCCAGGCCGGACTATCAACACAATAGTTTTAAATTGGGGTATTTAAATTTATTGGGGTTTTAAATTTGAGCCACTTATTTAATTATTTTAAATTTTATATCATTGTTTTGTCTGTGTTTTTAAATAGGCTGTACACTGCCCTGAGTCCTTCGGGAGAAGGGCGGTATAGAAATAAAATTATTATTATTATTATTATTATTATTATTATTATTATTATTATTATTATTATTATTATTATTATTATTATTCTATTCTATCCTATCCTATCCTATCCTATCCTATTCTATTCTATTCTATTCTATTCTATTCTATTCTATTCTATTCTATTCTATTCTATTCTATTCTATTCTATTCAAGACAAATACCCTACATGTGTGGTATCAAATTTGTTTTCACATTCCAAACAAACTGGTGGGTTTTTTTTGTTTTTTTTAAAATATCTGTTTGAATACTTGCCTCACATCTCTGGAAGGTGGAAAGGCACATTAATGTCAGCATTGAGAATATCCAGCCTCTGATGTGTTTAGAAGTGGGACTGTGGCTTCTAACTCGTGCTAGCTTTCTGCCTTTCCTCTGCCCCTCACCCCCTTTGTTTTGTTACCACCCCTCAATCTGTCCTCATTGTAAAAGGAGAAGGCAAGCTGACCCTGAACACTATAGCAAGAACTTCCTGTTGCTCTGGACTCGAGCATATGTTTGATTTGGCAGATCTTTCTGCGGTGCAGATCTTTGAGGACTTACTCGGTTTGTTTTTCTCTGAAGATAAAAATGCCCAAACAAACCTTGGGATCTGGTCTCTAGTCAGAGGAATCCAACTGTGAAAAAGGACAGGTGTGGGTTATATGAGAGGAGGATGCTGATCAGTCAGCCCGAAGTACTCTGCCTGGAGGGTGTTATTTGAAGAAGTCTCCCCATGACATTCCAATCAAGGGGATTTTTTATTACTAGCTGTGGTTGGCAGGACAGAAATACAGCAAAGACTATGTGACAGAGAAAAGCTTCAGCCTCAGCTATGCACAAGGAAGACCTTCCTCCTGCCCTTCTGAAAAGAAACAAAGATGAGAAGATGCAAAGGTCTTTTCCTTGACATATGCATAAGAAAACATAACCAGCATGAAGGTAACAAGCGGAAAGGAGAATTCCACTTCCTGCTGGAGAAACTTAAGCAAGGAATAGACATACATGATTTGATTGACCAATCTGTCAAATGAATTAATGAAACTTCTAATTTACTAAAACAATGTTTGAAAATAGAAAGAAAGGTCTTCAAACCAAGGCTGGCTCCAGTGACTACATCAACATAACCATGCAGGATTTTTGGCAACGGGATAGGAGTGGTTTGCCATTATCTTTTCCTGGGATGGTTTTGGACTTCCATTCAAGAACTAATAGGTCAGAGCCAGAGGTAGTATTCAGCAGGTTCTGACCACTTCTGGAGAACTGGTAGCAGAAATTTTGAGTACTTTGGAGAACTGGTAAATACCACCTCTGACTGGCCCCGCCCCCATCTACTCTCTGCCTCCTGAGTCCCAGCTGATTGGGAGGAAATGGAGATTTTACAGTATCCTTCCCCTGGAGTGGGATGAGAATGGAGATTTTACTGTATTCTTCCCCTGCCATGCCCACCAAGCCACGCTCACAGAACTGGTAGTAAATTTTTTTGAATCCTACCACTGGCGACTCAGAGCTTTCTAAGATCAGCCCAGGTCAGATGGGTATTGCTTACCTTATGTGGCCTATTAACTCTAGTTGCTAAATTTAACAGGGTGGGATACATGGACCTTTGTTTCTGTGCTATGCATGCCTCATTATGTGGCTGGCTAAAAGTAAATCACCACTTACTTAGACTGTACTCCCATAACCATCAATATTCAATGCTAAACATTCAGTATATAGAGAAGAAGTGAGAAATGATATCTGCCCCATTTTTATGCCATGGCTCAAAGTATTGCTTAGAGCATATTTTGGATAAGACTGGGAAGAATCAAGGTTAGAATCTGTAGATTTCAATAAAGACATCCTAATTTATGCGTATAATTCAAGCACTGTGAATTATAAAGGCTTGATCAATCAAACAGTCTTCATAATACTGTCTTTTTTTTTAAAAAAAAAAACTTGACACTTACAAAACCTAGAGATGAGGCATTCTTCTTTGAAAACATAAAGAAGATGTACACTGATGCTCTCTATGACAAAATATGAATCAACTAAAAAAACAAAGACTATTTTGGATATATAAAGTTAATGAAAATTAATCCACTTATATAATTAATCAGATGAGATTAATTAATTGTGAATTAACAATATCACTTAGACTTATATATCGGTTCACAGTGCTTTACAGCCCTCTCTAAGCGGTTTACATACAATATACTGATATTGCCCCCAACAATCTGGGTCCTCATTTTACCCACCTTGGAAGGATGGAAGGCTGAGTCAACCTTGAGCCTGGTGAGATTTGATCTGCCAAATTACAGTCAGCCAGCAGCCAGTAGAAGTAGCCTGCAGTACTGCATTCTAACCACTGTACCACCATTTGAATGTTTCTGAGCTGTCTGCTTGCTACTAGAATCAAAGAATATATGAGTTTAAAGATGTTTCGCTTCTCATCCAAGAAGCTTCTTCAGTTCGGATTGAAGAAGCTTCTTGGATGAGAAGCAAAATATCTTCAAGGGAAAAATAAAGCAAAGTCCAGTTGCGTTTTGAAAAAGCACCTTTGCGACAACCAGGACCTGGATGACTGAGAATCTCCATAGAGTTTAAAGGCATTTTATTTACTCCAACTTCATGGTCATTACACTACACTATCCTCACTATACCATCCTCATAAGACCAGCTAACCAATGAATAATAATGGTTGTGATGTGCAACAAATCTAATAACTAAATAACTAACTGTAGATTCTTCCTCTATTTATTGCTGATAAGGGATTGGCAATAATTCAAGATGCCATTCTCTGCATGCTTTTCTTATATTGTAATTATACAAAAATGATACCCTGTGAATTTAACATATGCATATGTATGCACACACACATTAATCTAGTTTTGCCTTATTAAGTTCAAATTCTTATCCCTCCCTGAAAATACTTCCTTCTGAGTTTTGACACCATTTGTGTTGGGGGCAGCTCTGCCTGAAGTTTATGTTAAAAAATTATCCTATATATCAAATTGTTATAATTGAGCATGAACCCGGGTATGTTGCTTGCTAAAAATATTAACATGTACATCTCAAAGACCGGGTGTTACATCTTGTCAGTGTAAACAATCCATTACTGAGAGTTCACAATCGGGGGAAGTCAACTAAATCTCTTGGCTTGGGTTAAATATCTCCATTTTAAATGAGTTTCACTAGGATAAATCTTTCAAAATAGTAAACTGACAGTAGGCATGCCAACATACATGCAGGATTATTCTCCCACTGCCGATCAGGTCATTAACAGCTGGTTGACAAAAAGGCTCATTTTTTTTATCCACTTTCAGTTGTGATACATACATGAATCATCACTTTAATCCAGGTAAACAGAAGCTCTCAGAATGATAGCCCCCATAAACACAACCATCAGATACATTATCAAGAAAAACATATGGCCCAATAAAACAATGACAAAAACGAAGATGATTGCTTGTTGAAGTTCTAGGTTTTCCCTTTGTTCTTTCCTTTTGCCTCTCAATTTCCTCTTTTTGGTCTTTCTTCTGCTTTAAAAACTGAATGAGTTAAGAATTGCTCAGGATAATAATAGGGCTGTTAAGTTTCTTTTAATGATTGCCTTCGCTCTAAAAGAGCTAGGAACAAAACTCAATCAGCCTCTTTTGGAAAGAGGATGTAGTCAGGCACAAAGCCCTGGAAAAGAGAGGCTTGGAAGAAAGGAAAGAAGCTCTTGCTTTCACACTGTTAGGTGTTTAAAGGAAGATGAGCTGAGGATACAGATGACTAATTCTAGCTAATTGCAACCTGCATGGGTCAAGGCCTGGAGGCCTCACTGTTGTTAGGTCAGGGCAACATCCATCACCAGCTTCACCACTCAAAGGTGGATCATCAGCAATTTAGGACAATAGAAAATACAATGGTAGCTTGAGAGTTCTTAACAACAGCCACAAAATCTGACCATCAAAGAAGCTGACTTCTTTCAGTCCAATTCACATTCTGATTAGCAGATTACCGTGGTGCTGGGATTCTCAAACTTGTTTACATCATGCCGTCATTTTGATGGCTTAGAAACCTTCGTATGCCTGCCCATTTGACCACCCATTAAATTAATTCAGTATTTTTGTAATATTGAATTATAACTGAATAATTGGCTCTCCATCTTCCTAACAATCTGCCACAAAACTTCCAATTAATTAGCTCTTCTCCAATCTTCCAGCTGCCAACCTGTTGATCTTCCATCCTATCTTCACAGCACTTTCTCCCACCTTCCTAAAAGTCCACCCAGCCCTTACAGCCCTGCTGTACCCCAATCTTCTCACACATTATCTCCCTCCTCCTCATCAGTCAGCCCAGTCAATCCTGATCTCATTCTGCACATAGCAATTTTTCAAGGGATTCCTATCCATCAGCTACCACCACATCAATTTTCTCAGTCAAATCCTCATTTGAAAGGCAGTATTCCATTCCATTCTTTTAAAAGCATCCACATGTTTCTCATGTTTGTTTGAAATTCTTCCACCTTTCCCAAAGGACTGTCTGTCCCCAATTTGGAAAATTTAATATAAGGGAAGATGCTCCAAAGAAAGAAACATCCAACAAGGTTCCATCTCTTCCTGCTCCTTACCCTTGTCCAAGGGCACTTGTTTGCATCTCATCCTAGAATGAATTCTTTTCTTATCTGCAGTTCCAACAGGAAGGATGCTTTCCCACATCTGTCAAAATATATTATTCCAGGGCAGCCAAAATAGGAAACTTTTATTCATGCACAAAATGCTGAATTAATTTGCTCTTAAAAGTACCTTCAAAATGCATGTATTGGCGTGGAAAGGCTTGCCTCACATATATCAAGGACAGCTGTGTAAATCAACTAGGATGGGGTGAAAAAGAGGGAGAATTATAAGTATGGAGGAAACATTTGTGTGAGAAATCATAATCCTATTTGGAAACCACCTTTATGACACATCTTTGAAAAAGCAGAGAGAAGATGAAAGTATTGAAAAACAGCTGATGAAAATGTAATTGCTTTGTGTACTTATTTCTTTGGGATATATTTTATTTATTTTTATTGCTTTTAAAATAACAACAAAAAATAAAAGCAATAAAACACAAACATAGTTCTAATGCAAATACATAAATGTTCAAATAACCCCCCCCCCCGAACATTAAAAATGGCTTAAAAAGTGGAAAAAATACAACAGGAAATAGTATATTATATAACAGTTATATATTTATTTAATAAATCAATCAATAATAATTATTTGGCCAATAAGCAGCAAAAATTAAAAGAATAAAAATGAAGTGAAACAAATAGATACAATAATATACTAACAACTAACAAAACAAATCACATTGTATAACATTCATTCTAATATAAATAATATTCAAGAACGTATATATTAATTTCTAATACATTTCTATAACCCTAGCTATCATTTTTAACCTATTGTATTTTATATAAATAAGATTCAGATTTCATTATACTTGTCCATACAAAGTCTACTCATACATATTTTTCATTACGAATGAAGATTATGGAGGTTTAGAATTGGGGACATTTTGGAGCAAGTGAGATGACACTGTTTTACTTCAAAACCACTCCAGGTTGCCCCATTCCATTCCAAGATGGTCCACAAGAATATTCCTTTAAAAATACATCCTCCTCCTGCTGAAATTTTGAATACCTTTTTGAAAGAGTTTAGAAGCTCTGGAGAAAGACTACCTAAGGGACATAATGAAATTTTTAGAGCATACAATGGCATTTGATTTTTATGAAATATAAATGGAATTGTTAGGAAATAGTGCAAATCAGGAAAGCAGAAGCCTCTGAGGAAATAAGCATATTTTTCATTAAGAGGCTAAAAACATGCAAACTGACCTGGATCTGCTTGAATTGAATAATGGCCATATACTCTATGCAAAATAGATTTCTTCATTGTTAAATAAATATTGCACCATTATTTCTTATTAAGGTTCAGGTTTCACTATTGTGCATTTTGAGATTGGCTGGCAACATGTACTCTCCATAATGACAATATGCATGCCTTTCTTTGGAGTTTAATAAAAAATAAATGCAAGCCCTCCAGAGTAAAGATTTGTATCCTAGAAAAATGTATGTATGTACACACACACACACATTACACATACACATTATTACTAGCAACAAATGGATTTAATGCAGGAATGGAAACCTTTTCTTTGGAACTTTTTGGATTATAATTCAATGAGGCTTGGTAGACAGATCTCTTTTGACTTTTCAAACTAGAACTGAAAGAAAAGGCTTAATCCAAACTCCCATCTAAGGGAAACTTAGAAGCCTGCCCTCCATGCTTCAAAAACAGTACCATAGTCACTAAACCACATTGGCTGTCCTGCCTTAGGAACGAAGCCAGCTGGATGACTGGGCCAGTTACTTTTTTTCCACCCTAGGAAGAAGGCAAGGGAAAAAACCACTTCCAAAAATGTTGCTGAGAAAACTTGCCTTTTAATCCAAAATAGGGAATAATTTTTTTCTGAAGTTTATTTTAAACACCTAAGCCACACCACTAACTTCTCAGCATGAAAAAAATAGACTATTACTTAAAAAAAAAAAAAAGATCTGAACACACACACACTCCTTTTTTTTGGAGAAGCATGAATTTTAGGAATTGGGAACTGCAAAATTATTTTCCTTACAGAAACATTGAACTATTCTTTCAGGATTTGTCAGACTATGCATCCTGTTAAAAACCTGTAAAACTGTTCTTCTGTGCAAGAACCTAAGGGGTTTTCTTTCTCGTTCTCCCTCTCTCTTTTCATTTAAGTGGCAACTTTCAGTGGGGCAAGGTTATCTATCTATCTATCTATCTATCTATCTATCTATCTATCTATCTATCTATCTATCTATCTATCTATCTATCTATACACATACTAAAGAATGATAAGGGTAATAATGGGATTGCCATCCTGTCCTTAAAACCCTTCTGGAAAATGAGCCGAACTCACACTGCTGTATGTATCTCAGTGCAAAACAGCTGGATTTGGGTGAGATGATTTTCAGGTTATAAAGGCTACAATTAAAGCTCAAAATGATTTTAAAAGAGTTTCCAGATCACCGGAAGTGTCATGCCTGGAAGCCATCTTTTGTATTAGGCCTGCCATGTTTACTACAGTGGGAAATTGGGAGAGGGGATTATATGGAATATGGGCAGTGGTGGGTTTCAAAAATTTTTATTACCGGTTCTGTGGGCGTGGCTTGCTGGGCATGACATGTCTTGATGGGTCTGGCTTGGTGGGCATGGCAGGAGAAGGATACTGTAAAATCTCCATTCCCACCCCACTCCAGGGGAAGGATACTGCAAAATCTCCATTCCCTCCCCAATCCAGGGGAAGGTTACTACAAAATCCCCATTTCCTCCCAATCAGCTGGGACTTGGGAGGCAGAGAATAGATGGGGGCGGGGCCAGTCATAATTTTTACTACCAGTTCTCCGAACTACTCAAAATTTCCACTACTGGTTCTCCAGAACTGGTCAGAACCTGCTGAAACCCACTTCTGAATATGGATGAGATATAGTCATAATAACATTCCTTTCTTAAGAAGTCAAGGACAACTTGCCTGGCACCTGGAAGGCTGGAACTGGGAAGCATCTCTAGTTGGAATGATGTTATTTTTGGACCATGTGATGGACATATGGGTGCTGGGCAGGGACTTTTCTTTGGATGAGGAAAATCTGGAAACTTTCATATTCGGGTTTTCCCAGATATGCCAATATGACATCTCTAATAAATGTAGCTTTGAGAAAACTCAAGCCTCAGAGGTTTCTTTCATTAGGGGTGTTACTTGGAACCCTGACAGGAAGTTCTTCTGCAGTCCATCTATTGATCAGGAGGCAATTTTTGCCCCTTTCTCCAAAAGCGTTGCTTTAAATAGTTCTCTTCCTAGTGTAAGGATCAGGCATTTCCAATATAACAGGGGTTCCCAATCCCTGGGCCATGGACCAGTACAGATCTGTGGCCTGTTAGGAACCGGGCCACAGAGCTGGAGGGGAGTGGTTGGTGAGTGACCATAGGTATTTACAGGTGCTCCCCAACACTAGCATCACTGCTATAGCCCATCTCAAATTCATCCTATTCTCATAGGAGCATAAACCCTACTGTAAACTGTGCATGTGAGGGATCTAGGTTGTGTGCTCATCATGTGTGTCCTGTGCTCCCCGCCAGTTTGTGGAAAAATTGTCTTCCATGAAATGTGTCCCTGGTTACCAAAAAGGTTGGGGACTGGTGAAATATAATGTTTTCAGTTTAGAACTGCTGACCAAGATTTGTGCCATACAAAGGGAACCCAGTTAGAAGTAACTTCATCTTTAGTAGCCTCTCTGTTAAATTGAGCAGCCTGCTGTTTAAAATCAGAGAACCTGAAAATGCTCTTTGAGCATAGCAGAGGCTTGCCAACAAAGAATACTATGTTCCTTTTTCTGTTTTACCTCACACTCTATATTGTATGGTTTCTGCCAGTTTGTCTTTAGACCATAGTCCCAATAATGACATTATCTTTCAAAGTAGAACCCAGAGAGGAACTGGCCTGTTTCCATGGGAACAGTAAGTCTTGCCTAGCTGTGTACAGGGACTTCAGACAGCATGCATTAGCACAATGTTAGCAGACAGAGCTGATCTATAGTCAATCCACACTGAATCCTAAGTGATCATTTTTGCCATCAAGGCAGCAGTTCTGAAATATCTACTTTGATACAGCAGATGAAGGTCACAGCTAAGGGAGTTGTTTTAAAAAATGTTCAGCAGAACACTTGGGCCATTTCATGTTATAAAGCCTTAAACTTTTCAATCCCCCTATTGTTTTTTTTCCAGAATGACCTATAGATCTGTACTGCTTTTCCCAACAGTGGATGGACCGAATAGAAGGTATATATATACTTTGGCCCTAATCCTTCCCAATCTCCCCAAAGTCAAGGTCCAGCTATAAGTTTGACTGCCTCAACTTCCTTTCTTTTCTCTCTCTCAGCAGTCTTCTTAACATCAGGAGGAGGATAATATATTGCCCAGCTTCTGGTATCATTTCCTCTAAAAGCCAAATCTTATCTTTAAGAATGATTGAAATGTTTTCCAGTGAACATTCTTGGTGTGAAATATAGGCTCCCAGGGAGGTTAAACAATTTGTGAAAGAGCAATGCCCTCGAAGTTTTATTCTCATGCCCTATTTTGTTGGAGTTTCTGCTTCGTTCCAAGTCTTCTTATCTCATTGCCAGGAACCAAAGCAAGCGTTTCCTTTTTGCAAACATTGTGTGCTATCTTTATATTCACCTCTGTAGATTTATTTCTTTGCACTACTGGCGTTGCAACTGATTAGCAATTTTCTGCTCTATCCTCTTCCTGGTCCATAAAGTAGTATTTCTGCTTAAACTACAACCCATCTGCCTACCAGCAGCAACTATTTCTCAGGGGCGGCTATTTTTTTTCAGAGCATCTTTTCCCTCGATGATAAGGAAGGGAACCTCGATATCTGCTAGTTATGCTTTCTCCCACATTCAGATTTAGGCCAAAGGAATTTGTGATTGGATTTATAAACATCTACAGGTACACAACTGTTCACAATACAAGTAATGTTCTCATTCATCTGAACCAGAAAGAATAGCTATTCCCAGGATGAAAGGAACATAATTTACTTTTACCGGTCATGAGAATTGTCAGGGGAAAAAAATAAGGAGATCATCCCTTATTCAAAACAACAAACTTGGTTGAATGTTAGGCATTTAAGTGATAAAAACTCTGAAAGCTCCCTGGTGAAAGTGATGGATCTGCCAACTTTACTTTCTCCTACATGTCAGACCTTTTAAAACATCAGATTTTCCTGTCCAATTTATAAGGAACTTTCTGAATATCGATAAGCTTTTACCTTAAAACACACCAAATGAAACTTTTACTTGTGTCTATTCACTATACCCCATAATGTCAGACTGATAGTAGCTCAGCAGTAGCAGCAGCAGCAATAAAAATCAAGATTCAAAACAATGACAAACTAATAAAAGAACATTTGAACCTCCCAAGACTCTCCATTACAGATCTCAAAGTAGCCATTTTGGAAAGTCCAATCCAGCAAGTGCGTGCAGAACAAAATACATCAAAAGGGTTTTTTTTAAATAAATTTTTTATTTATATCAAACATAGAAAAAACAAAACATAAAATCTCCATCATTCAAATACAATCACAAACAGCATGTTGATCAGTTAAAATTCTTTTGTGCTCAGTCTCTCATCCCAATTTTCAAATTAATTAGTTTCTTTCATTTAACTTCAGCACAATGTGATTGCGGGGCCCCTCGACAGACTATCCAGCATATAGTGAGGGAATGCCCTAACAGAAGGTATCCAGGAGATTCTAGGGACTTCCTCTGCATAACAACGGCAGCTACTGACTGGATCTCCAAACTCGACATTAAACTTTGAAATGTTATTTCTGTTTTCCTTTTAGGTTTTCTTACTGCTTTTTTATTGTTTTAATTGTTTTTAACCTGTAAAAATGAAGTGTTTTAATACTGTGTGTGACCAACCATACGCTAAATAAATAAATCTCATTTAACAGTTTTGTATTTATGTTCACTTAACCACTATTGAACAGAAAGAAAGGTAAATAAAAACAAAAGGAAAATCACTTCATATATTGTTATCTTTATATATTCCTATTTCATTTTTTATCTCTATGTTTTGTTATCTAATCATTGATAAAACAAATCCCAAATTAAATAATATTGTTTATCTTCCTGTTGTCTAATTTAAAATGTTAATTTACTCATTTCAGCACAGTCCATAATTTTCTTAATAATTTCATCTTCAGTAGGTATCTTCTCACCTTTCCAATTTTTTTTTTATTGAAAAGGTTTTCAAATACAGATTTTTCCCCCTTTTTTCCCCCCCTCTCCCTCCCCCTCCCTAACCCCCCCTCCCCACCCCACCCATCCCCCCGTGACTTCTTCATAACAAAAAAAAACCTAATTCGTAACAGATTACTTACTCCCTCCTCTAGATATTGACCTTTACTTACTAAAAATATTATTAATATTATAACATCCCCCTTTATCCATACATTTCAGAAAAGAGAAAAGAGAAAAGAAAGGGAAAAAAAGGAAAAAGAGGAAAAAAAAAAAGACGTTATACTATGACATTATAACTTCTCCACTTTAAAACTATACAATAAGTCCTACTTTAACATTTAATCTTCTATGTATATTACTATGACATTTCAAAGCAGCCTTCCCCATCAAATCTAGTTTAACATTTATTCCACTGTATCCATTTCCTCCACTCCCCTAAATATATCACTTAAAAATCCCTTTTCTTAGACTAATCAATCTACTGACTAGCTTATTCACCCACTATCAAGCAAAATTACCATACACAACATTTCTTAATATCATTGATTCACTGCCCACCCTACTTAAAAATCTATGTCTATATTTTCCATTATATCTAAATAAAAAAAAAAAGAAAAGACAATAACTTTAAATTTATAATCCATATAATATCTTCTTTAAGATCTTTCCACTGGATTGGTAGAACCAACATCCATAATCGGGTAACATAACTTGCTGGTGCAACAGTTTATTCAAGATCTTCAATCATATCTGCCCCCATCAGTAGTAAATATCTTCTTATATATATAAAAGTAAAAACAACCACCCGAGTGACATTATAATTATATTCCATATAGTAATAATTATGGGTTTCATCAAGATTATTAATTCCCGTCATCGTAGTGGGTAACAACCCGATCTTCTGCATGCCCCAGCATAATTCTCTTGCCTTGTAATTCGAGATAATATAATATATTTATCAACACAAAAAAAAAAAATTCCAAAATGGATAATTCAAATCCATCAGTTTAAGGCTCCTTTCACGTCCCCAAATTACGGCCATGCAGAGATCTGCCACAATCTTCAGGATGATATTAACCAATACGTCGCCTCTTCTGTGTTTACACATAATAATTCATATTTTAAAGTCACTGGCTTCACTGTTGCCTGATTTAGAAATTTCTATTTTTATGCCACCTATTTCTTTTTTTTTTTTTTTTCTTTTTGTGGGTTTGTTTTCCATCCTGGTTTCTTTTCTACAAATTGTGTATCATCCGGTCGGATTTTGTTCTGCTTTGTAGATTGGTCTTGTTGGTTTTGTTTTTGTATCTCATATTTCTTTTTTATCCCTTGTATTTCACCTAATTGGTTTCCATGCTTATCCTTGCCTTGATAAGTCATCACCTTAAGGTTAGATGCCACTTCTCTCAGATTTGTAGATAGTCCAGCTGGGGTATCCAATAAATCCAAAGGCAATTCTTCTGGTACAGTCTCTATATTTTGATATTTTACCTTTATTTCCGGCTCCTTCTGCTTATCCTGTATTATACCTGAAGATGTTAAGTTCATTTTCAACCTATTTTGATAAAATTCTTCCGCTCTTTCAACAGTGTTTAGCTGATATCTTTCTCCTTGATATCTAAATATAATACCAACTGGGGCGTCCCACCTGTATAAGATATTTCTCTTTTTTAACTCATTCACCAGAAAACCAAATTTCTTCCTTTCCATCAATATCTTAGGTGGGAGTTCCTTGTAAATCCAAATCTTTCTCCCATGCAATTGCAACTTAGAATTGAAGGAATTTTGCACGATGTTATTCCTAATTTCTCTGTCTGTAAAATAAATCACCACATCTCTAGGCAATTGCCTATGCTTGGCAATCCAGGAGTTAATTCGATAAACTCTGTCAATCCTACAGAACACTTCATCAGGTTGAACCTTTAGAATCCCAGCTAGAAATTCAGAAGATATTTTCCTTAAATCATCTCTATTATTTTCCTGCAAACCTCTTAATCTTATCGCATATTCTGTGAAATTATATTGTGCCATTAAAATCTCTTTTTCAATCTTCTGTTGCAGATTTTCTGCATTACCATACTTTTGATCAGCATTCATTTTAGATTTTTCTTCTAAGCTATTATCCTGAATATTTATCAAGTCATTTTCAATTTTTTGGATTCTATTGTCCAATTTATCTTGAATTCCTTCCATTTTAGACTCTAGTACATTAGTATTTGTGTCCAACTGCATCATAAATTCTGTAAAACCATTAGCCATAGATTTCACCAATTCTTTAATTTCCTGCTTAAATTTTTCAAATTGCTGATTCACAATCTCCTCCCTTCTTTCAATCTCTTCTATAAAAAATTCTATTATATTAAAATCAGGTTTCTCAGACTGAAGAATTAAGACTTGTTCCTTTAAGTTGTTGGTGGGGGAATCCCCCCCCTTCTTGTTTATCTGACTTTATGAGTCTCGGTGCCATGTTTCTGCCCAGGCAGACTTTGTTAAAAAAAAAGCAAGAAAGACTTCTTTCCAATCAACAACAATATCTGGTCTCCAAGGGAGAGAAAAAGAAAAAAAAACACAGGAGCGAAGTTTTGTCTACAAATGTAGCCAGTGGTATTTATTCCGCTACATTGTAGTAATAAAAAACGGAAGGACTTTTCCTTTCTGCCTCTCCTCCAGCCGACGCCATTTTTTAAAAGGCTTTTTTTTTCCTCTTTCTTTTCCTCCTCTCTCTTAAATAATTTCTTTTAAAAAATCAGTAAAATACTTGCAGTTCAGTATTACAGGTCCAGCTCACATTTTCTTTAAGTAGTCTGTTAAATTTGCAGGCTTGCTTTTGACGCCTGGCTCTGCATCAGCAGAGGTCTCCCAAAGCCCGGAGCAGCGGCTGGGGATACGGGGCATCTCATCCGCTCCGTCCCAAAAGTAAAGGAAAAACTTTTGGGACTCCGCAGAGAGTTCTACCCACCCCTGCCGGCTCTATCTCCGTTTCCTCATGGAAACGGAGTTTTTTCGAGCCACCATTCCGTTGTGAAGGCGGCTCTGACAGGCGATGGGAGCTGACGATCCCGAAGGAACGTCTGGCAGCGACAAACAGCAAACAGGAAGTCTCACCTTTCCAATTTTTAGCAAAGACAATTCTAGCTGCTGTTAAGACGTTCACAATTAAATATCTTATCTCTTTATTGTATATTTCTGGTAAAATCCCTAATAAAAATATCTCTGGTTTAAAGTCAATGTGTTTCTTTGTCATTTTTTCCAACCATGTATGGATTTAGTCCAATATCTTTTAGCCTCTACACATGTCCACCACATATGGTAGTATGATCCTGGGGTCTGATGACATTTCCAACATTTCTCCAATTTGTTCTTGAATATTCTGGCTATTCTCGTTGGGGGTAGATGCCACTTGTAAAACATCTTATACAAATTTTCCTTATATGCTGTAGACATTGTCATTTTATAGTTTTGTAACCATAATTTTTGCCATTTTTCTAAATCAATCCCATGTCCGAAATTTTTCCCCCATGCTAACATTGTCCCTTTAACTTGTTCTTCTTCCAATTTTACCGCTAGCAAATATCCATATAATTTTTTAATCACATACTACATCAAAAGTTTTCAGGCAATCTCAAAAGATCTCAACAAACACAATGAGTTTTTAACTCATTGCAGTTGTTAATTAATCAGGTACTGGTAATCTGTCTCACAGGTAACCTGCATCTGCATAATCACTGTCTCTCCCCCCCCATTCTCCCCCATCCTAATTTAAACCCTACATCAGTTTAAGCAACTCCATGGATCTGATGAAATAAGCAGTGCCTTTTGTTAGGAAAAAAAAAATTACCAGATTCCTGATTTTTGTCTTGCATAAATGCATATGCATTTATTACAGTTATATGAAATATGTGGCATGCCTGTGTAGAGTGTACAGATATGTGCATGTATAAACGCTATCCCCATAACCAAAACTGCTTAAAAGCTTTGTTTGGATGTTTCCTTCCCTTCCCTTTTGGCCTCCAATTTCAGTTACACAGAAAGAAACTTCCTGCTCGATTGGGGAAGGCAGAAATATACAATTGACTTTTAAGCAAATTAGCTATTTGGCATGCCGTGAGTTTCAGATATTTGGAAGAATGGACAGTCCTTCTGCAGAACACTTTTCTGCATCTGGGAGAGACTTGTGGCATTCAGTCATCTCTTGGCGCCCTGGCCCCCCAACATCTTACTTTCAGCCAGAAAAGTCTAATAAAAAGCCTTCCACATCAACTGACTCAAGAATGCCTCAAGTGAGGGAGGGAGGGAGGGAGAGAGAGAGGGGGGGGGAAATATGGGGGGGTTGTTCCTCTTTAAGACCTAGGTTTGCTCAGAAGTGCAGTGCATTTATCTTTGTTTGTGAAAAGTAGTACTATTTTAAAAGGCATTAAGCATGAAGTGATTAATCAAATGGCAAGAATAGGCCTTTAGGGTGCTCTGGAGAAACACAATTGAGAAATGATGCTTTCTGCTCTATTGAAATGCAAATGCTGCACACAGCTCAGCCCCCTCATGGGGGTGGTGTGTGTGTGTGTGTGGGGGGGAAGCAGCATGCTATTTCTTTCTGGGAATACCTGCTTTATTTCCTTTTTTTTAAGCATTTAAGGTAGTAAGGTAGAAAGAAGTATACTGCTTCATCTAGAGCAGAGATATAACAATTAACGGAGAGATGCTTGACTAAGTCACAATCCAAAGCAAGCAGGCAACAAATAGGTTGCCTTTGTTTTCCATTAGCGATCTTACCTTTTATGCCCCCCCTTTTTTTTTTCATTAGCTCAGCCTTCCAATTTTAAGGCAATGGAATATTTTTCAGAGATGAGGCTGACAGCTGTTAAAAGCCATGAGTGACAATAATTTCATCTTGTTGATAAAATTAGAAAGAATTAAAAAGAGAAAAGGTCCTTTTATCCTTTATTACAACCCATTCTCAATTCAATTAAATCCCCTAAATGCGACTACTATTAAAAGTCGACTTAAATGACTATGGAACTTGGAGTTTATGATTGTCATGAGAAGAAGATAATAGACCTCATGAGACAATCCTGGCAGGTACAGGAAATAAATCTGAGTTTGGCAAACTCACAAAACATTTAACCTGTGTAACTCATTCCCAGTCCTTGAACTGGCTAAATGAATTCTGTGGAATAATTTGCCTCACACTGATTGTTGAGATCATTTATTCGTTAAACTCATTAGAAGGTGCCGTGCTAACTTTACTAGTTTACTTAGCCTGGGGTCATCTTTTTTTATTGCCAATGCATCTTCCAAACTTCAGGCACAGGGAAGTTTTTTTCAGCATTACTACCTGACTTCCTTTGAGCTAGAGATTTCAGTAAGGGAACCTGAGTTTTTAGTTGTGCAAAGCACAGGCACTGTTAAAGCATAGCACAGGTGATTGCCACATAAGAAGTACCTAGTTTCCCGTATTAACCCTACCTCTTTTGATGGCAGATATATATCATGGATATCCCTCATGCCCACCAGTATCTCAGAGAAAGTAAATTGGCTTCACTAAGGGCCATAAAGACCATGATAGATTCACAGGTACTTCTGGTGTTTGAAAGGGTTCAAGATTTCAGTGACATCATAGTTCCTGGGAAAAGTGCAGTCCTCAAAGATTCCATAAATGCACTGAAATATCCAGAACTTCCCAATTCTTACATTTGATACAATCATCATTCCCAAATGGGTATTTTCCAAGTCATTTGACTACAATGCTTATCCCTTGCATGCAATACAACCTTTAAGAGAAAGGTACCATATTATTGGTTCCCTTTTGGTTTTCTTTCAGTCCTTTCACAGAGATATGAGTGTTTTATTTGTTAAGAGAACAGAAGCGTGTACATAAATATTCAGTATGCAGCATGGGCAACTAGTCATGTATGTACATGGGCATAATTTTGTATGATAGCTCTTCCCTTTCTCTTAGTGGAAGGGATTGATTAAAGAAGCACATTTGATGCATGCTTTTCAGCTGGGTGTGCATATTATTCCCAACATAATCACAAAATGATGGGAGGCAAGTATATATGAACTGCTGTCTTTTATTTGTGCAGGAAATGATGAACAGTCTTCTGGTAGTAGCAGGGAAATTATTATTGCAGATTCATTTCTGCAAAAAAGAAGGATATAAGCTGGTTTGCTGATCTATTTCTGATAACCTTCCATTCACCTGACATTTGACACTCTGCCCTTTATTTATTTAAATGGGGGTGGGGTGTCTTTAAAATAAATACATATCATTTTGGTATCCCAAACATTCCTCTTATAATCAGTTACCTTTTCTGAGACCAAGCAGACTTAGTCAACAGAATAACATATTCCTCTTACTTGATATCAATGTGTAAAGTAATGCCCCTGATAGCTACCCTAAAAGGCCTTTATTATTTATTCATTATACTATTTCTTCTACTGTAGTGAATGTTGCAATTCCCTGCCCAGAACTTTCAGATGGGGCGTGAGAAATCTTTGCAGACAGATGGTCTTGCATTTGGGGAAACAAACTTGTGTTATCTTCCTATTTGCTTTAATGAGCTGATTCTGTTTAGGGGGCACATAAGAGAGGGAATTTCTCAGCCTAGTAGATCTTCTGTATTTTATTTGCATTCACCAAGTGGAACAAATCCTTAAATGGCCAGTGTTCAAATAGTCCTTAGTTCTGCAAAGTAAAAACTTGTGAAGATTTTGGAACCACCAATAATTCTGGAGGACTGCTTCACATGAGACATATGTAGAATACAAAATACTCCATTGATTCAGGCATAACTACTTTGTGGCTGTTTTCTTCTTCAAGGCCTACTCCCGTTCTTGTTTTGTTTTTGCTTATGAATATTTTGAAAGAAGAGGCTGTCTTGACGTAAAAAAATGTTCTGTACATTTTCATGAGAACAGTTCTGACCTTGCAGAGATTATGCTTCCCATGAATATGCTACTAAGAAATGTTTATTTGAAACAGCTAAAAGTTCATGCCTCTTTCGAAATGGGCAAGTATGCAAATAAATAAATGCAGACATGTATTGTGGTGGTGATAGCAGTTGTGAAAAAGAATCATATCTCAAGAAATGTAGCTTGAATCTTGCCTTCACCATGAACTAATTAAATAACTTTAAGCAAGCATTTTTCTTTCAGGGAATCTCCACATGGGAACTGTTTGATAGTCTGAAAGCAATTCCAAATCTCTATGAGCTACATTGCACAGTTAATACAATTTATTCTCAGCTCAGTTATTGTGCTGTTGAAGATGAAGCAATGTCAGTATTTTGTTTGCAATGGTTTGATGTCTGGTGTTTCTACAGAGCTTGCTTCCATGTTGGAGGGAATTTCTGATCCTAGGTTCTGGTGTCCTGCTAGATCCTTCACAGGAAATAATGGCTCAATCTATTTCATTCCAGAATCTTTAGATCAGTGGCAACAAGTCTGGTTGTTTACCTGAACACCGTTTTTGAGACTTCAGGGAGTGAAAATGATAGTATTTGATAAATAATTTTAAAAAATGATAGTCATTTTACCAACTTGTTGACAGAACACTAGAGCTTTTAAAGAAAAGTGTCCTATGTCTATGGAGATTCTCAGTCATCCAAGTCATGGTTGTCCCAAAGGTGCTTTTTCAAGAGGCAACTGGACTTTCTTGTTTCTCTTTGAAGACATTTCATTTCTCATTCAAGAAGCTTCTTCAGCTTTGAAGAAGCTTCTTGGATGAGAAGCAAAATGTCTTCAAAGAAAACAAGAAAGTCCAGTTGCCTCTTGGAAAAGCACCTTTGGGACAAGCGTGTCCTATAAAATAGTCAACCAAATACCATGGTCTGAAATTTCCATTTCTAGTAAAACAAGTTGGCCTGTATATAAGACCTAAAATGGATCACAATGGCCATGTGTATCTGGTGAGTTCTAATAAGTATGACACTAGTTACATACTGCCTCCTGTTGGTCAGTGAGTAACAAAAATATACACTGTAAATCAGCTGGGGATTAGGGGGAGAAAAATTCATAGAATCGTTAGCCTGAGGACTTGACATGTTCAACTCAACTCTCTAGCTGGAATAGTTAAAATATGCATGTTTGTTTTATTCCTGCAATCCTACACTGAGACCAGTATAGTTTCCCTCCCTAATCCTCTACTACTTGGCCTAGATGATCCAGAATCTAGTCAGTTCTTGCAAATTGGCTGGCATCTTTCATAACATGTACATGGGAACTTGCAGCCGCTGCTCACTTTCCACTGCATCGTTCTCCTCTATTCTGCCATAAACAGATTTCTCATGCTGCACTAAATATAATTCTGTACATGCAAGTTAAGTAGTACATTGATGAAGAGGTTTGTGCCCAGAATGGTAATGGAAAATATGGTTAAGCATGTTTAGCATAGAAAAGATATAATATACCTTCTATAAGCTTGAAGGCTTATAGATGGTAGAAAATATTTGAGTTCTGGGCTTCCAATTATTGGATCCAAATCAAATGATAAACATAATACAAGAAAAAGTTTAAAATATATAACTGGGAAATCTCCTAGCAGTGTAAACTATTTGACTAAAAACAGACTATCTCAAAAGAAGGCAGGCTTCCATCTTTAGAAGTCCTGAAGCATAGTTAGAGTGGCCACCCATAAAGGATGATGATATTGTTAATTTGTCTTAACGCCATATCTTTTTCATCTCTGTGAATTTATACTTGGATGTTCCAGAGACTGGAACTGATGCATTTTCAGAGTAAGTGCTCCCCCAATAACTTTGAGAGAGGGAGGAGTTCCCTCTTATAAAACATGATTATTCTCCACTTTCTTTTTATGGTTGATTAAAATGGGAAACAATCTAGCAATGTCTTGATAAAATGATTTTTTTTTCATTTTTTTCATTTTATTTTTGTCTCTTTGGATATAGTTCAAGGTTGACTCGGCCTTCCATCCTTCTGAGGTAGGTAAAATGAGGACCCGGTTTGTGGGGGCAATAAGCTGACTTTGTATAAAAAAGAACACCGCTTTGGAGGGGGGGCGAAAGCCCTACTAAGCAGGTATATGCAAAAGTATGAAGGCTATTGCTTAAAAGCATTGTAAGCCGCCCTGAGTCTCCGGAGAAGGGCGGCATATAAATCGAACCAATAAATAAATAAATAAATAAATAAATAGATGATTTTTTTGGTTCATTGGTTCCCTAAGTATATAGTTTGAGCAACCGGGGCAACTAGGAGGAAAACCTTAATTTTTTTTTTTTAAAAAATTAAAAATTAAAAACCCTTTTGCCTTTCAAGAATATCATAGTCAAGCCAGGTAAACCTATTTCAAAGACAGGGTTTAATTTTGATCTGATTTCATGTGCAAGATATCCATTAGAATACTTAATCTTCCATCTGTTTCAGCTGGAGCTGTTTTCTACCACTATTTCCTATTTACAAAAAGCTAATTTGATGCATACTGGGAAATTCTTCAAACACCAGGAGGCTTCACACTATTTTTTTTCCCATCAAGTCCTTATGGTTTGGGAGGTGTGAGATAACAAATATGTGGAATGGAATGCTTCACTAATTTGCCCTAGATTTTATCTGTGGCTATATCCACTTTGGCCAAAAGATTGCTGTTCTGTTTCTGAACTGAAGATAATGCAGAGGACCACAAGGACTTTTTGTAAAGAGAGATGAACAGCAATCATCCATCGTCTTTTCTAAGTAATCTTATCTTGAAATAATTTCCTGAATCCACAGAGGGCAAGTTGCTAGTATAATTTATCTAAAAGCACAATCTTTCCCAATCTGTTGCTTTATAGAGTGTTAGGACTACCCCATCCAAGATTATAGGCAATAATCATGTCAGATGTAATAGACTTACCACTTCCTGTAGCTGTAAACTCAACTAGTGAATATCAACAGGACTGTCATTAAAATAGCGCTGTTGAGAATGAAGAGGAAGATATAAATATTTGGAGAGCTCCAAATTTTATAGAAGTATAAAAGTATACACAATAGAATAAACAAAGAGAGGATAAGAAAAATTAAACAATATTAATTCATGTCTATAGGGCTAGATAGATTACCTCCCAAGGTACTGAAGAAACTAACCATCAGTAATATTTTTTTTAAAAAATTGGATGGATGGTGAGACCCCAGAAGACTAGGGAAGAGCAAATATTCAAAAACTGGAAGAATGGGGGACACTGAAGATACACTGAGAAAGGGATTCAATGAATTGTCAGGCGAAGGGTTTATGAGCACTTGGAAGACATGCTATACTCAACAGAAACCAGCATGGGATTGCTTCAAACAAATCGTGCCAGACTAAGCTTATCTCCTTTCTTGATAGAATTATTAGCTTAGTGGACCAGTGGAATGTTGTAGACCTAGCAAAGCCATAGAGAGAGTGCTTCATGATATCTCCCTATATAAAATGGCCAAATATGAGTTAGCTGACACTACCCATCATTGGCCATACCCAAAGAGTGTTTGTTTCTGGAATTACTGAGTACTGTCCTAGATTCTGTGCTGTTCAACATTTTCATTGATGACTTGGATGAGGGAATTGAGGGAACACATGAAATTTATAGATGATGAAACCAGGAGGGATAGGAAATACTTTGAGATAATTGTCCAGTTTCTTTTTGAAAGCCTTCAATGATGGAGCACCTACATCTTCTGAATGCAAGTCATTCCATTGGTTGATTGCTCTCACCACTAGGAAATTCCTCCTTAATTCAAGATTGAAAAGAGAAAAAGAAAAAGATCTAGACAGGCTTGGATGTCTAGGATGAATAGGATGGAAATAAACAAAGAGAAAAGTAAAGGTCTACATCTGGATAGGAATATGTAAAGAATAAGTATAGGGTGGGGCGGGGGCAGTGGTGAAATCTAAAATTTGTTACTACCGGTTCTGTGGGCGTGGCTTGGTGGGGGGGTAATGTGACTGGGTGGATGTGGCCAATTTTTTTTTTTACTTTTAAAACCATTTTTTCTACAACCTCTTTGGCGAAGAGGTTGTAAAAAAATGCTTTCAAAAGGCTCTGACGATCCCAGCTGAGCCGCACAATCATCAGAGGCTTTTTTTTTTACTTTTAAAAGCATTTTTTTGCCTGAAGAGGTTATAGAAAAAATGCTTTTAAAAGTAAAAAAAAAAAAAGCCTCTGATGATTGTGCGGTCAGCTGGGCATGTGGGGGGGGGGAAGGGGGCAGGGATTTTTGCTACCAGTTCTCTGAACCACCTGCCTCCATTGCTATCGGATCGGGGGATCCGGTCCAAACCGGGAGCATTTCACCCCTGGGCGGGGGAAGTCTGGCCTGGCTTGTCAATAATATACATGGAAAGGATTTGAGTGTCCTTATTGACCCACAGGTGTCAAACAAGACTCAGTGCTTTTCAAGAAATGTAAATTATTTATTTATTTAATAGTTTGATTTATATGCCGCCCTTCTCCGGAGACTCAGGGCAGCTTACAATGCTTTTAAGCAATAGCCTTCATACTTTTGTATATACCTTCTTAGTAGGGCTTTTGCCCCCCCCCCAAGTGGTATTCTATTTTATACAAAGTCAGCTTATTGCCCCCACAGTCCGGGTCCTCATTTTACCTACCTTAGAAAGGATGGAAGGCTGAGTCAACCTTGAGCCTGGTGAGAATTGAACTCACAGTAATTGCAGACAGCTGGCAGCTAAATACTACTTTAACAGTAGTTTAGTCCACTGCACCACCAGGCTCCTAAATGCTGAATATTCATTGCTTTTAATTTATTTGCCAGTGAAATTATAGTTATATAATACTTATCACCTAAAGGAAATGGAATGAAGGCTTCACCGCATTGTTGTAAGAAAATGTTAGCACAGATTGCATCAGAGGCCCTTCCATCTCAGCTGGAATAATTCACAAATGAAAATAAAGAAACAGGAAGGTCTCCAGACTGAAAACAAGATGCTATCCCATGCTGTAATGACCAACCATCTTATGGTAATACTATCCAAATTAACAGTGTAATTCTCCATCAAAATGTAAAGAGTGGCTTTTGTCAATATGTATAGTAGCTCAACTAAATAAATCACTTTACTTGTACATTGAAATTCTATTATTGGCAAATAATTGTTAACACTGATTTTTAATTGCTGGATGAAATTATAAGATGGTAGATATAAAACTTTAAATCAAAATAAACTTGAAATTATACAATCCTAAATCTTAAGGTTAGGATCTGTTGTGTGAATATTGCTAATATTGAAAAAAAATCCCTGATATATCCATCTTTGCACATTTAGTAGATTACATCTGACTACTATGACCCTTGTGTTATGCTGAAGATACTAGTAGCACTAAAACAAAAACTGGAGCACATTCATTGAAATAAATTTGCATATTTATTAATGTTAATTCAACATTCAATTTCCCAAGGCAAAAATTACACAGATGGAAAGTTCATGTTTGGAAGTGGTTCCTGTAATAAAACAGCTTCCTTAATTTCAAAACTTCCTGTACCCTTTTATGCTCTTGTACTGATTGCAAAGTATTTCCAGGTCAAACCAAGTTAATGGGTGACTGATAAACAATAGATCCTTCTATTAGTCAAGAAATAGAAAAAAAAAAGAAAAGAAAGAAAAGATCTTCTATTCCATTGCTGTCCCTCATTCCACCTGTAGATACCTCCAAAATCATGAATGAAAGAAAATCAGGATTTATCAAGATAATCTGATTACTTGATGCCATTTCTGTGGTGTTTGTTTTCTGTGCTGTCCACCCTACCTCAAGTACTCAGAAATCTATATTAAACTCTTAGGTGTGCATGTGTGTTTGATCTGTGCTTACATACAGTGCAAAACAAATAATCATTTGTCTGAATTCATTCTCACGTCCCTCTATCAGCAGTTTGAACATGCCCCATTAATCAGATTTAAATGATATGTGTCATCTTCAGCTCACAGCTAAAACAGCTTAAAGTCACTGTTAGCTGTTCTAGTTTTAAAGTATTCACTCTTTTTCTGACATACTTTTGGATATGTCCATGATCTAGGAAGCTTGATAGATAGTTGAATTAATGATTCAGTCAGAAACTGGAATCTGTCCAGCGTCCTTTAATTACTTTACTATATTTACTCATGTAGTATGGCTGTGTTACTATTATCCTTCTCATCTGCTCATTACCTTCTCTTATTTGTATCTTTGTTATGATTATTATTACTTTGTTGCAATGATTATTATTGTTCTGTTTCTTTGCATGTGCACTGAGAGCTTCTGTACTGGAGACAAATTCCTTGTGTGTCTAATCACACTTGGCCAAACAAAGTATGCTATTCTATTCTTTAAATTGTAGCAGGCCCTTCCCTCCTCTTCAGTTACTGGCATCTGCCTTTCTTGACCATTATTACTTGGGCTTCATGAGACATTGGACACCTGACTTGTACAGAGGGATTGACCAATGCAGTGTGTATAATTAGTGCTTTCCAAAACTATTGTTAAAAATAATGTGGTCACCTTATAAATAAAGATTTAGCATCATTTTGAAAAAATACCAGACCATTTTTTTTAAAAAAATATCGGTTTAACTAGGCAAGTGAAGCGTTCTGCTAGTTGTATGTTGCTAGTTCTGGGCACAGGTTTTCTGCTATTTGTGCCAGCAATGAACTTCCTATAGCTGTATTCTTTACTATTTTTATTAATTTGGGAGCAGAGGCATAGGGACATTTCAGCTGCTTACACATTTGACTATTCTACAGTCTAAACTTATATGGACTGCCAACTCCAGCCACTTGATGTTAGCCCAGTCATTTCCTTGCAGGACTAGTCAGAGTTTACTGTGGCTCATGCCTTTCCTCTGTCAGCCACATTATTTCTATTTAGCTATTTATCACCACATATTCCTAAAGAGACTAAATGACAAATAGACAGCACTTCTGTGCCTGCCACCTGTTAGTTGAGCAATCTAACTATGTACCTACTCTCACTGTGCAAGTCATCTGGTGTGTGGATGTGGTTGTATGCACACATATCAAATGTAATCTACATGTCTTTTTATCTTAAATCAATGCAGATGACCAATTAATCCCTGAAGATGAAATACTAACCCAGGATGCCTTGCCCTTCTGTATATCCCTATTAAGGAAAAATATTCACATACCAATTCCTTTCTCCTGCTTTTCAACTTCTGTATGAAGTTATTAGAAGTCATTCAGGGTTTGGTATGTTGATGATAACCAACTGATGATACCTTAGGCTGTGTGGGAGATGCTGCTAACATCCTTTCCTGGTGTCTGGAGGCTGTCAGGGTCTGGATGGCAAAGAACAGACTGAAGCTGAACCTTAGTAAATTAGAGTTGCTGTTGATTCATCAGAGTTCTCCATTGCCCGTCAATGTCCTTGATGGACAAGCACTATCTCCAATGGAACAGGTCTGTGACTTGTGTGTCCTTTTCGAGTCATAATCTCTTCTGAATCAGCAGTTTGAAGTCATGGCCAAGAGGAATTATGCCCAGCTTTGACTGATATTCCAGTTATAGCCATATCTGGAACAAGAGGACCTGGCTATTATAACTCATGTTCTCATCACCACCAAATCAGACTTTGCAATGTACTGTACTTGGAGCTGCTTTACAGAGTACCTGGAACCCTTGTTTTGCAGATTTTTCATTAGTTGCCAGTTGGTTTCTGGGTCCAATTTAAAGTGCTGATTTTGATCTAGAATGTCCTTTATCTATATGTATGTCCTTGGCATATAGATTCCTGGAGGATCACCTAGCTAGATCTTCTAGGAAGAAATGTTTGCAAATTCTACAGAAGATTTGGGGAACTAAAGCAAAGTAGCATTGTCACTCTATGACAATGGTTGCATTGTGAAATAGCCTTTCTCAGGTGGAACCCTCTTTTCAGGTATTTTTTTTTTCTAAAAACTGAGCTTATTTGGAGAGTCCTTCTTTGATTTGGTGCTGCCATTGTTATTTTTATGATACTACTGTGTTTTTTTCTTTAATGTTTGTTATTTCTATTCAGGACTCAGAATTTTAAGTCATTCCAATTTCATTGTATTATTTATTCTAAGGTGCTGAGAGTCTTTGGATTGTGGCAGGATAGAAATATGTTTAATAAATACATAAACTAATATGAACTTGTAATAATATTATCATCATTATCATCGGAACTGCAGAAAAAACAGTTACTACCAATCTGCCTTCCATTGAGGACTTGTATACTGTACGCACGAGTCAAAAAGGGGGCTGTGAAAATATTTACAGACCTCTCGCATCCTGGACATAAATTGTTTCAACTCCCACCCTCAAAATGACCCTATAGACCACAGCATCCCAGAACAACTAGACACAAGAACGTTTCTTCCAGAATGCATCACTATGCTAAACAAATAATTCCCTCAACACTGTCGAACTATTCACTAACTCTGCATTACTATTAATCTTCTCATCATTCCTATCACCCATCTCCTCCCACTTATGATAGCATGACTGTAACTTTGTTGCTTGTATCCTTACGATGTATATTGATTGTTTCCTAGTATGATTTGATTGCTTATTTGTACCCTATAACCATCATTAAGTGTTGTACCTTATGATTCTTGACGAATGTATCTTTTCTTTTTATGTATACTGAGAGCATATGCACCAAAGACAAATTCCTTGTGTGTCCAATCACACTTGGCCAATAAAGAATTCTATCATTTAGGGCTTCTCTTCACCTAATTATCATCACTGATTATGTTGAAAGAAACCCTGAATACACATGATGGATCTGCAACCTTTTTCTAATCTTATCTGATGCAGATAGGAAGTTCTCTTTATTTGTTACCTTGAATTTTAAAGAAAAAATATGATCTAAATACAGAATCATCTGGTTGAAGAAGACACTCAACAACAAAGGAAATGTTCTATTGTAGTGTATGGCTGGTTCTGCTTAAACAGCAAGAGCCTGGAAGCATTGATGAACAAACTCTAGTAAATCCATTCCTCATTCATTGACCAGAACAAGTGATAATGTTTATGGGAAAATGTAGAAAGACTAGCAATGCAGTATCCTGACCAGAATAATAATCAGATCAAAGGATGACAAGGTTTAAACTTCCTGGTATTTCTTTTCTGGAAGTCCTCTTGTTATTCAGTAATTTCGTGATCACAATGGCACTACTTTGTTTCTAACAGGTCTCAAAATGTTACAACCTAATGTGTAACTGATGTGTAACTCATGCAACAACATGAAGGTTACTGTGTAAGTGTATGGGAAAGGTGATGCTTAATTAAGTGGCAGAGCAAAAGGTGGTGATGAGGCATCTGTTCAGGAAGAAAAGTACATGCCTACCTGAGCATGAAAAGAAGGGCTTATCTGAACTCTTGGGGAAGAAGCTTAATTGTTTATTGCACTTTGGACATATGGCACTATTCTAGAAAACAGTTCAGAACAATCTTCACACTACAATGTGAACAAGGCGTAATCTTGTGTATCAGTAAATTAAAAAAAATGCTCATCTATGTGACCATCATTATGGAATTAGATGTGTATCCATGGGCCTGTCTTTCCATAGAACCTGGAAGGTTCAAGAGGCTTCTTTTCATGTAGACTTCCAACTTGTATCTCTTAATGTCCTAAGGAAAGACCTTACTAATCAAATATACTAAGGGATGTGCAAACTATTTGGAAGGATCTGTTGGGAAGCAAATGAAGAAGCCTCAAGGAGACCTTTTGAAGACCTGGTATGCTAGCTTTGAGACTCTACTCATTCAAGACAATGATGAATATGCATACAGACAGGAGGTTGAACAACTAGCCTTGTTTAAGTTTAAGTTTAAGTTTTATTAAATTTCTATACCGCCCTTCTCCCGAGGGACTCAGGGCGGTGTACAGCCATATTAAAACACATGAATTTATAAAATTTAAAACCAATTAAAATCAGATATATAAAATTTGGCCATCAATTTAAAACACACATACACCCATTTAAAATTCATATTAGGACAGTCCGGCTTGCTGAAACAGAAGGGTCTTAAGGGCATGGCGAAAAGTGCACAGGTCGGGGCTAAGACGAAGCTCTAGGGGCAGCTCATTCCAAAGGGCTGGTGCCCCCATAGAGAAGGCTCTCCCCCTGGATGTCGCCAGTCGGCATTGTTTGGCTGACGGCACCCTGAGGAGCTCCTCTCTGTGGGAGCGTATTGGCCGGTGGGAGGTTGTTGCTGGCAGAAGGCGGTCTCGTATATATCCCGGTCCTAAGCCATGGAGCGCTTTAAAGGTGGTAATCAACACCTTGAATCGCACTCGGAAGACCAGCGGAAGCCAGTGCAGCTCACGCAGGAGGGGTGTTACATGGATACGCCAAGTCGCACCCATAACCACCTGCGTGGCCGCATTCTGGACCAGCTGGAGCCTCCGAGTGCTCTTCAAGGGGAGCCCCATGTAGAGAGTGTTGCAGTAGTCCAGACGGGACGGGACGAGGGCATGAGTGATGGTGCGCAAGGCATCCCGGTCCATAAAGGGACGCAACTGGTATATCAGGCGAACCCGATAAAAAGCTCCCCTGGCCACAGCTGTCATATGATCTTCCAAAGACAGCCGTGCATCCA
Organism: Pantherophis guttatus; assembly: GCF_059756535.1. Classification (NCBI taxonomy): domain Eukaryota; kingdom Metazoa; phylum Chordata; class Lepidosauria; order Squamata; family Colubridae; genus Pantherophis; species Pantherophis guttatus. Next base: position 168,943,654 of record NC_142064.1, read on the forward strand.
GGAGAACACCCAAGTTGTGAGCCCTCTCTGTGGGGGCCAAGGTTTCACCCCCAATAGTCAGCTATAGTGACAGCTGACTATACCGGGCCACCGGAAGCCACAGCCACTAAGTCTTGGAGGGGTTGAGTTTGAGCTTGTTTCTCCCCATCCAGATCCACACAGCCTCCAGGCACCGGGACATCACATCAAGGGCATCATTGGGGTGGTTCGGGGTGGAGATGTACAGCTGAGAATCATCAGCATACTGATGGAATCTCACCCCGAAACCATGGATGATCTCGCCCAGTGGCTTCACATAAATGTTGAACAGAAGGGGTGAGAGGACTGACCCGTGCGGCACCCTGCATACAAGGTGCCTCGCGGTCAACCTCTGCCCCCCGTCAACATGAACTGCACATGGTCGGAGAGGAAGGAGGAGAACCACCACAACACGGTGCCCCCCACTCCCAAACCCTCCAATAGTTGCAGCATGATACCATGGTCAATGGTATCAAAAGCCACTGAGAGATCTAATAGGACCAGGACAGAGGATCAACCCCTGTCCCGAGCCCTCCAGAGATCATCGACCAATGTGACCAATGCCATTTCAGTGCTGTGCCCTGGCCTAAAGCCCGACTGGAATGGCTCTAGATAATTGTGTTGCAACCAGAAAATCTTGAACTAACTGTAGAAATGGTGGTAGATTTTAGGAGGAATCCTTCTATACTACCACCTCTTACAATACTAGATGACACAGTATCCACAGTAGAGACCTTCAAGTTTCTAGGTTCTATCATATCTCAAGACTTAAAATGGATACCTAACATCAAAAACGTCATCAAAAAAGCACAACAAAGAATGTTCTTTCTGTGCCAACTCAGAAGCTCAAACTGCCCAAAGAGATGCTGATTCAGTTCTACGGAGGAATTATTGAGTATGTCATCTGCACCTCTATAACTGTCTGGTTTGGCTTTGCAACCAAACAAGACAGACAGACTTCAATGGATAATTAGAACTGCAGAAAAAACAATTGCTACCAACCTGCCTTCCATTGAGGACCTGTATACTGCATTTATTTATTTACTTATTTATTTATTTATTTATTTATTTATTTATTTATTTATTTATTTATTTATTTATTTATTTATTATTTAAATTTGTATACCGCCCTTCTCCCGAAGGACTCAGGGCGGTGAACAGCCAAAATTAAAATACATGCAATATAAAATTTAAAATAATTTAAAAGCAGAATTAAATCGAATTGGCTTCCCAAAAATTAAAACCCATTACCCTTACCATTACCCTTAAAATAACCCGTTAAAATTTTAAGCCAGCCCAGCTTGCTGAAATAGGAAGGTCTTCAAAGCTCGACGGAAGGTCCAGAGGTCTGGGATTAGTCGTATTCCTGGGGGTAGCTCGTTCCAGAGGACGGGTGCCCCCACAGAGAAGGCTCTCCCCCTGGGGGTCGTCAGTCAACATTGCTTGACTGACGGCACCCTAAGGAGGCCCTCTCTGTGGGACCAAGTTGGCAGGTGGGAGGTTATCGGTGGCAGAAGGTGGTCTCGTAAATAACTGGGCCCTAAGCCATGGAGCGCTTTAAAGGTGAGAACCAATACCTTGAAACGCACCTGGAAGACCACCGGAAGCCAGTGCAGCTCACGCAGGCAAGGTGTCACATGGGAGGCCATGTCGCCCCCATAATTACCCGCGCGGCCGCATTCTGGACCAGCTGGAGCTTCCAAGTGCTCCTCAAGGGGAGCCCCATGTAGAGAGCATTGCAGTAGTCCAGGCGAAAGGTGATGAGGGCATGAGTGACTGTGCATAGGGAGTCCCGATCCAGAAAGGGACGCAACTGGCGTATCAGGCGAACCTGATAGAAAGCCCCCCTGGCCACGGCCGTCATATGCTCTTCTAAAGACAGCCGTGCATCCAGGAGGACACCCAAGTTGCGAGCTCTCTCCGTGGGGGCCAATGACTCGCCCCCAATAGCCAGAGATGGCACCAGCTGGCTATATTGGGACGCCGGCATCCACAGCCATTCGGTCTTGGAAGGGTTAAGTTGAAGCCTGTTTCTCCTCATCCAGACCCGCACGGCCTCCAGGCACTGGGACATCACTTCAAGGGCATCGTTGGGGTGGTCTGGGGTGGAGATGTACAGCTGAGTATCATCAGCATACAGATGGCATCGCACCTCAAATCCACGGATGATCTCGCCCAGCGGCTTCACATAAATGTTGAACAGGAGAGGCGAGAGGACCGACCCTTGCGGCACCCCACAAATAAATTATTTCAGCTTCTACCCTCAAAATGAGCATTGCACACCAGAACAACTAAACACAAGGACACTTTTTTTCCCGAATGCTATCACTCTGCTAAACAACCTATTCTATTCTATTCTATTCTATTCTATTCTATTCTATTCTATTCTATTCTATTCTATTCTATTCTATTCTATTCTATTCTATTCTATTCTATTCTATTCTATTCTATTCTATTCTATTCTATTCTATTCTATTCCCTTTCAAATGGTTTGCATGGACCTACCATTTGGGATCTCCTCAAACTATAACACACAACTACTTTCAGTTCTATTGATTGTAACTGGAGTCAGTGTAACTTGAGTTGTCAATGCTTTGTAATCCGCATTGGTACATTATTTTATAGCCAATTAATATGGTGCTTCCTTTCATTTCAGTATATTTATAATAAGAAAGCCCATAATTTAATTACATGTAAGAAACGATATAAATGTACGTACAATCTCCCATATACATGCATACCTGTCTGCTTTCATCTTGATCTATTTTTAATGGCATTCAAAACCCTGCTTTAATGTTCTGGTTTAATGCCTTCTTGTAGAACAGTTACTTCCCCCCCCTCCCTTTCAGATTTGGTGTTGATAGCTTATTCATCTGCATAACACATCTATTTCTGATTGCCATAATGTGCTGTAAAAGCATCTCAGAAGACACATAAGATTTAAAATGAGACACAGCAACCTTAATTTCAGGTATCTGATAGGACGTGGGGAGATTACTAGTCATTTGTTTCTAGAGAAACATAGCCTCATTAACCACCAGTGAAAATACTTGACATGTGTCCAACATTTGCTCGGATTTGAGAATAATTCTGGGAGTTTATAGTTATTTAGAGGGGATCTGACTCATAAAGTCTGCTTGGATTTTAAATTGTTACAAATTGTTCAGTAGCAATATAATAGGAGTAATTAGAGCTACAGTAGCTGGTCTGCAAAAGTTTAGGTCACCACTCAGTGGCAGCAAAGAGAAGGTTCAGTATTTCTTTGCTCTCATCTAGTGGCTGTCCAGAATATCCAGATATAATAGATTTTGTGGCAATGGTGTCAACAAATAAGTTAACCAAGGTTAGTGGCATAGTTGATCCAGAGCCTTGGTGGCGCAGCAGACTAAAGCACTGTTAAGTAACACTAGCTGCCTGCAATTACTGCAAGTTCAAATCTCACCAGGCTCAAGGTTGACTCAGCCTTCCATCCTTTCGAGATAGGTAAAATGAGGACCTGGTTTGTGGGAGCAATAAGCTGACTTTGTATAAAAAAGAACACCGCTTGGGGGGGCCCTGAAAGTCCTACTAAGCAGGTATATACAAAAGTATTGTAAGCCACCCTGAGTCTCCGGAAAAGGGCGGCATATAAATCGAACCAATAAATAAATCAAACCAATAAATGTTGGAATGGCCTTGGGAGACAGAAGGAAGAGATGAACATTAGATAACTGTAATTTAAAATATATTTCAGTCCACAGAAGGAGAGAAGGCATAGGAAGCATTTCAGAAGAGGCCATCTCTAGTTTTCCAAAGAATAGAAGGAAAAGAGGGAAGGAATACTTTCAGACTTTCAAGAATTTTGTTAATATAACCTTACAACAGAAATAAAGCTGGTACTCATTGTTGCGCTTCTTGTCTAGACTACGTTGACGGCAGTGGTGAAATCCAATTTTTTTTACTACTGGTTCTGTGGGCGTGGTGTGGCTTGGTGGGCATGGCTTGGTGGGTGTGGCAGGGGAAGGATACTGCAAAATCTCCATTTCCACCCCACTCCTGGGGGAAGGAAATTACAAAATCTCCATTCCCACCCCACTCTGGGGCCAGCCAGAGGTGGTATTTGCCGGTTCTCCGAACTACTCGAAATTTCCACTACTGGTTCTCCAGAACCTTTCAGAACCTGCTGGATTTCACCCCTGCTTGAAGGGCTAATATCCATTCATCCAGTTCATCTCTCATCCAAAAATTCAGCTATTCTCTGAAAAGTACAGTATTGAAAGTGGGTCTGATAACTTTATTAGTCGCATTTTTAGAATTGAGTTGCACTAGGTTGAAGTAGCTCATTTTTTGCTATGGGATGGGAGGCCCCATGAAATCCTTTGGTTGATGGCAAGTGAAAAAGGGCCTCTGCTCTCTTTCTTTCCTATACACATAATTTTACCCGAAGTATTTCTATCACACATTCACCCAGCCTTCTCTTCATTCTGCACTGGAGGGAATATTGAAACTCAGGTTGTTCAAGAAGATAATAAGTTACTAATTTAACTAAACTGGGCTGATTTTATTTGAAATTCTATTTGTGCAACCTTTTCTTGTTTTCCCTATATTTTGCTTTTGCAACAAATTGGGTTGGTTTTTTTTTCTTTTTTACATTTTTAAAAACATTTTTAACGTTTTTTTTTCTATATTGGCTTCCTTGACTTAATAAATACATTTCTTATTAAAAACTTCCATACTTGCAAGATCACATCCTATCTCTTTTGCTTCAGGATTAGCCCCAAGTGTACTATGTTTTGCATTTTTCTGCTTTGGGTAGGAAGATCCAAAATACCTTACTTTCTGGTTTTCTAAAGCTGGGCTGCAGAGAGATGTTTTGTTAGAAAGCCAAATGCATAGGCCTCTTGCAGAGGTCAGAGTGACATCAAAATGATATTGTGCCTGTTGGGATGTCATTGCCCAAATGGTGCAAGTATGCAACACTTCACTTGTGTAAAGATATCATAGCACATGCAATATTACTTGCCCCCATGAGCATTTATTGCTAAGCATCTACCCAACAGGACAGATTAGGAGATGGATCATTTCGACGGGTGGCAGTGTATCATATTGGGAAACTCTTGGAAGACAGGATCTGCCAAGTAAGTTTTTACATTGCCCCTCCCCACCCTCCCCCCCAGTTTGTAACAAAGGGTTCCCACCTCTGTTCCCATTCAGTGCATACTTGGCCAGACATACCATGAACACAGATAAAATACTGAACATTTAATATAGCCTTTCCTTTGTTGCATTTCTTTTACAAACAACTTTTCCCAGCTGTGTAAAACGGAAACAGCCCTTTATCTATCAAATCCAAATAATCTCGGATGGCTAAAGTTGTTTCTCAGAGGAACTGTAATGGTTTTCTAACCCACAAGGCTTTGCTTCAGACAGATACTGTGACTGTTCTTTCACCCTATTATCTGCCTGGACTTTCAGCAAATGTTATTTGTTTGTCAAAACAGTACCGTCAAAGGGGCCCGTGTTCTCAATTAAAACCTTGACCCTCTTCTAACCTTCTCTGGGAAATGCTCATTAGTGAACTACTCTGCTGCAGGCTGCTGAAAATTTGGAGACAGCACTATAAACACGGAGATTCCAAAGCGCCTCATGTAAGACTAAGTAATTTCCCTCTGTGGGAGTCAGAAGAAGCTCACAAGTTTGATCCTGGGGTGAGTGCTTTACGAAGTTCAGCCCCAGAATTTCAGGGTTGTTCACCTGGGGAAAGGGGCTTACCCTCAGAAGGCTGAAAAAGAAAATGCTTATAAACAGATCAACAATAAAACAGCTTTTCCTCTTTCCCGCTAGTTTATGGAAGACACGAAGGCTGACTAGGGCAAGAAAACAGGCTGTTTGGCTTTCTGGCTGACTCCCAGATTAAATGAATATAATGAACTGAACTGTTTCCTTGCACTCATCATCTTTGTATGTGCCTGGCTATTAGCAATTTACAAAGATGGGCCGCAGACACATTAATGTGCCTGCTATTTGACTCCTGCTATTCTACAAAGAAAAATACATACATGGTGGAACACTCCAGCAGAAGTTCATCTCCCAGGAATTCTTTTCAGTCCTTGACCGCAGAAGCAACAAGACTCCATGGTAACAAGAGACGATGCTCCATATATGCTACTTTCAGATAATGCTCCAGGTCAGAGATCTATTCAGCTGAATGAAGTTCCATTCAAACGGGGGGGGGGGATCTCTTTTCTTAATCTCTTTCCTAAACTCCTGATGCTGCTTCCCTCTTCATGCCTCTCTACCTGAGATATGGGATTATTTACAGTGGTGAAATTAATTTTTTTTTTTACTACTGGTTCTGTGGGTGTGGCTTGGTGGGCATGGCTTGGTGGGCGTGGCAGGGGAAGGATACTGCAAAATTTCCATACCCACCCCACTCCAGGGGAAGGATACTACAAAATCCCCATTCCCTCCCCACTCCTGGGGGAAGGATACTGCAAAATCCCCATTCCCTCCCCACTCTGGGGCCAGCCAGAGGTGGTATTTGCCGGTTGTCTGAACTACTCAAAATTTCCGCTACCAATTTTCCAGAACCTGTCAGAACCTGCTGGATTTCACCGCTGATTATTTACCTATACATTGACACTCTTAAATGCTCTACCATCTGCCAAAAACTTTTACAGAATCCAGCCCTGACTCAGCTATTTCCAAAAAGATATTCTAGTCCTATCTATCCTAACAATATGCAGCTGCTTTCTAAAGTTGAGGCATAAAAGGAACAGTGATAGGGCCGGCCTGATTAGAAAGCAAGATGAATGCAACTTTTTTTTACAATTAAATGTAGGCATGTTTTAACATGCTGCTTTTGGTGTGTTAATCTATAACTGTTGCATATAACTCACTGGGACCTGCAAGTTCTGGCTCTTCAAAGCAGTGTTTTTCAACCTTGGCAACTTTCAGATATGTGGACTTCAACTCCCAGAATTCCCCAACCAGCCATATCTGGAAAATTTAAATCTTAACTGTCTTCTAGCTCATATACAATTTGGAGAAGATGTTTATGTCCCAAGGCATTTTATGCCTATACACATCTACTGATGTCTGCTGGACTTTAATAAAGGTTTCTGATTTATTCATGTATTTGTCAGTTAGGTCTTCATTATTTAAACATAAAGGCATAAAGGAAGACTTGGATTATTATAAAGTGTGGAATAGGTTTTATACATGGTTGGAAAACAGAAATCAATTTAAGAAATAAGAATATAAAGTGAAATTTGATATTAACATACTGGATATAAATGTAAATAATGATCCTGCTAACAAAACAGTTAATTATGAATATTTAAAAATAAAAGAAGGAGCAGGAAGATAAAAGCTAAGAGTAAAGACAAAAGTCGATGCAGAAAGTTGTAAAATTGTATATATCTGTTGCAGGGGTGAAATGTAAAATTTGTTACTACCGGTTCTGTGGGCGTGGCTTGGTGGTGGTGGTAATGTGACTGGGTGGGCGTGGCCAACTTTTTTATTTTTTAACTTTTCAAAGCATTTTTTCTAATGCTTTGAAAAGCGTCTGCCATCAGGCAACTCAGCTGGGATCATCAGAGAGGCTTTTTAAAAAATACCTCTCTGACGATCCCAGCTGAGTTGGCTGATAGTCAGAGAGGCTTTTAAAAAAATGCCTCTCTGCCGATCAAGCAACTCAGCTGGGATCGTCAGAGACTTTTCAAAACATTTTTTTTACCACCTCTTCGGCCAAGAGGTTGCAAAAAAAAAAAAAAAAAAAAAGCTTTGAAAAGCCTCTGATGATTCCAGCTGAGCCACGCGGTCATCAGAGGCTTTTTTTTTAACTTTTAAAAGCATTTTTCGTTGGAAGAGGTTGTAGAAAAAATGCTTTTAAAAGTAAAAAAAAAAGCCTCTGATGATCGCGCGGCTCAGCTGGGCATGGGGGCGTGGGGTGCAGGGATTTTTGCTACCGGTTCTCCGAAAGCTATAGGATTGGGCGACCGGTCCGAACCGGGAGCATTTCACCCCTGATCTGTTGTTAGTATTGTATTTTAACCTCTGATGTGCGTGTGTTTTTGTTTTTGTCTCTTGACTTCTTTTGCTATTGTGTGTTTGGTTTTAAAATGTAAAATACTCAATAAAAATTATTTTAAAAAAGAAAAAAAAAGGCATGTTCTTGTTTACGTGTTATATTGTGGTCCTAAATATCACCAGCAAAAAGAATTGATTAGGCATTCACATAATTTTTTTGTTCTGTCTTGGTTTCCAGAATACCATCTCTCCAAGTGTATTCAGTATTTGTTCTCCTGGCGTTTCCTTTTGATGAGCTGCTCCCCTGCCCCATCTTTTAGGTCTTCTGTTTGGTCCTGCCCTTTTTCCCCCTGCAGCATCAGAGGAAAAACTTAAGCCTCCAGGCTTGAATGACAACAAGCCTTTGCTTAGAAAACACACTATGAAATTTTATGGTTCCTAGTGCATCTACCCCATTTTTGATGATTTCTTTTTCAACATAACCTTGTACTGTTGTTTTTACGCCCATTTAATATTTTTGGTCTAATAAAATTTCATAATGCTAAAACAAAAATTAAGCAACTCTAGGGGGCACTCAGTTTCCTTATAATAATGTTATAATGCAATGGGCCAATTTGCTGTTTATCACATACCTCGTTTTGTTTCCTTTACAGTTGTGTAAACCTTAATGGCCCAAAGTGTTCCTGTGTTGACTATATGCTGAAAGAGATCCTTCTGGATCTATACCTTTTCCTTTTTGCTAATCTGTTTCTGATTTACGTAGAATGTGATTCAAAGCAGAACTCTGCACCTTGGGCTCCATTCCATAGCAGGCCACAGTTCAAATGTCATGTCTCAAGATTGAAACAGGGGCCTCTCTCTTTCTGTAAAACTATGAGGATCAGATTCAAACAGCTTCAGTCTTTGGTTAAGTTTTGAACTTAGTGCTGCCTTGATTCTATTCTTGTTGTTAATAAACAAACTGCATATTTTTTAGTGAGTGTCCCCATCCCATTTAACCCATAGTAAGGGTAACTGGACTCCACTTGTTGCTCAGAATTACTTTCCCACTTGTAAAATCACTGACTGTCCTACTTGGTTTCCAATAGTTTAGGTAAATTCAGCTTCTCTTTTATGTTTGCTTGGTTGCTGAGAAGGGGGTACTCTTAATGGTAGAAACAAATATGATATTGAAACCTCTTTGTTTTCATTGGGTTGCCAAGAAATATAAGAGATTGCCCTCAGCAGGCCTTGGGAGCTGTTTATAAATTTTTTGTCTAAAATTTCATCCAATTTTGAATGGCTAAGAAAATGTATGTTCATCTCCTCCTTATCCAATACGTATACCTTTCCTGCAGGTTGTTCTGGTTGCATCCTATATAAACTCTATCCAAAGTGTTAGACAAGAAAGAAACTGTTGTAGCCTATAGATAAACACAGAAAAGTAGCTCATATACTAGTTTTGACCTTGAGTATTATATCCCCATTGACATATGGCTGCCGAGGGGAAATGTAGAAGGCAAAGAAGGATGTGCTCATACCACTTCAGAGCTGATAAAGGCATGGGCTTTGTGGAGCTCATCTAATTCATTTTCTCAGCAGACCTTATTGGGTCAGGAATAAAGTACAATCATATATCAACCCATTTTTCTCTCCTCCGCCCCATAATATGAAGCATTCTTTTAGCAGAATAATGAAGAAAACTGTGATGTCTAGACTAGAGCAACACAAAGAAACAGAACATTCCAATCAGGGAAAAATATTCCTATGCTACAGTGACTGTTAGTGGCGAATTTGGAGCTTGGGATGGAGCCAAAATTGTGATGGAATGTAGTTCAGATTCCAGGATGGAGGAGGAGTATTTTTTCCGTGTTTTTAAGACTGTAAAATCATCAGTAACAGCAGCATCATTTCTTCTCTTGGCAGGTTTATTCTCTCCCTCCCCCCACAAAAAAAAAGATAAAATGGCTTATTCCAGAGGAGCAAGAGACAACATGGTTCAGATAGCTTGTGTGAAAAAAAAAAAAAGAGTGAAGATGGTTCCTCCGTAATAATTCCCAGAGTACATGTTTTATGGGGATGATAGCATGCTTTAGTTTGGCAAGACTCTGTCTTTAGGTGAGGAACAATAAAGAAATCTGCTTGTAACATTCACAAGGTTTCTTGATTTTTGGAACCTGACAAAAGTTGAGGAACTAAGCCCAGAGTAATAAAAGGAAAAGGTTGGTTTCTGACCCAAGGGCCCTCACAGTTTTAGCAGACCCAGGGAGATAAGTAATTTGTCAGATTCAGCTTGTTAAAAGGGGGGAAAGAAAGGAATGAAAAAAAGCTGGTAATGAAACAAATATATAAAGTCACTCTACTCTATATATGCTTCTTTGCTTCTAATAGAAAACAATATATTTAGCTGAGAGTTGAACTGTGGAGTCCTTGGTGCTCTCTAAGCACCAAGCATCAAGCTCAGAGTGCACCAAGGATTCCTATTCTTTGCTTTCCTATGTCTAACAACAATGGATGGGGAGTATTAATAGATTATTGGGAGAGACCTAACCCCCTATGTCCTTGAAGCAAATATCCAGAAACCATTATGTAAACAAAAAGGACAGAAGCATTAAAATGGTAAGGGCAGCACCAGCTCCAGTGTTTCTCTTTATTGAGGTAAGCAGCACGTTTAATGCCAGCATACCATTTCATCAACTCAACAACGGCAGGATAGCATGTTAATGAGAGTTCCTGACTGTTGGAGATCAGCATTTTGTAGAGTTAACCTTTTAAAGAACTGCTTATGGCCAACAGCCAAAGAGAAGAGACTTAACCATGTGACCTTTTTGGGGGTGGGGGTGGGGAAAGAGTAAACTTGCCAAGTGAAGAAATGATGCAGCTGTTATGGATGATCTTACGATCTTGAAAACAAGGAAAAAATATTCCACATAGACATTCAGCAAAACTACATCCAAGAATTGAATAGAAAAGTGTAGTGTGGTTGTGTTATTGCATTGTGACTTTCAGAAAGATGTTTAAATGGAAGGATCAGCCCACTGAGAAAATTTTGGTGGGTGGGTGCAGGGTGATGATGAACTTTGGCTGGCTACGTTCTGTCCACAATGATTATTTTTGCATGTACATGTCAAGTTAACTGAAGAATTAAGAAATATGGTATGGTTTGCTGAAATTGTGGAGACTCTTTGCATAACCATCTTGGCAGTTTGGGTCATCTGAAAGGGCAAATGGCCAAGGCCTGTTAACAGAGAGCACACCAGGAACAAATATAAATGTCTTAGTGGCAGGTGCAGCTGGATTGCCTGTCATTTGAGCACCTCTGCAATCTCCAATTGTACATAAATATAAAGCTGTATGGCATAGAGAGGAGCTCCATACATCAAATCTGCCCTAGATTGTATCAAGGTCAATTTCAAGTAATTCCATGGATTGCTATAAATTTATTCTGGATTACTATTCTTTTTATCATCTGTCCCATTGATTTTATGGTCCCGGGGTTTGTGATAGTTTCCAAATACTAAGACAAATTTAAGAGATACCTACAAGTATGTTTCTCTAAAACAGAAAATGTAATTTTGCATCTATAAATGAATAATTATCTGAAGCTGAATACATCTGATGCAGGTTTCAAATAACCTTCAAGGGCTATCCCAGGTAGAGTGCATTGCAGTCATCCACTCGTGAGATGACTGGGATTTGTGTGACCATCTCAGGGAGAGATGTGTGGGGAAACAGATTTATTACAAACTGAGTGGCATTCAAAAACACAACTGGAACCTAGAGCCATCGAGAATATAATAAACTAGATTTAGGGGTGAGTACTGAGGGCTAGATGATGGGACAACTCTCAAACAGAAGCCTGAGTGCCCCTGAATCAGTGGTAGGTTTCAAATTTTTTTACTACCGGTTCTGTGGGCATGGGGGCATGGCATGGCTTGGTGGGCGTGGCTTGGTGGGCATGGCAGGGGAATGATACTGTAAAATCTCTATTCCCACCCCACTCCAGGGGAAGGTTATTGCAAAATCCCAATTTCCTCCCGATCAGCTGGAACTTGGGAGGCAGAGGATAGATGGGGCGGGGCCAGTCAGAGGTGGTGTTTACTGGTGTCCAAACTACTCAAAATTTCTGCTACCGGTCAGAACCTGCTGAAACCCACCTTTGCCCTGAATGCAGTCCACCCACAGATTCCCAATATATCCACCCTGTCCATCATGACCTTGATGATAATGCCTGCCCTGTCTTCTCCTCACAGTTTCCTCAAAACTTTAGTTCTCCCTTCCTGAACTGCTCTTGCCTCAAGGTACATGACACCTAGCCAGCTATGGTACTTAGTTGCTGTGGAAAGCCACACAAGCCCCATCAAACTCCAACCGTCACTGCCCACTGCCATCCAGTTAAAATTTCAAGTGGTTGGCTTTCTAAAAAAACTCAGGTCTAGCAGAAAGGCTTTAATAGGTTGTCTAGGTTCTCAGTCATCCAAGTCATGGTTGTCCCCAAGGTGGTTTTTTTTCAAGGCAACTGGATTTTCTGGTTTTTCTTTGAAGACATTTCACTTCTCAACCAAGGAGCTTCTTCAATATGAGTGCTATAAGGTTTTGGTAACATCTGAATGTAGATGTTATATAGGTAGCCCTTGACTTACAAGCATTCATTTAGTGACAGTTTAAAGTTACAAGAACACTGCAAAATTGACTTATGACTATTTTCATATTTATAACCGTTCCAGAATCCCCATGGTTATGTGATCAAAATGCAAACACTTGGAAACTGGCTCATATTTATGACAGTTGCAGTGTCCCAGGGTCATGTGATCACCTTTTGCAACCTTCTGATAAGCAAAGTCAATGGGGAAGCCAGATTCACTTTACAACCATTTTACTAACTTAGCAACTGCAATGATTCACTTAAAATGGTGGCAAGGAAGAGCATAAAATAAGACAAAACTCACTTAACAACTGTCTTACTTATTCTGGACTCAATTGTGGTTGTAAGTCGAGGACTACTTGTAAAAGCCTTTATTCCCAATTGACAATTGAGCAACAGCTCCTGGCTATGATCATGATTAGCTGTAGTCTCCTTCATTCATCTTCCAAATTTATACTTCATATACTCCGCATTTTATTAGATTAGGATTCCAAGTCTGCCAATCTTAGTAGTACAGTAATATCGACTGGTCTTATTTAGCCTCGCGGTGGGAATGAAAAGGAAGCATACTAAGTGGCTGGTAGAATGTGCTCACAGATAAACGAGGAAAAAGATCAAATGCCTTGAGACCCAAAGCTGACTTGGTAATATTAAATTGGCCTGATCTCTTCATTGGAATGTTTAAAAAAAATGACTTGAAATCAAGGAGTGTTGGTTGTTGTGGCCTTTCTTATTCAATTGAACATCAAGCCAGCAGTCAGCTGGTGTTTTTACAGAATCTGGATGGTGTGTTAATACCCACAGACTGAATTGAATGCCTGTTTAATTCATTGCTTTTTAATCCAATCTTCTCTCTTTTTATCCCATCCTGTTTGCATGTTGTTGCTGTTGTGTTTATAGTTTGCAGAGTAACCAGATGCTCAAGGAACAAAGGGAGTTGCACGGATGCAAAAAGACTTAAGCCAATGAAATAGGTTTGTGCCAGAAAATATTTTATTCATAAACCACCCTGACTCTGGGTGGTTTACAAATAAAAACCATAAAAAAATGATGTATTTTAGAGAAATGAGCGCAACTTGCAATAACAATATGAGTTATCCATGCATAGGTGAGATGGGCAATGTAGAAATGCGATAAAAAAATAAATGAAATGGAAAAACAGCCATTTTGGAGACTTGGTAGTCTTGGCCTAATTAATCTGGGAAGATTAATTTAGGCAAGAAAAAATAAAACAAATGCACAGGTATAGTATAGCTGGTACCTGACTCAATAGTAGTAACTGTGGGAAGGATCTTGGAGTCCTAGTGGACAATCACCTAAATATGAGCCAGCAGTGTGCTGCAGCTGCCAAAAAAGCCAATACAGTCCTAGGCTGTATTAATACAGGGATAAAATCAAGATCATGTGAAGTATTACTATCACTTTATAATGCCTTTGGTAAGTCCACGCTTGGAATATTACATCCAGTTTTGGTTGTCATGATATAAAAAAAGATGTTGAGAATCTAGAAAGAGTGCAGAGAACCACAACAAAAATGATTAGGGGACTGGAGGCTGTTGAAGAATGTTTGCAAGAATTGGATATGTCTAGTTTAATGAAAAGAAGAATTATTGCAGTGATTGCACTGTTCCAATATCTAAGGGGCTGCCACAAAGAAGAGGGAGTCAACCTATTCTCCAAAGCACTCAAAGGCAGGACAAGAAGCAATGGAGGGAAACTAATCAAGGAGAGAACCACCCTAGAACTAAGGAGAAATTTCCTGACAGTTAGAACAATTAATCAGTGGAAAAACTTGCCTCCAGAAGTTGTGGGTGCTCCAACACTGGAGGTTTTAAAGAAAAGTTTGGACAATCACTTGCCTGAAATGGTAAGCAGGGTTTCCTGCTTGAGCAGAGGGCTTGGACTAGAAGACTTCCAAGGAGCCTGGTTTAGCTCAACAGACAGAAGCACAGGAATTTAACACCAGCTGTCTGCAATTAGAGTAAGATCGAATCTCGCCAGGCTCAAGGTTGACTCAGCCTTCCATCCTTTCTAAGGTAGGTAAATTGAGGACCCAGTTTGTGGGGGCAATAAGCTGACTTTGTATAAAGATACAAAACTATGAAGGCTATTGCTTAACGCACTGTAAGCCCCCCTGAGTCTCCGGAGAAGGGCGGCATATAAATCAAATTTTAAAAAAAAAGATCCCTTCCAATTTTGTTATTCTGTTATTCTGAAAATTCTAAAAGCATTGTAAATGTACTCATGGTCTATCTTTTCCTTTATTGATTTTTTTTTTAAAAAAAAATCTTCAAAAAGCATTCTAGAAACAGAGAAGTGAAGTTTCAGCCAGTATAGTGTGTTGGTCTCAGGTGCTGGATATGGATGGGCAACTAAATTTACTATGAAGCTCTCCTTGTCTTAGCTCAGTCTACTTGACAATGTCATTGTTGTGAGGATAAAATGAGGGAAGACCCCTTCATGTGTGCACAGGTAAAAGCAAGGATATTAAAGTATATATTTTCGGGGTGGGAGGAGAAACAACAAATTTCAAGCTTCTCCTGGATATAGACACTATGCTTTTCCCAGGGTTCAGCTCAAAGATTGTATCTCACCAAAAGGAGAGGTGGAACATTCTCATGTGAACTAAGAAAAAGAAATGAGGGGTTTCATTCCACTCTAATTATTCTCAAAATGCTACGTTATTCTACAGCCTCAGTTTACTTCCTTGGGGCTCTTGCTATTTGGCAAGGAGAAAGATGTGGGGCTTTTGTTACTATATAGGTTGTTGAGTGCGGATTTGTGATTCTGCCCACCTGCCTGTCTTTCCCCTCCCTCCTTCCCCCATGTGAAAACAGCAGCCTCCATTCCCAGAAACAGCCTATTGGTTACCATCACCACTTTCACACGCTTGCTTGGCCAGCAATGTCCTTAGATATTAACTCCAAACATTTTTTTTATACCAGAGGCCCCTAATAAAATTTCAGGCCAAGGGCAGAAGTCAATAAATATGGTTGAACCCCATATTTTGAAGCATACACATTGCTGTCTAAAGAAACTCTCTAAGTCTATTAAACCCAGAGTCTAAAATGACCTAACTGCACTATTGAAAGAAACTCAGCGGGAGCCAATGCAAGTCCTGCTGGTGAGCTCATATCCTCAGTTTCATTAGTTCATTAGCTTGATGGGGTGGCAGCAGCAGCTAATTTCTAATGCATAAAGATGGACCAAATGCAAGTCTTTTGTAAAATACTTATTGGAAAAGGTCCAACTGCAGAGGGGCTTTTATACGGCTACATAAAGTCTACTCTATGAAGTTTCCCTCACCTGCAACTAACCTTTTCAAATGAAACAAGAAGATATTTTCCTTCAGGCAGCTGGAGGAAAAGCAACCTTGAAAGATTTCTAAATTTTGATGTTGAAAATCAGCTATTTCCTGTGCTGTATATTTCATGAGAACATATTACGTTCAGTTTCAACCTCTGGAAATGCACATAAAAATGACCCCCTTTGGACACAATCAACACTGGAAAGTATTCTGAAAATTTGTTCAAATGGTAGAGCAGAAGGAATTCTAAATCATGGTTGTCCATTTAGATGACATTTTTGTAGGTTCAAAGTATTAAATATCCTTGGGCTGACCATTTGTACTTAAGATTAAATATTCCCCAATGACTTTATGAATACTTACATCATTTTAGTGTCAATAGGTTGATCCTTGTGCAATTCATTAGTGAACCCTTTATTTTTGTTGACTTTATAACTCGGATCTATCTCCTTGGCAAAGACATACCAACACTTTTTTGAGTTGCATGAAAATGGGCTGGGGTTTTTAAAATCATAATTAGGTCTTACTTTAGATCAAGGGCATACCCTCAAAACATCAAATAGGTTAACCTACCAGGACTATAAGCCACTATTCATTTGTAGAGTAGGATTGGACCTCATCATCTTCCAGATACTGCCAGACTACCACAGATATATCTGCCCATAGTTTCTACTCTACTTTAAAAGTAGTACACACCTCTTTTACAGTGGTTCAAACTTTGCTATCCAGTTTGCCTGCTGTGCATTATTTTGTTCTAGGTAAACTTCTGCAGTTATGGTAGATTGGCTACTACACAGAATGTAGAAATGACCTCTCATTTACTGTAAGTCAGTGATTGCTACAGTGCATATCCGTAAATGAGGTGCACTGAAGGTATTTTACAAACTATGAATCGCAATAGCATAGCTGTTGTAACATTTGCCTGATATATATATAGGACTCACTGGTTTGAAACCTACCTTTTAAAAAAATATATATTATTTTTCTTTTGCTCAGTGCTTTAGTTTCCCCCCTTGTATATTTATTTATTTATTTATGGAAGTCCACCAGAGCATCAATTAAAACATTTTAAACTATGACATGCTTTTCTCTTAAGTGATGGAAAAACTGTGTTGCTCCAATGGACATACACACACACAAACACACACAAACTTGGAGAAAAGAAGGTAGCTCAGGAAATGAAAAAAAAATTGAATAACAATTGTTAATTGTTTCTGCTGGATTTTGAATCTTGACATTCTACATGTGAGGCAAGTTCTTGCTTTATTTCTTAACAATAGCATTGACAGACCTTATTAAAAATAAATTAGGAAAATGGAAGAAACAAAATTTTATTTCAAAGCTGTTTTTTTTGTCCCTAAATATATGCACATATTGATTGCTTCATTGTGTGTGTGAATGATTTAGCAAAATGTACACAATTTTGTATCTTGATCTGTGATTGTGTGTGCATACACACAAGTATATGTATATGTAGATCCAGTAAGAGCCACTCAGAGAAAAGATGCAAATTATTTTCTTGGAACATTAAGTTGAAAGCGCATATAAGCAGAGGAATTGTCTAATGAGAAGCTGTGGTAGTTTGCAGTCTGGATTGAATGCTTTGGAAGCAGTTGCCAGAGTATTTTAGTCTAGAGAAGTTTTTTGTTTTTAACCAGATCAAAGTTAAGTCACATCAGGACAGGAACAACTTAAGAGTCCAGTAGATAGGCTCCAAGTCAGACAATTGACTGTTCTGCTCAGTATTACTTACACTGACTGGCAGCTCTCCAGGGTTTCTGGCGGGTAGTTTTCCCAGTTGTATTTGGAGATGCTAAGAATTTAACCTGAGGACCTCTATATGCAAAGCACATGATCTGCCATGAAGTACAAGATTCTCTCAGCAGAGGATCTAGTTGACAGAAGGACAATTATGATAGCGTGTTGCCATAAAAACCAAAACTATGCTTATTTTAAGTTCTCCCAGGTCTGGTCTAGAAGGAAATGCTTGAAAACCAAAATGTAATGTGGTCTGTCTTGAAAAGACTTCCAGCTCTATAATTCTACAGTTTAAGTAAAGTATGAATTTTCTTTAGAAGCCATAGCTTTTCATTTGCTTCCTTTAACACTTGTGTATTTCACATAAAATAGAGTGGGCATAGATCTTTTAAAAAAATAATCCAAGTCCATAATAATAAAAAAAAAGGTTGAATCCTGTTGATGGCATCCGTGGGAATTAAGTCAGTTTTCATTAGCCAACTGAAGAATAATGTTCAAGCTTTCAGGTTTCTAGGAATCTTTTAGCTGAAAAAAATTCAGAAAAAAAACCCAGTTTGCTTTTTGTATGATTTTGAGATAAATAAGTAAACAACATGCCTCCATGGATAGAAGAAAAGCACTCCCTGTTTACGACTTCATGTTCATCAAATTCCATTTGACATAGGGTGGATATAGCAATAGCAATATCACTTAGACTTATATACCGCTTCCCAGTGCTTTTCAGCCCTCTCTAAGCAGTTTACAGAGTTAGCATATTGCCCCCAACAATCTGGATCCTTTCACATCCTCTTTCCTTCTATAATTTCTGTCCTTTATATAGTCAGCAGATTCTCCCAGCCTATGCTTTGGTCACTACATCCATACATGGGGCAGAATTTTCAGCATAGTTTTTCCTTGCAAGATTTGTTTCTCTTGCCACGTACATGTATACATCCAAACTAGACTGTGTTGTTTCACTGAGTCATATAATATATGTGGGGACATGCATAATTTTGTATCTATTTATTTATCTTGTCATGTTTATGTTTATATTAGAGGTGGAATACCATTTGATAGCTGTATGCAATGTAATTTCCTTTCAATGTATGCTGAAAAGAAAATTAGGCCCTCTATTTTTTCAAGGTGATCAAATGTAATTTTATAATTACAGCTCTCTGCCAACTTTGCATCACCTGGAAGATCTTTACATCGTTTGACCTGGGTGCCAGTTACCCCAGTAATGGGTTTCAATTTCAGTCACTGCCAGTTCACTCGTGGGTGTGGGTGTGCTTCTGTGCATGCACAGAGACATCTGGGCGGATGGGCGGAGCCTCCTGCCACCGCTGCTACCGATTCGCCCAATCCAGGGCTAACCGGTAGCAACTCACCACTGAGTTATGCCCTTTCCTGGGTTGGGGAGGGCTTATAGTCAGTTACTCATGCCCTGGTCACTTCATGGCTTGACTATTGCAATGCACTCTATATAGTGCTCTCCTTGAAGACCACTCAGAAGCTTCAACTGTTTCAGAATGCAGCAGTGCAGGCAGTGATGGACATGGCTCTGTATGCCCATGTTACAACTCTGCTTCATCAGCTGCAATGGTTGCCAGTTTGTGTGTGTGATTTAAGGTACTGATCACTACTTATAGAGCACAGGGCCTGGTTACCTGAGGGATTGCCTGTCTCCCTGACCAGTCCAATCTGACCAGCTTGGCACACTCTGGATTCCTTTAATTAATAATGCCATCAACTGGAATCCTGAAGCATGTCTTTTCTGGTGTAGAGTTTGCCCTTTGGGATGAAGTTCCTCCAGAGAGTTGAATGGCCCACCCTACTGCTGTTTTGAAAGCCCCTGGAGATATAACTACAGACCTTTTGACACAAATTATTGAGGCACCTTTTCTTTTTCTTATCCCCCCCCCCGTGTTCTTAGGCATCTTTATTTCTTTTGTGGTGTTGGGTTTTGTGTGTCCCCCCCCCCATATGTTGTATTTTAATTTTTTAAAAATGCTTTTAACTTTTTGTAAATTGCCCAGAATCAGTGGGAGTCAGATGGTGTATAATTTCAGATGATGATGATGATGATTTTTGTTTTTATTGTGAAGATACATCAGCACAATACTCATCTATCATGTTGGGTAGCTAGAGGATGTCAGTTTCATGGCATTATGTGCTTATCCACACAGTTAGGAGTTTGCATAATGTGTCCAACATAACATAATTTGTACCTGGTCATTTAAGCCACAAGTCAATATGATCGATCCATTTATTTATTCTCTTGGCTACCCATGATATTTTTAGGAGCCTTGTCCAACACCAAAGTTCAAAAGCAGAAATACTCTATACTGCTTTTTCAAAGTCCAGCTGGTGCTTCCTCAGAGTGTCAACAATTTTCTGCATGATTCTGATCTTTGTACATGTAAACACATCACGGCATTTGACTATCCTTTCCAATGTCTTCATGACTACTCTACTACTGTGCAGTGGTGGGTTTCAATTTTTTTACTATCAGTTCTGAGTGTGGCTTGGTGGGCATGGCAGGGGAAAGGATACTGTAAAATCCCCATTGTCTCCCCAATCCAGGGGAAGGTTATTGCAAAATTCCCATTTCCTCCCGATCAGCTGGGACTTGGGAGGCAGAGAATAGATGGGGACAGGGCCAGTCAGAATTTTTACTACTGGTTCTCCGAACTACTCAAAATTTCCGCTACCAGTTCTCCCGAACTGGTCAGAACCTGCTGAAACCCACCTCTGAGTCTGTGGCATATTTAACAATAAGTTAGGCATGTCTGAACTGAGTGGGGCCAATTGAGTCAACAAAATGAGTCTGGATTGGACTGCATCTCAAAGGGAAAATGTAGCTTGGTCTGCTTTATTAAAAATAAATAAATAAACCAAGACATTTGTCTTTGGGCTGTGTAAATGCATAATGATCATAATGATAGCATTATGCTTACAGAAAGCTTCGAGTCACATAACACTGAATCCAAATGCTTCATTATGAGAAAATATAGTACATTTTACAGGTAGGAATAGTTAAGAGAAATGGATCAGTGTTTGTGAAGCCAGGAGTAAAACAATAGCCTCCCATAGAAAATCAATTTCTTATCAGTCAGGATGGACAAAAGCTAACAAAAAGTTCAGATTGTTTATAAAGCCACAGGGCAGTTTCAAGGACAGCATCTCTTATCAGGAGTTGTACCAGATACTACATTCTGCCTATGGTTCAGAGTGCATCAGCAAACCAAACGAAACATACAAAATTAATGTAAGGTTGAACAATTGGAAGAAACCTTTACGTTTCACACACCTCTGCCAAACTTACAATGCTGGGAAGAGGATCTTCCCTCTTTTGACTGAACAAGTATTTGACACTTTAGCTTTAGCATAGATCTGGGGCCTTTCATTTAGTTGTATGAAAAAAGATTCATAAAAGGAGAGAAGAAAAGAGGGGGCAGAAGCTGATATTTTGAGAGACCCTCTTTACTAGATAATTTAGCTCTGTTGAATCATCATTTCAGAGATACGTCCTTACCTAAACAAAGAAACAGAATGACTACGGGTGGGCAAAACAGCAGTGGGAGCAGGAGTGATTTCTGATTTCCTGACCGCTTCCCCATTGAGTTTCCTTCTGGGAATCCAGCAGAGAGCATCAGGAATCTTCCTTCCTGGTTGGAGTAAAGGTAAAGGGTAAAAGAGCAGTCCCAAAAAAGTAAAAAGTAAAAATGAAAGTTAAAAGAAAAGATGAATGAAAAATGATGGAAATGACTGTACATGTAAATGTGTTATGAGAAATAAAAATAAAAAACTTTTTAAAAAGGGAATCTTTCTTCCTTCCTTCCTTCCTTCCTTCCTTCCTTCCTTCCTTCCTTCCTTCCTTCCTTCCTTCCTTCCTTCCTTCCTCTCTCATTCACTCACTCCTAACTCTCCCATTATTTTGCTTGACAGAAGCAAATTATACATCTCTTTTTATATAGATAAGTGAGAAAATCTAGTTAAAGCTAGTTAAATATCAAGTAAACCTTCTTCATACTACTACATCCTAATGGCTTTTGAACTGCTGCTGAAAATTGGTCCAGATTCCTGTCCAGTGAATAGGATTTTGCTCTTTTCTGGAAGAGTAAGGAGGAAAAAAAATCACATTAAACTAATCAGTATTAACTACGTTTAAGCAAATGCCTTTGTAAGTCAATTTACTTTGTATTAAAGGCAGATTTTGTTCAGGGAGGGGGATGTCCGTGGAGGGTTATATGCTCATTCTAATTTATATGTTCCTCTCCTTCTCTCTCTTATACAAAACAATTTCTCTCCCTTTTTCTCATCCTTTCTGTCAATACAGAATAGAACATAGGTGTTCTCCAATATACTCTTTTTTCGCACTGCAATTGGGATTTTTGCATGCCATCCTGGTTTTCAGAAATGTCATCTAAAAGTATTCCAAGCAAGCAAAACCCATTGTGGTATATGACTTGATCTGAAGAAAGCTGACTGTGATCATTCTTGGAAGTAGGTCTGAGGCATCCAGTGTTGGGTATAAATGCAACAATGTGAAAAAATATCTGATCAATCAATATAACTCTGTTGCTTTTTGCAGAAAGATTTGTAGCCATAATTAATCTTTAATCTTCAAACAAATCTTTAAAAATAAGAACAAGCTTGGGGTAATAGAATTAGCCATGCTAATAGATTCTGGCTCTTTAAACTCCATTAATGGTTTCCAAGTGCTTTGTTTCTTAATTGGAAAGGCATAAACAAAAAATCCTAATTGGGATTTCTGAGTATTGTATAGCAACTACAAGAGATGGATTCCATATGGCAATCAGAGTTGGACCAGTCCCTACAAAGTCATACAAATAATGTTGATATATATAATAGCAGAACTATCATAGGCATTGGGATCATCATGCTGGAAAGGTCATAACTGTGAAAAACGGTCATGAATCACATTTTTCAGTGTCGTCGTAACTTTGAATGATCATTAAACGAACTGTTGTAAGTTGAGAACTACCTGTATTCTATAATTCATTATGGACTTTTATGGCCAGCCTCTTATTCACTTTAATGATTAAGCAGGGGTGGGTTTTTTTGAGGAAAGTACAGGGAGCACCCATCAATTTGTGGTAGTAATGACTTACTGTATTTTTCGGAGTATAAGACGCACCTTTTTTCCCCCTAAAAGGGGGTGAAAATTTAGATGTGTCTTATACACTGAATGTAGCCCCGTCCACCCACTGGCCTCCACCCTTTGGCCTCTGCCTTGCAGCAGTTACCTCCTTGCAAGCAAACAGCAAGAAAAAGCAGCTCCTTTCAGCTTCATCACAGCCTAATTAGCACAAGTTGATTGGATCGGCTTCCCGACTCTCAGCTGATTTGCTCTCAGCTGTTTTGTGCAGGGCTGTGCTGCTTGCTGCAAAGAGGTAAATTGCTGGAACAGATTTTTTCCCCCTTGTGTTAATCAAACTATGCTGAAAACGAAAATGAAAGTAAAGCAGGCTGTTTGCTGTAAGGAGGCAAAATTGCTCAGAGGCAGAGGGAGATTTCTTTTTCTTCTTTTCCTCACCAAAAAAGGCAGGTACATCTTATACTCCGAAAAACACGGTATTTGTTTTGTTAAAAACTGGTCATTCAGCCAGACTTATGTCAACCAATTCTTCCCATACTTTCCAAAACAAATTTTATTTCCAAGCTACATTTGTTTCCACTTTGGCAAGTCAGGATTTGGTTCTATTCAGTGGTGGTATTCAGCCGGTTCTATCCGGTTCAGATGAACCGGAAGCGGCAGCTGCGGGAGGCTCCGCCCATCCGCCTGGACGCCATCACATCCCGTTTCTGATGCTCTGTGTATGTGTGGAAGGTTCTGCGCATGCACGGAGGTGGTGCGTGCACTCACATTTGCGAACCGGTAGCGAAGGTAAGTGAATACCACCCCTGGTTCTATTGTTCCTTTTCCATTTGTAGGCTGGTAATGCCTAGCGAATACAGCCATACGAATGTTCAGTTCAATATGTTCAAAACTGTCTTGGTCAAGTCACTTCATTTCATGGATTTGAAGAGAATCATGAAGTGAATTGGATACCTCCAAATCCTATGATTCTGCACATGTACAGAAATAGCTTTTTCTGAATAATTCAGAAGTCCAAATCAACTCAGTTTTATTTTCCAATTTCATTATTGAGATAAAATATCTTCAATGTTCTAAATCTAAAAGAAGACTTTGGATTCATTTAAATAGCTGATGATGAATATAATGTTGAATATCCATAATTATATTAAGAGGTTATGTTCCAATAAAGAAGGTTCGATATTTCCTAAGCTGCCATCTGTTAGATCTCTAACAGCCACTAACAATTGATTAGGCATTTATCACAGCTGTTAATAATTTATTAAATCTTTGTTAGCTATCAATAGTGTGACCCAGTTTATTAGGATATCTAGTTTAATGTTTCTCCTATTGATTTAAATGGCACTCAGCTAACTTTCGTAGTAATGGCAGGTAATCGTTGGCTCCTTTAATCAAATCAGAATATTTTAGGTATGCAACCCTCCTTCTGTCTAAGGTCATCAAGAACCTTTCTTCAATTACCAAATGTTGCCTGATTGATTGTCAGGAATAATGAAGTGAAAATTGCCAGCAAATAACAATAATAGTAAAAACGTTTCTGAATTAGGTCTTTAAAATTCCTCAGATTTGCTGTAACTTAAATTCTATAGATTCTTACCTAATGCAAGCACTCATAAGGCTCAGGAGGGACCATTTCAGATATAATCTACCTGTTTGTCCTCCTGTAATTTTTGAGAAGAGAGAAAATACATATTTGCCCCATGAATTGTGCTGTTTCCAACTTTGTGGGAAAGTTTTTGTTGCATTGCCTTTAAGGTCAGTCATGACGTTCTCACTATTTCTTGACTCATCCCACCTCTTGGTCTTTGTCAGCTAAATGTATCATTTATATATTCATTTTTCATTCAGGAGCTCAAGCTGGCATACATAGCACTTTGTTCGTTTTTGTTCATAACAATACTGTTGGTTTCGGATCAAAAGAGAAAGATTGACCTTATGTCCTCTAACAAGCTTCTGTAGCCCTCACCTTAATCATCACATCACCTTAACTCTGCGCTGAAGCTTTTCTTTTATCTTTCCCTCCCCTCATTGAACTTCAGCATTATATTCCTGGGGGTTCTGCTGTCTGTTTCTGCACACACACACTTTTCTTTCTTTCATCTCTTCCAGCCAGTCCATAATCATAGTCATAGCTATTCGAAAAGGCACCCAAATGCAAACTTCCTATCCAAATGCCAACTTTCTATATCACCCTCTCAAGTTACAGGAATCTGGACCTGGTTAGTTCTTGAATAGGAGACTTCTGAGGAATACCAAAAATAAATTGAAAGTTAAAAAAAAAATATTTCTGGAGATGGTAAATCATCTCACCAAGAAAAGTCCATGAAGGCCAGAAGTCATAAAAGTCAAGATCTTAAAGGGAATTTTCTACCGGTACAATGATAGCATTTGTTACCAACACTGTTTGCATCAGCAGCATAGTACATGTGTCATATTTTTTGCCACTTTTTAAACAAGCACACTTTTTATGTGTTCTTTTTTCTATTATCTTTGACATGTATTACCAGCCTTATTATCTTTAATGTTGCTCTTTACTTTCTTTCTTTAAGACAAAGCTTCTTTAAAAACAAAGCAATAAAAATAATCCAGTTTTAAAGATCTTAAAGAGTTCCCCCTTTTAATCAGCATATTTACAATTTAAAAAATATTCCTGGTGAACACTCTCCCAAGAATTGTGCAGACAAACTGAATCTCGTGTAATAAATAATGATAGAATAAGGTGTGCATAGACAAGAAATGTTTAGCTGCCGCTTTTATGACATTATCAAAAATGATATTGAATAATCTTTGAAAATAAAATCAAGCATGTCCAGAATTTTGGTCCTACAGGGGCAGACCAGATGGCCATGAGAAGGCCACAAACCGGATTTAAGCTCAGTATCTTTCAATGCATTTATAGAACAACTGCCTGCAATATATAATTGTCTAGGTTATCCATCACCTCCTACAGAACAGTTAATTATAACTGGAACTACTACAGAGGAACACTACTATCTAATACATTGTTTCTTTGGGGTCAGGGAGGAAAGTGGACTCATATTCTTTATTTGTGTGTTTTGTAGCCCATGCTGGAGAATGAAGATAGCAGACATGATTGTGGTTTCACTCTGCATCATGCCCTATTTTTTTATAATTATTTTTAAAAATAATATTAAAATATATCAATAAAAATAATATCTACCAAGTGGCAAGAAGGGAAAAAAGCCAGTATAGAATTTTACTGAACTTTGATAAGAGAGTTTCCACTTAGAGCAGAGATGTCAAACTCAATTTCATTGAGGACCGCAGCAGGGTTGTGAGCTCGGGGGGCCGTGGCAGGCATGGCTGGGTGGGCATGGCCAGTTCGATGTCACTTGTGTCATTTTCGGCCGCGACAGCCTCCTGCAGCACTCTATGGTGAAAATGGAGCTCGGGGGGGGGGCTCATGTGGCCCTCCCAGGCCCTGTTTTTGTTTGCGACGGCCTCCTGTAGTGCTCTGCCAGCAAAAATGGAGCTCAGGGAGCTCCTTTGTTGTTTCCAGGGTGGCCCTGCAGCCCAGATCTAAGTACCCTGCAGGCTGGATCCAGCCCACTGGCCTTGAGTTTGATACCCTGACCTAGAGAGATAATCATAATGAGATGTTAGTTACATACTATCCTCTATAAAACAGTCAGGAACCACAAGTTCTCAGATATCTCAAGAACCTTGTTTATTCTATATCTATCATGGAAAAGCTCTGGCCTAGGACAATCCATATTGTGCTCCTAATCTGGCAAGGAAGCTGCTTCTTCTAGCTGGCTCCCCCTTCCCCACTGCTCCTCAAAAGCCTTTGTCTCTGAGTGGCAGTAGATCACAGATCACATTTTTCCTTCTATGCTATAATAAAGCCTAGATAGATATTTGGAGAAACTTAAGTCTTCAGGCTAATCTTATGCCCTGTCCTGCTCTAGATGGAGATGGGCTCAGTGACTCCTTACATACCACAAGCCAAAATGGCTATGCCTTGATGGCACAGGATGTACTCAAGTTTCTGATCTTCTCCATCTACAGAACATTCAGATAAACTTAACAGCTTTCAGGATATGTCCTTATGTCATTAAAAACTATTCTGTATCTCTCAACAGAAAAGATCTGTGCCTTCAGAAAAAATGGTTTTAGCAATTTTATGTCTTTTGCTTTTCAAAAAACCTCAATGAATAAAAAATCCATGCACATACGGTACTTCTTTGTACTATATGAAATACGAACTGAAATATTTCTATTGAAAAGATTACTGTGGTTAATAATCTCTTAAATAGAAATATTTCAGTTCATATTTCATATAGTACAAAGAAGTACCTTATGTACATGGAGTTGTTATTCACTGAGAGCTAATGTAGGTCAATTCTCCTCTCTTGTTCATAGTTTAAACTTTTCTTTCTATATTACAAATATTGCAGCCGAAACAAGTGTAAGCAATTAAGCAATACACAGATGTTGCAGCAGTATGCAAACCCATATCTCCTTGCAAACACTAATTTTATTGTTCTGTAAATATCTTTCCACTCCTTTTTTCCCCAAATCCTTTTCTGTAAATAGGAGTGTGGATGGTTATATCAAGAAGTTATATAGTATGTATATCTGACACAGGTGCACACCTGCCCATATAGCTCAAGCAAGGCTTTATTACTTAGGTGGATTGATATTCCTTTGGAAAAATATTGTTAATCCTATAGAGAAAGGATATGTTAAATTTACGTAAAACTGAATCCATGAAAAGTGGGGAAATATTTGTAATTGTTCATTTCCAAGATACATTGACTGTACATGGGGAGCAGAAAGCGTGCCACCAAAACATATTATCGGCAGATTTCTCATGCATCCAATTAAACATACATCCTACTTTTTCTTTTTACCTTGCATTGGTAATCATGGATTTTTCTAAGACACCCTTTGCTCCATAACTTTCTACCAAACTTTTTACAGTTCATTGTACTTTGCCAAAAATAGTGACTTCACATGGATTATCTGTGTCCCCAAACATTCATTTTTCTTGTTAATGTTGTTAAAATGTGGAAATCTGGATAGCCCTGAGTTTATCGGAAATTCATTATTAATATTAAAATTCATCTACGTAAACTTCAGGTTAAAATTAAAAGTAAGATTTTCAATATCTTAATGAATATTTTAAAGATCTTCAGATGCCAAATAAATCAGCACCATTGCACTGAATAATGTGTTGGTGCATGATTATTACTGTTATTTATTACAGAAAGCTAAAGGAGTCTTGCATAGTTTATCTTGATATGCCAAATCACCAGCATGCAAAATCCTTAAACAGCAGATCCAAGGAGGTCTCACAAGAGTTCAAGATGTTGCTTTTCTGCTACTTCATTCATTTTTCTGCTAGGACCAATTCATCTACAACTTTATGGTTAACAGATCATCTGTTTGCACACCAACAGTTTAAACAAGGTTCACTGAGAAATTTTCAGCATTCCTTAATGTTGTGTGGCTTTAATTTGATCCAAATCTTATAAGGGATTAAGATGTGGGACATCTGGAATTATCTGTAAAAAATTAGTATCTTAAATATCTGAATAAAAATCAAAATAGCCTTTTCATTTCATGTAATGATGGGTTGGCTGATGTCTTGATTTATTTAATATACTAACTAGTAATTTGGTTTGTTTGGACTTGGTTTAGGGTGTTATACAAACCCAACTGGTTTTTAAAGTGATAAATTATTGTCTAAAGGTTATATGACTCAGACAATTTTGGTTGCTTCAGGGAACAGCAATTATCCCAAGCAGAGCTTGGAGTGATGTATTTTGTAAACTATCAGCTTTAGGGCCTGATTCATATATCACACTATGCCATAATGTGATTTATTGGTTTGGCTTAGCATGTTGTGTGAATTCACCCACTGCAATTTATAAGCCATGCTTCGTAGTTTAACATAATATATTAATTCAGCCAAGATCTACAATTTGCTTAAATCTGATGCTGGCTCATTAGAAAGACTCTAATAGACATTAGCAATAGACAGTATGCTTGAATATGGTTTAGATCATCTTTGAAAAACTGGACTCCCATTCTGTGTTAAATTATAAAGTGGTTTGCTTAGTTTTGGTTTAATGTGGTATATGAACATAGTCATTCTGGTTTATAAACTATGATTTATGGTTCAATATAAAGATACGAAGAAAGCCATTTAACTTATTCAGCAAAGTTGGATTGACATGCAACATTAACCAGCTAATATGGAAACTGGGCTTCTTGGAGAAACTATATTGGAGATATTGTGGGTAGTATGTTTCTTGATCTGTGATGGGTCAATCTGAAGGTGACACTTCTCCTATTTCCACTGAAGGATGCTATAGGCATCATAAAGTGTCAAAGGTGAACTAGTGAACTAGTCCAGTTACTAAAGGTATTGGCTAGCTTATATTATGAACAGCTGTAGGCTAGTTTGACAGTAAACATGATAAATAAGCAAAGAAGAAATAAATTTTGAATTTCTCCAACCCATTGAGCAGTGCTGTTCCTTTTGTTTCCATTAAAGAAGAAGCAGATGCAAGGCCAACATCTAAAGTGACTATAAAAGTTTGGATAATTATTTTTCTTTTGTGCCCTCCCCATTTCAATATGAACATAACTAATTTGGCCTTGTTTGATCTTGGAACAACTTGAATACAACAAATGAATACATTTGAGATAATTGAAGTCCATGGAATGCAGATCACCGAGTCTTCAAAGGAGAGAAGAGAAAATCAACAACCCAGTCTTAGCTGGGAATGGCTGGACATCATATAAATGGCAATAAAACTGTTAAATTTATTTGCATTTCACACCCAATAATTTCAGAGTCCATTTCAGAGAGCATCGCTTGAAAGTCAGCCCTTTTAATTGTCCAGTAAATTTCCTTTTAGGCAGCTGCTTAATAAGCAGCCATTCCTCCTGCACACTCTGAGGAAAAGCAGATCTCTGATTTATCTCTGGATAGAGACTGGAATGACTATTTGTATGTCAGTTTCTCTGGTCTGTTTCACTTAAAGAGAAAGCCAGATCTCATGGTTAGAAGTCTGTGACTTCTCTGTGGATAAAAACTCAAATACATGTGGAAAAGCCAGCCAACAGCTCACAATCTCTTTCCCTGCAGCTTTCACCATCAGCCTACAGAGACCCCAATTCCCTAATAATCAGCTACATAACTTTTAAATTTAATTATAATTTCTAAAAAAAAGAAAGAAAGAAAAAAGAATCTGAGTTATGCTGTGCCTGTTAGGTTTCCTCTAGTTCCTTGGAGGTCGTAATATTAGGGTAATGGAGAGCCAGGAAGGTGTTGACTACAAAATAATAAAAAAACTGGCAATAAAATTTTATGGGATTCCTAAAACAGACAGGGCCTGCTAAATGTCCATATCAAGTTAAACAAAGAAAAAGAGGGTAGACAGATTTTTTGAGAAAAAGCCCAACTTACTTTAACAATTCATTTTTGTTTGGTGTTGTAAGATCAATCAAGTACATTTTGCTGCTATCCTTTTGGTTTCCGTCTGCTGATTTCCAGAAAAGGTACTGCAAAATCTAATAAATGTGTAGATGCAGTCTTAACATGTTTATTGAGAAATGACTTTAATTGAGTTTCATTAAATGAATTAAACTTAATTGTATGTTACTTTAAAACATATTGTACTTTGTTATATCATGCACCATTTCTCATTCCCGCAAGGGATGTAACAATGCTGGAGGGGGTAAATTTAGCTATGTTAATTATTAAATCATAATGAATAGATGAGCATATGCATGCCAAATACTTTAGGAGCACTTATTATATTATTACTTTCTACACTGATTGCATGTGGTCTAAAAGATAATTGGGGGTAGAAACAGGAATATTTAATAGGATTCTGAGTCTTTGAAAAATGATTGGAAAAACCCACCAAATTGTTTCACAGCATATAGGGGCTAGTCATTAAAGAAGCTAGCCTTTGGGTTTTGGTTTTTGTTTTTCACTTTTCTACACTTGGTGAAAAAAGCTACCACTGCTTTAAGAGTCACTTTCATAGAATAGAATAGAATGGAATGGAATGGAATGGAATGGAATGGAATGGAATGGAATAGAATAGAATAGAATAGAATAGAATAGAATAGAATAGAATAGAATAGAATAGAATAGAATAGAATAGAATAGAATAGAATAGAATTCTTTATTGGCCAAGTGTGATTGGACACACAAGGAATCTGTCTTGGTGCATACGCTCTCGGAGTACATAAAAGAAACGATACATTCATCAAGAATCATAAGGTACAACACTTAATGATAGTCATAGGGAAACAGTCAATATAAATCTTAAGGATACCAGCAACAAGGTTACAGTCATACAGTCATAAGAGGAAGGAGATAGATGGTGGGAACAATGAGATTAATAGTAGTGAGGACTTAGTAAATAGTTTGACAGTGTTGAGGGAATTATTTGTTTAGCAGAGTGATGGCATTCGGGAAAAAACTGTTCTTGTGTCTAGTTGTTCTGGTGTGTAGTGCTCTATAGCATCGCTTTGAGGGTAGGAGTTGAAACAGTTTATGTCCAGGATGCGAGGGGTCTGTAAATATTTTCACAGCCTTCTTTTTGACTCATGCAGTATACAGATCTTCAATGAGTTGCTTGCTTAAAGCAACAGTAATATTTTTTTCCAGAACTGAATAGAACGATGAAAAATGTTAGCCTCCTTTGATGACTAATACAAAACTATTGACCTCACACTTCCATGAAGTTTCTGATAGGCCACCCCAAAGGTAAATAAATACAAACACCTATTCAGACTGCAGACTTGTTAAAGGTATCAAAACATATTCAGGTAATTTTATCTATACTCAGAGATGAACTTATACAAAAATTTGAAATGATGATTGTTTCCCGATTCAAACTGTTGAAATGGAATAGGGTGTAACTTCTTTGCTAAGTATTTCCTTTATGCCTATTTGCAAAGGAATGGGAGGAATAAATCCCCTTTTTAAAAACTTCATTATGTAGTTTGTTTAATTTGATTTCTAAACAATGCCTTTCCTGTGGTTCTCAGCAAGCAATAAACTTAGGAGACCATAAAGCCAACAAGATAAATACTTATTTAATTATAAAGTGCTATACGATGGCATAAATCATCCCACTGCATCAACCATTAGAATCCAGCTAAGTAAGAGAGAACTGTATAGCTTCAGAAGTTTATTTGGAATTGGTTTGAGAAGGTAGGAGCTGACCCACTGTGGCTTTAGCACAGAGATAATGCCTCCCTTGGTGTTTGAGATTTAAACCCCCAGATGTTCTTAAGTTCTATTTGTCATGGTACATACATGGCATTGGACCTTTATCCATTTTCCACTATGTGAGATGATTCACATTGCATTTACTCCATTCTTGACACTAATGACCCACTAGGGAAGGAGCAAGGGGCAGCCGTAAAGCTCCTGCTTTGCTTTTAATGGTCATCCTCACTCACAAGGCTAAATGCAATGGTTTATTCCTAATATTCCTAAGAAGGGTTGAAATTCAGCCACTTCTATCAGGTTCGGGCGAACCGGTAGCGGCAGCTGCGGGAGGCTCCGTCCACCCACACGGACATCATGACATTGCTTTTTTGTGACAATTTTAAGCTTCTGCGTATGCGCAGAAGGCTTTGCACATGTGCGGACGATGGCACACGCACATTTGCGAACCGGTAGGGAAAGTAAGTGAATTTCACCCTGTTCCTAAGTTCCATCATTTTTTAAAAAAAAAGTTTTAGACATGACCAAGCTCAAACCCAGCTTCTCTTTTGCCTAATCCTATCAAATAGAATCTTTTTTGCAGTAATATATCCCTATCAGACCCAAATTAACCCTCCCTACCTCAGACAAATCCCCACTACAATCCCATCTAAACCAAAGAATAGAAGCCTCACCAGTTCACAGTACAGTTCAATTGCAACCAGAGGTTTCCTTCCTCCATCGGTTCAACATTCTGTCTCCTGAGGGTTCCAGCTCTCCTGCCCTCTAGAAAGGCCACTTTTGCCTAACAATAGAACTAAGCCCAGCTTGTATTCCTCAACTTTTATAAAGATCTTTGCTTTCCCATTCTTTGAGGTCCCTCTTCCTCACAAACTAGGTTACTTGATTATTTCCCTCATGTTGTGCTTCTTCAGACTTAATTCATGACAATTCTTTTTGGGAACTGCTACCTGCTTCCAAGTTGTGATGAGTGAGTCTTTTATTTTCTCAGAGCAGGAAGATTATATAGAATGTCTTGCTTCAAAATATAGCTGTATTGATGTAATAGAGAATAATACCTTAAAATGTAATTTGCCATAATGAAACTGTTCATTTCCCCCTTTAACTAGTATTTTTTTTTAATGGATTTGAAATTAAGGCTAGGAGTATTCTGGAGCAATAATGACCATGTTGACCAGGATGATGGATATCTATTTATTAATAGTAAAAAGATACACCTCAAACATTCTTCTGCAAACTGATGGTCTAACTGTGCCAGAAGAGTTCATCAAGGCCAGTATTGTGACCCATAGTCAAGATTTGGGAGAAAAATAATAACTGTCAGGAATCAAACAGAGGAGGATTCTGTAAGCCTTTAGAAGGATAATGGCATATTAGGAAGGGGTGGTAATTTTACAGAGGAGAAGGAGGCAGGAGGTGAAAGAATCCATAA
Source organism: Pantherophis guttatus (assembly GCF_059756535.1). NCBI lineage: Eukaryota > Metazoa > Chordata > Lepidosauria > Squamata > Colubridae > Pantherophis > Pantherophis guttatus. The sequence continues at coordinate 168,977,127 of NC_142064.1, forward strand.
CAAGACTTCATTATAGCTTTGGTAATATTGATTTTGTCATTGATAGCATGAAGAATGTTAAGTGAAATTCAAGTGTTAGTGCCAAGTGGGTTATTCCTACAGTAAATGGCAGGTCAGGCAACCATGAACATACTATTGATAAGATAGAGAAAAGAAACAAAACATAGAATTTTCATTAGCCCATACATAGGTGAACATTCCTATAGGAAATGCCCCTTTCCTTCTATTAAGCAGGATATTTAGGAGGAACAACGTAAGTATTCCGTACAACTTTCTGATCCCTGATTTAGTTTCATATCTCTTACAATCATCAACTGGTATCCAACACTTAATGGCAGAAAGAGATCTTCCTTATTTTAGGTACAGTAGGCACCTGTTAGCAAATGGCTTTTACTATTTTGTAGATTTCATTAATCTATATGTCTGTGTGTGATTCATCTATCTATCTATTTATCTATCTATCTACCTACCTATCTACCTATCCACCTACCTATCTATCTTTCTATCATGCATATATCATCTATCATTTATCTATCCATTAAATTTATATGCCTTCCATCTCACTATCTAAAGTGACTCTGGATTCAATGTTTGTTTGTTTATTTATATTTCATATTTCTTAACTGCCCATCTCCATCAAATGTTTCTTTCAAGAGAATATTCCATCATAATATTCTCATTCCATCAGAATGAGCCTTGGTGGTACAGCAGACTAAAGTGCTGTTAAGTAACACCAGCTGCCTGCGATTACTGCAAGTTCAAATCTCACCAGGCTCAAGGTTGACTCAGCCTTCCATCCTTTCGAGGTAGGTAAAATGAGGACCTAGATTGTGGGGGCAATAAGCTGACTTTGTATAAAAAAAAACACTGCTTGGGGGGGGGGGCGAAAGCCCTACTAAGCAGGTATATACAAAAAGTACGAAGGCTATTGCTTAACGCATTGTAAGCCGCCCTGAGTCTCCGGAGAAGGGCGGCATATAAATCGAACCAATAAATAAATAAATAAATAAATAAATAAATAAATAAATAAATAAATAAATAAATAAATAAATAAATAAATAAATAAATAAATAAATAAATAAATAAATAAATAAATAAATAAATAACCCCTGCTATTCTCTGACTGGTCCCGCCTCTTATTTGAGCACATAGCAGATTGTTCTTAGAAAGCTTTATCAAATATAAATGTTTGGGTTAGGAGGAGGTCCAAACCATCTGTCACTTCCAGGACCACTATCAGCTTCTATTGTTGCATAAGGTTATCAAGATCCCCTGACGATGGAGAAGTCCCACTGGAGAACCCGTTGCCCAGGGCTCCTTCCCACCAGCAGTTAACCCTGACATGAAGTTGACATTCATGTGGTCAAATGAGCAGATTTTGCTGCCATGTGGCTATTTCTCCAGTGCAAAAATGCAGTGTCTGTTTTGCACAATAAGCTGCTTCAAGCGCATTCCAAAAAGACAAAATGAGGTGAAAATGTAAAATTAGGTTTTCTGTATTATCAGGGACAAAAGGAGTGATTCCTACCATCTGTTCAGTGACATGTCACCTCTTGTTTGATCAAAGCTGGTACTGTCCTTAGATTCCAATTTAATTAGGTTTTATAATATACCCCTTTAACTGTCATTTAAAAAAATGGCATAGGAAGCAATAAAGCCTACAATAAATGTTGTTACTCTTTCAGTCCTGGTTTGAGCCCCTTATTCAAAAAAAGTATGTATGATAACTTTTTATTTACTGCATCTTTTTGCATTCAAAGTCTCTGTGAAGAAAATAATCCCACTTCCTTTGTTTTAGGGGGAAAAAAATCCTTTTCCCAAATCAGGCCTCTAAGGAAAATAATAATGATGAGTGAGACACATTTACTCCTTAATGCTTTTACCACTTACACTCTTATTTTGCTATCGTTTTAGAAGGGTTCAAGAACAATCTAGAGCTTTCTTTTCAAAATGTTCTCCATAGGAATCCAGGGCTTACCTGCACTTGTTTCAAAATCTCATCCACCCCCTCCCACTCCTGAAAATAACAGCCACCTTCAGCTTCCTATCTTTTTCTATTTTTTTTCCTCTCTTGTCTCTTTATCTTTCCAAGCAGCTATCCATGTCACCTCAGGCAGGCTATTATTTACTTTCTCATCTCCCTCTTCAACTGGATTAGGCTTTCACTGCGTCTATATGGCTTATGTCACCTTCCTATCTCCTTATTTAATTCAAGTTCCTTTTTTTCATCTTTGTATAAAACTACTTTTCCATCTCTTCTGGTCTTTCTTCATCTCCTAGCTCCTATATTGATTTTACCTATAAGTGCTGATTTAATCTGAATGCTACTAAATAGAATCCAATCTAAATACAATCCAATAGGTTCCGAGTCAACATATCTTTAGTCCTTTCTCTACTTCAGCTTCATTCCTGCCAAGGTGCCTAACAATTTCTGAATATGTGGAAACAAATGATAAAGTGTTACCATTCTTCATACTGCTTATAATTACCATTTGGGAATGTATTTTCAACAGTTCGTTTTTTGGGGGAAAAAATCATTTATATTCTAAATTTGATAAATATCCATTTTGTATGAATTGTTGTATGAATCCATTGTTATTACTGCTTGTTTAACCTAGAATTCACTTCTCAGAAACTAACTGATTTTTTACTGCTTACAGTGGCATTATAATAGTCACTTTTTCAGTTAACAATGGTGGTAGGTGAAGAAGAAGTTACAGTAATACATTGCCAAATAGATAACACAACATATCTAGAAGTATGCAAATATGACAAGGAGAAATTATTTCCATTTCCTTGTTCAACAAACAAGGAACAACAACAGCAGAAGGGAAGACTCTCTACACATTTAGTTTGATATTATGAATAATGAGAATCTCATATTGGCTTAGTATAGTATGACCACATTTTCTCTTAAGCATTTTATTCATTTATAGAGCAGTCACAAGTATCAAATCTGGGTCAGTCAATGGGACCAGAGTTCCCACTCTTCCAAGCTTTCAGACTCATTCTGGAGCCCATCTTCAGGGAACTTCTCCAGCATGAGTCCGAAAGCTCAGAAGAGTGAAACTCTGGTCTCATTGACTGACCCAGATTTGATACTTGTGACTGCTTGTGACTGCTCCATTGTGCTCTATTGTGCTTTACTGCTCTATTGTGACTTCAGATTCAGTCTTGCAACATTATCTTGGAACACACATATTTGCCTTCCTTCACAATCATGGCATAGGGCCTAGCTATCTGCGAGACCGCCTGCTGCTACTGACGACCTCCCATCGACCCGTGCGCTCCCACAGAGAGGGCCTCCTCAGGGTGCCATCAGCCAAACAATGTAAGCTGGTGACCCCCAGGGGGAGGGCCTTCTCAGTGGGGGCTCCCACCCTCTGGAATCAGTTGCCCCCGGAGATAAGGAGAATCCATGACCTCAATGCCTTCCGTCGTTCCCTTAAAACCCATCTTTTCCAGCAAGCCGGGTTGGCTTAAGAAGAAATTTTTAAATTCTTTTAATCAGTCTGTGATTTCTTAACTTTTGGGCCAAAATTTATATATATTTTTAAATGTTTTTTAATATTTGTATTCTATGTTTTTTATCTTGGCTGTATACCGCCCTGAGTCCTCAGGGAGAAGGGCGGTATATAAATTGGAAATTAAATTAAATTAAATTAAACAATCACAAGTATGTTTATTTGGAAATTACTTATTTATTTAGCCAATAGCTACCCATCTACCTAGAAGAATTCAGGGTATTCCCCATGGAATATACACTGCTCAAAAAAATAAAGGGAACACAAGCAGAAGACATCCGAGATCTGAATGAATAAAATAGCCTTATTAAATACTTTGTTTGTTACATACAGTAGTTTTGTGTTCCCTTTAGTTGTTTGAGCAGTGTTTAAACTACTGTATGTAAAGAACAAAGTATTTAATAAGGCTATTTCATTCATTCAGATCTCGGATGTCTTCTGCTTGTGTTCCCTTTATTTTTTTGAGCAGTATATTTACCTTTGTGTATAGTCATAATACACAATCCAATGCATATTTGATCAAAGCTAAGACATAAATTATACACTGGAAGTGCTTCCAGCTATGTGTGATAAATTGCAATCTTTTAAAAATTAAATAAAATCCTTGATAGGAGTTACATTGCCCTTTTGATTTTTATTCCTGAACATGCGAAGACTTGGTCGCATTAGGAAGCTCATGGCTGAGTTACACAAAGCTAACACTCCTCTGGAACTGTCTTTTCTGAGCTAATGTCTAACTACTAAACTACCAGAGCTACTTAATATGTGTTCATTTGCAAACAAGGCAAAGAAAGGAACTATATAATACCAATATGGGTTCTAGGTTGTAAACTTTCAGGAACTAAAATCATGCAATTCTGATGCAGAGAACTTCCCAGAATTGATTTTTTTGGTGGGGAGGTATGCCATTTGTTCCTTGAAGGTGGTAACTTGATGGTTTTTTTAAATGCAACATGCTAATGAAAGCAATGCTGATTTCCACCATCCCATTAAAAGCCAAAACCAATTATGTCTAACCTCATTAAAGTTCTAACATGCACATTGAACACCTTTCAGATAGCCAAAGTTACTGATTACTTAATATAAACACTTCTCAACCTGAGAATGTCCGCAGAAGCAATTGCAAAGCCCCATTGTGCTACATGGATTGAGCAAAGTGCAAAATGCAGGCAACAGTAGCTGCAGGATGCTTCTGAAAATGTGTTTTTACCAGTCAAAAAACAAAGCAAATTATAGTTGTGTATCTTGTTTTTAAGAGGGAGAAGTATTCTTCTGAATTTTTCTTTGTGCTTAAATTAAATTTGTGCTTCCTTATGCATCTGCTTGGATGCTTCTTATGGGATGTCAGAATGAAATCTACTCAGATGAATTCCTAGTCTGTTGAAACTTACTTTTCTAATGTTAAATATCTGCCTTTTCCCCAGGCACTTAAACTGAGGGATACAGCAGCATCGACTGTTAGGATTTTCTTTCCACTTCCATCATGAGATCAAAGCAGTACTATATGTGGGGAATCCAAAGAATCAGGAGTCTGATGAAATGAGCTAGAGTTCATGAAAGCTTATGTCTTTTAATAAAGTTTGTTATTTGGAAAAGGTGCTACCAGTTTCCTGGTACTAACCAGGAACTAACATGGCCCTCCTCCTGCAAAGTGGGAAACCCAAATAACTCAATAAATTGCATTTTAACTAATTAGTTTCATTGTCTGGAATGAAACATATTTAACTGTTTGGATCATTTGGGTTTAGATGGGCTCTTTTCATGGATATTTGGGACAATTGCTCTGGTTCTTCTTCCACTGCTCTAAGAAAATTCTGACTTCTCCACCTCTCCCTGCTGAAAGGGGCTTTCAGAAAAGACTTTTATCATATACCTAAACTCCCTTATTTACTGATGGTCCCAGTGTCTTCTGGTTTTTATCATTCTTTCCATCTTTTTTCTTATTGGAAAAGATCTGTAATAAAGGGAAAGATGCCATCATGGCACAGAGTGCCATTTAACTGGTAGTGTTAAGTATTGTCCATCTGGAAGCCACCATAGATGTTCTAGTGTCTGATAGTTGACTCATTCTGTAGGTAGGTAGGAATGAGAACATTGCACTGATTAACAAACAAGTAGTGATTGAACCCAGTGGAAGACTACTGAATCCAATAGGAAGACTGAAATCTTCACCTATGAAACATAGTGTAAAATAATCCCATAAATGTGACCCATTAATGCTATGGCCAAGTCTCCATCTGTTCTTAGCTGGCCACCATCAATATCAAAAACCATAGGATTCTACTTGACCCCTATTAAAGGAGAAAAACCATGAACATTCATTAGCATAAACTAAAGTTACATAAATCATTTATAAGAACCCAACTGCCAGGATCATTATGGTTTTAATCAACAGGACATCCATTCCTGTCTGAGCTTCTCTAGCCACAACTCCTCCACAAAGGAGAAACAGACAACTGATTTCAATTTAGCTTTAAGCAAGGGACACTCAATTGGGTTATTAAATTTCACAGACTAATTGACATACTTGCTGTAAAATATAAATCTCATAAAGACAATTTATACTAATGACACTAGGGCAAAACCTTCTGCCTCCATTTCTTACCCAACCCCTTTTGGGCCCATGGAGAGTTCAGCCTTAATTGTATCTTCATGGAGGGTAAGCTGTTTATAAAGGTGAAAGGTTAAAGGGATGGAGGAAAGAGAGCAAAGAATGAAACCGAGGAAGTATGATGGGCAGTTTTCCGTTTGGATCCAAACTGTCAAATGAGTTTGTTCAAATGTGCGCATATATGCATGTCCAAATGTGCTCATCTTTCTTTGTTGAAAGGCGTTTGTTCCATTCATTCTCTAATGCAATTAGAGCATGGATGTCTGTATGCACACATCCCAAGACACATCAAACTTCTAGTTAATAATGCTTAATGGAAACAGATTAACCGTGGCTTGGTCTCTAGGCGTGCATTAAGAACCAATGTTCTACAGACCAATTTTTGCAAACTGATTTTAAGATCTTTATTGTGCAGTGACAGATCAGATGTTGGGGGATGGGATTCAAATGATTTTGCCTTTATTCAGCTTCATATGTTACTGAAAATATTAAGAATGATTTCCTCAGTTCATAAATTACATAAATATTATATTGAATGTTACAATCAGCAGACGTAAAGAATGCTTACCTGCGAATGTATGTTGGGAATGTATTATACAATACTGCGAATGTATTGTAACAACTTAACATGTGTTTCATTAATCAATTTTTATGCAATCTCAATTGTAGAAATACGCTTCTATATAATAGACTTGTAATCTTATTTCAGAAAATAGGAATTCAGTAAATGCTACAAAATACTTAAAATTAGCAATGTATGTTGAACGGAAAAGAAAAAGAGAAATAATCTATGTTATTAGTGCTATGGGTACCTTCAGATGGAAGGCTACTAATGTTATTGGTGGAAAGTCAGTATAAATGCTATCTTTATCTCTTTAATGATTTTTTCCTGGGAATGGAAAAATGGTTAATAAATCCTGCTCAGTAAACTAGAGCAATTGCACAATAAAATCTTTGTCTGGAAGCAATAGGTGTAAATTGTGTTACAGGTTGACCTTAATCTACAACTACAGTTGTGACCAGAATTTCCATTGCCAAACAAAGGCAATTGTTAAATGAGTTGCATCTGATTTTACCGCCTTTTATCGCCTTTTATGAAGTGGATCTCTGTTAAGTGAACCACGCGGTTGTTAAGTGAACCCAGCTCCATTTGTTTGTCAGAACCTCTCTAGGAAGGTGGCAGATGGTGACTACATGCCCAAGGACACTGCACACATTGTAAATACCATGCTAATTGTCAAGTGCCCTAATTTTGATCACATGAATATGAGGATGCTGCAGCAGCCATAAGCGTGACAACCAGTCATAATTTGCTTTTTTTTTCATTTGTCATTGTGACTTCAAACAGTTACTAAACAAATGGCTATAAGTCAAGGACTACCTGTATTAGGGAATCAGAATTTACTGATTAAAAGCAACATTCCAAAACTGAACTCTTCAGAGGCTTATGTGAATCCGTGAGGAACTGAATCTGAGATCTTCTTGCATATGCAAAATGTGCTTTATTATTGAGTTACAGTTCTTCAAATACAATAGCCTAAACACAGCCATTTAGGAGTCAGGCCTGATTCTTGGTATTTTTATGGAAAACTGCCCACAATCTCCAACTGTTTCCATTCATAATCTACACTTCTTCAAAATACATTCCAGCAGTTACTTTGATCCCATCCATCTTCTCCTTTTCTCTTTCTCTTTCCTCAACCTTACCTAGCACAGTAGTTTTTTCCCCCCTATGATCTTCTACTCATATTGCATACCCAAAGTATATGACAAATGCCAATTTAGGGGTTCATGAAAAGATAACAGATTGTTAATTATGGCATTTCTAGAGCTTGGAAATTACATTTTTTCTCCGGCTCTGTGAGCCAAAGTACCAAGATCAGGTATTGTGCATTTTGACTTAGGAAAATAGAGATATCATCTGTTGCTCTGTCTTAAGCAGTAGAATATTTTGGAATATGCCATGGCCCTAAGATCTACAGAATGGGTGGGATTTGATCTGTAGCAGTGGTGGAATGCGCTTTGTGCTGAAAATGGAAGATTTAGAAGCTTAGCTGCTTACCTTCCAAGTGAGCAACGGTAAGTATAACAGTGGGGGGGGGGGGAATCAGCTGTGCTGTGTGATTGAGTTGAGCTAGAAAGCAGGAAATAAAGGACAGGATAGGGCGGGAGTGGGTGGGCGAGGCCAGCTGATGGTTGGAGCAACTGGTTTGCCTGAACCGGTCCGAACCGGCTGAATTCCACCTCTGATCTCTAGAGCTTTATGGAGTTTAGTGCCCAGTCATTGTCTTTGTTTCTGCCACTCTTTTTGACCAGCAAATGTTCCCAAAAGTTTTGTCTTTGGAGAGTCTTAGTCATCCAGGACATGGTTGTCCCAAAGGTGCTTTTTCAAAAGGCAACTGAACTTTCTTTGTTTTTCTTTGAACTTGTTTCAGTTCTCATTCAGGAAGCTTCTTCAGTTCTGAACTGAAAAAGCTTCTAAAACTTCTTGGATGAGAAGCTAAACATCTTCAAGGGAAAACAAAGAAAGTCCAGCTGCCTTCTGAAAAAGCACCTTTGGGATTCCCAAAAGATTAAAGGTTCATGGGAAATACATGACTTTTGCCAAAGCCCTTTTTCAAGGACACACATGGGTAGGGTAAGCTCGCAAGCAGGGGCCAATGATACAAGTAGGAAATCCTTGTAGCTGTGATCACAATGTTTTAATTTAAAAATTGTGGGTGAGGTAGTAGCCAAAGAACCTGGGTTTAACTGAGAGTGTAATGTCAATTTTTGAGACATAAACTAAGTCTGGCTAGGATATATGCAGCCTCTTTCTCTATCCATTTCTGAGAGCAGAATCTAAGATTCAGATCTGAATGCTGAACTGGTTCATTTATATCTTGGATACAAGTACCTTGTGCTTGATTCTAATAAAGAGAATGAGAGAGAACAAAAAGAAATGTCTTTCATACCACCCATGGATATTTGTAACAAGGACCAGTAATATTTGTGGTGAGATTCCACTTTCTGGAATTTTTGAGAAAATACCTTAATTGAACAATACTTGAAAAATGATATAATTATAACAGAATCTCAACCCTGTATTTTCTGACAATTAAATGGAAGTGCAAGTTTTTGTGCACGGTTACCTAGGAAAAGTTAAAACTAATTTTTAATGGAAGTAAATTATAATTTCTTCAGTTCTGCCAAAATTTTCTGGCAGTTTCTTTCAACCATTTGGCTCTCATGCCTGTTCTGTTTTCTAAGATAAAGCAGCCTATAGGGAAGTTATAATGAATTTAAAATGAGAAAGAAAAAAATCATTTTCAATACTATTCCAGGAGTAATACATCAAAAAAAATCTGAATTTAGAACAAGATGTAGACTTGAATGGTACCACAGTACATTCTTATTTCTTGGGAAACTATTGTTGGATTTTGTATTCATAACCTGACTTCTTTATAATGTAAGTGAAAATAAACTACTAAGATGGTTTTTCATAATTTTTACTTATAACTAATAAATGGATTTATATATTATTATTATTATTATTATTATTATTATTATTATTATTATTATTATTATTATTATTATTATTATTAATGAAATTTATATACCGCCCTACTCCCGAAGGACTCAGGGCGGTGAACAGCCAAAAGATAAAATACATATAGTACAAACATTAAAAAACCATTTAAAATACATTAAATACTTTGGCCCAAAACAAATTTAAAACACCCCAATTTATAAGACAAATTTAAAAGCAATTTAAAAGGGAAGTTAGGGCAGGCCAGCCTGCTGGAATAAAAATTTTTTGAGGGCACGGCGGAAAGTGCGCAGATCTGGGATACTCCGTATCTCTGGGGGGAGCTCGTTCCAGATGGCAGGTGCCCCCACAGAGAAGGCTCTCCTCCTGGAGGCCACCAGTCAACATTGTTTGACCGATGGCACCCTGAGAAGCCCCTCTCTATGGGAGTGTACTGGTTGGTGAGAGGCTACTGGTGGCAGAAGGCGGTCTCGTAGATACCCCGGTCCTAAGCCATGGAGCACTCTAAAGGTGGTAACCAAAACCTTGAAGCACACCCGGAAGACCACCGGGAGCCAGTGCAGCTCGCGCAGGAGGGGAGTCACATGCTACCCTCCATGAGGGAGGAACTGGATATTTTGCAAAAGTAAACATTTTTTTTTAAAAAAAGTTCAAAGATAAAACCAATACAGAAAAAACAAATCTATAAACAGTTAATCACAAAATGTCATCAAGAGAAGCAAAGTGCAACTATAATGTGAATTTTTATTAAGCATGAAGAACTAACAAATATTTAGGGCTTGGTAACTATCACTTTAGTGGGAATATCTTGTCAATAGCTTATAGATACTTGAGTCCGCTTTTAAATGTATTTTTTCTTCCAGTTAGGAACAATATTTTCTTAGATACCCATACAGAGAGCTCATGATTAAACCCTAAGACTAGGACCTTGGAAGAAAATGCAAATTGCTTGACTGATATTGATCATTTCGCAAGTATTAATAGTGCTTGTAATATAAGATTTTAAATGCATAGGTATAAAAATTAGAAAGAAAAATGCATCGTGAAATCAGTATCAAAAAGTCACTGGGCACAAGAAATTCTCATAACTGCAGAGTAAATAGGCCCTACTGCCTTTTCTCATCTCACACCCCTCCCCACCTTGACTCTTATTTTTTTTTAATCCCAGTCAACTTTTTTAATTGAAAAAAAAATGGATTTCATTATGCTGATTGCTCAATTTTGTTATTAACAAGTTACAAATCTCTGCATTAGTCATTTGCAACCAACAGGTCATGACCTTTGAGAGTTAGCGATGGGAGGTCACCAGCAGTTCAGCAGAAGGCCAGCTATGAAGGGATGCCTCTCCCCCGAGTTCTTGTCTGTCCCAGATCTATGATAAAAATCTGCTTTCCTTTTCAAACTATAGATAATGAAATCAATTCAAGAGAACGTGAGGTGGACTAGGAACTTGTAGATGCAAAGGTTGACATGAAATCATCCTTAATTATGCTCGAGTCACTTTCTTTCTTTCTTTTTTTACCTCAGCTATTTTATATTAGATAGGATTGACTAAAACACATGTACAATCTGCTTTGAATTTTGTTATATTTCAAAAATTAACACTGAAATTTCAATATAAAGAGTCCTGTCCCCCCCCCCACCCCAATAACTCACTTAGCCTTGATGGCCCTGAGACCTTATAGTAACTCAACATGGTGCAGTTCTGCAGCTTTCTATTCTCTCTTCTTCTTCTGACCTTCCTTTCAAACTCTCATTTTACTGGTGATACTTATCAGGCTAGCTCTCCATTAAGTAGAGTGAATGGCTGCCTCAGGCGGATGACTTAGGGAGTCATGAAAGGCCAGCAAATTGGGGTTATTTAATATATTATTATTGTGTGTTTACTGCCAGGCTGAGATGCTTGTGGGATTTTCTGCCTCAAGAGGGAGATTAACTCAATCAGCCTTAGGTATTGTGGATTTTGATGTATGAAGGAAGGAGCACTTACTGCTCCGTTTCAGGCAGCAAACCGTTGTAGGGCAGCTGGAGATGCCTTGCAGAAATCAGCAAAACAAAGCTTTCCGGAAGTGTCTATAGAGAGTTGATCCTTGGAATGCTTCTCCATGGTAAAAACTCACAGGATCCACAAATCACAACTTAATCATGTTAGACAGTATTTTGCAATGTGTATGTGGTCAATTAGATGCATTGATAATTCAAAATCCAGCTCTCTTCTTCTGAGGATTTGCACTGGAGGTAAGTCTACTGTCAGTGTCGTTCATATTGGGTTACTGGTATGATCTCCCTGCCTGACATCCTAGTGCAGGCCAGGATTGATGAATTTCCATAGGATCACAGAGTAATAGTTAAATAGTTGCCTCTGTCTTTCCAGACAAAGAACTATTCATCTGTTGCATAGAGGATTTATGAATAAAAAATGAAGACAGATTAGTATGTTTTGCGCAAATGTATATCATCTGATACATCTGGAATCTCTTTTGTAGTAGCACCATCCATAGTTTATTCTGAAATAACACTATTTCACATAAAATGTGGTCCAAAAAGAAGTCCCTCTGTCTGCTAATATCCCTTTGAACACATCCAGCAAAATAATTGTATAGAACCAGAGCAGATTTTGGCAGGCGGCTTGCTTCTTCCCAGCTCACCTTAAGAAGAATAATCGTTAGATATCTTTCTGACCAGAAGCAAGGGATGGAAGGACAAATAAAGAAAGAGGATTCCACTGCATGCTTTCCTGAAGATGTCCCACTTCAGAGTAACAAGAATGGCACCACTGTCTCTACTGGACCTGTTACTGAGACAAAATAGGGGCCCTGGAATGAGAATCATGCAAAGTATTTTAGCATGCTTTTCTGGTGCTCAGGGACTAGAGGAAATATTGCTATAAGGAAGAGCCCATTGACTGAATTCAGAGATATGCAGCAACAAAATGATCTAAACGAGACCCTAATTATTTATTAGTAGACAATTATCCCCTTATATTTAATTTCGTTTTGTTTTGAAACTTAGCTTTAGGATTGTGTAGGGACCAATCAGTTCATTCTGCAGCTGGATTTTTGGTTCAGTTGTGCCTATCATATGAACCTATTTTGACTGATTCATAATTCTAGAGCAGGGCTGTCAAACTCCTGGGCTGCAGGTCTGTGCCATGCTCTGGCCACGCCCATGCCCAGTTTAGCAAAGGGGAACAAAGTCCTGATACGTCACATGATGCCGCCATGACAATGTGAGTTTGACACCCCTTTTCTAGAGTATGAATTGGGGAAAAAGGGAAAAACTTCTTAATGATTCTACAGCTTTTTGTTTTCTATTAAAGAGGGTTCTTTTCACAGAAATCAGCGCAATACTTTTTTTAATCGACAATCCTTTGACCTGAGTAGCCACTTGTTCAGATCGCTTTTGCCATGTTCTCAAAACTCCTAGCAATTATTTTCTATAAGTTTATTTGGATTCTGTTAAACCCTCACCACCTTTAATTATCTGAATACATTGTCTAGTGTACTAACAAATACATAGACCTATTCCTAGAAGGAGAATAGGACAAGGAAATGATGAAACACAGCTTACAAAATGAAAAAAACAAAAACAAATAAACAAATATAAAACTAGCCATGTCATGAAATTCAAAAACCAAACCCCCAAAATGAGGACCTTCGACTTGAGTCAGAGTAACATTGATTTTGTTAGTTTTGAAAAATGATTTCTATATTTTCCTTTAGGTTCCCCAAAACTAATATTCCCCACAACTGAACCAAGGATCTAGAGTAGGGTAGATTAATGGTTTCGCTCTCTCTCTCTCCCTCCCTCCCTCCCTCTCTCTCTCTCTCTCTTTGATGTTTATAACAATTTTATTAATTTATGCTATAACATACAAAAGAAATACAAAAGCAACAAGGAGAAACAGGGAAGGAAAGGAGAAGGAAAAAAGAAAGAAAAGGCATTGATTTCCAACTCCCTTTGGTGCAGTAGAACCTCAACTTCTTACTTTTACATAATAGTTTAAACTAGCCATTTCTACAACAAGTAATGGTTTCAAAGTGATGATGCTGGTCCAAAAAAGTTATGTCTCCCTTAAGTTGATTCAAATCCTGGCAATTACACAAACCATCCATATTATTCTGTATTACATAAAATCTTGTAATAGGTTTAGTGACTAATAGACAATTAGTGTCCCATTGGATCATCCTTTCAGAGATATTTCCTTACCTAAACAGAGAAACAAAACGAGTGTCAGACTTCGATGCTATCTCAAAATAAATGAATTTCCAAACTGCCAATCTTTAAGGAAATCTTTTCTTTAATTGAGCACAGCCACCGGATCATGACTCGATGTGGACAAGACTGACCTTTTGCCCCCCAACCCCTCCCTTTCCGATCCCCAATTCTCTGCTTCTCATTGGCTATCTTCCAAGTCATTCTCCAGACTTCTTGTCACGTCATTTCCCAGGAATGTCTCCCCCCTCCTCATTTCCACGACAACCCGACTTCAAAGGGATTTAGCAGGCAAAAGTTCAGAAATTATCTCTCTCCTCTCTATGCCAGCGCTGAGGCGCTGACAATGAGCATGAATGGGGGAAGGGAGGGAGGGTAGGAAGGAAGGAAGGATTTCTGATGTTTCCTGCCAGCTTCCTAAAAGAAAACTCAGTGGAGAAGCTGGCAGATAAACGAAAGTCACTTCTACTCCCATTTGTTTTTTGCCCACCCATGGCCATTTTGTTTCTTTGTTTAGGAAATATCTTTGAAATGATGACCCAATGGGGCACTGGTTTTGTACTCTTAATTAATTTTGAGATAAAGAAATGTGCTAAAATCCCATTGAGTTTATAGAAGAGGATAAATGTGAAAAGGAGCTCAAGATTGATATCAGTACTTAGAGGGATTTCTACAGTAATATTTGTAAAGTCTTTTAAGTAGATGGATAAATTATTGAGGAAGTTTTTATAGGAAGGACAAATCTCTGGATTTGTTTTATCTAAACTATGACTCCAATATGATGACAAAGGTTACAATATTCTTGACTTTAAGGTTAATCAGTGGGCCTATATTCCAACTTCTATTTCTCTATGGAATTCAAATGATCCAATCCAAAAACCATTAAGGAGACAATTAGAAAGCTATTACATGATATTTTGGCAGAGTCTGCTTCCTAATATTGTGTGTGTGTGTGTATATGTGTGTGTGTGTGTGTGTGTGTGTGTGTGTGTGAGAGAGAGAGAGAGAGAGAGAGAGAGAGAGAGAGAGAGAGAGAGAGAGAGAGAGAGAGAGAGAATTCACTTTACTGTTCAGCATTAAGGAATGCAGATGTATTTGGAAAATGTTGAGGCAGAATTATAATTTTTACTGTTTTCATTATACCCTCTAGAACAGGGATGTCAAACTCACATCATCACAGTGGCATCACATGACATATAGAGAGTTTTTTCCACTTTGCTAAACTAGGTGTGGGCATGGCCAGTGCATGAGGCATCTGGCCCATGGGCCAGGAGTTTGGCAGCCCTGCTCTAGAATAATTACAATTTGAAAAAACATTTTTTTTAAAAAACTTCAGATATATACTACATTAAATTAAAATATATTTTGATTTCATAGCTTGGTCTAGATGCATTTGCAATATCTAAAACTCTAAACTGTTACTAGCTCTGAAATAAGCTTGAAGAATTCCAATTATATGTTTGCTTATGAACAATTAAGCAGCATTTCTAAGGTAGATGTTTGTTATTTGCAAGAAAAATTGCAGTGGCCCATGTTAAGAAATCACTGATTAAAAGTCTTGAAAATTAATTATGTTTCTCTTGATCCTAAGACAAAATCAATATGTGATTGTTTCATGCTTTTGGGATGCTTCAATTGCCAGCTGTGGTCATAGTAACTCATGTCCTCATCATTACAAGATTAGATTAGTGCAACATGTTCTACCCTGAAAATGACCCAGAAACTACAATTGCTACTATGTAGGGTTGCCAGGATGTTATGGGACAAACTGCTACCTACCTATTATCTAGTTACTTCATTGGTTACTTAATGGTTTCCAAGTTCTGTTCAAAGTCTTGCTTCTGAACTCTAGAGCTCCAATGGTATGAGAATTTCCCTGACGAATGAGAGGAAAAATGCTGCTTAGAAAATGATCAGATACGAGAAGGAGAGATCCCAGTGGCTTGGTGGTTAGAGGAAGCAACTTGGGAAGGAACAATTGGGCACAATTAATCAGGTGGTTAAAAAATGGCAGCAGGATATTTGTTCCTTCAGACTTGAAATATTCTGTTTAATGTGACTACATTACAATGACATAGAACTAGCTCATATGGTGGTGTTTCCTTTTTGGTTTACCTATGAAGATTGACAAAGGGTCTAGGACAACCCGGCATGACTAACTCGGTGTAACCAACTCACTGCGGGACAACTTCCCACAGGACCAGAGTTGCACTAATTTCAAAGAAATAGTGGAATAGAATCATTAAAGAAAGGATGCAAAAGGAGGGACAAAATGAAATGTGAATGACAAAAATTAAAATATTTTTAAAAATTATTCTAAATACTTAAATTGAATTGTTGAATTGTCCCACAGCAAATTCCTGCAGTGAGTTGTCCTCCTCCAGTGAGAGTTGGCTGTGGTGAATTGGCCACACTAAGTTGTCCCATTCGGCTGACAAAAGCCCGGCATCACTTAAGAACCATCTCCAGGTAGAATCTGCCATGCCCATGAGCATGTATAAGAAGGCATGAGAGGTGAAGGCAATCCTTCTCCATAACGCTCCATGGACTTGATGGATAGCTTTTAAGTTTTATTTTTTTTAATTTTTAGCTCATTACTAATGGTCTGCTGTTGTTGTTTTTTTAATGGTGGTTGTGAATTTTGGTTTACATGTGTGTTTTTAATCTGTGTTTTTAATTCTGTTATTATAAATTGTCTGATATATATGACCTGGAGGGTGTGCATATTGTGAAAACAAAAATAACTATTATTGAGAAAGAGGAAATGATGGAAGGGACATCCGTTATGATAGGGGCTTGTCTCCTTTCATCACACTTTAGTTTAACACCCAATTGTTAATGTAGTTTTGAGGAGTGGAATGATACTCAAAGATGTTAATATAATCTTTAATCATATATCCACCATCTGGAATCCACCAGTATAAACATGATGTATTGTGAAAACTATTCTGTTATTATGGAAGGCTTACTGCTTCTCTGTATTGAAATATTTGATTGATGGTATGCATTTGTTCCATTCATATAATGGAAAGACTGGTGGCCAATATTATCTCATGGGGGAGGAGGGGTTGGGGTTGGCATTTTATTTACTTTACTTTTTTCCCCAATAGTTTTTCTTATTTTCTGAATGTTAAACAGTATTTTTTTAAATCTTCAAAATACATTTTCATAGCAAATGATTGAAGGTTCTTCAGCAGATAAGTCAGTGTGGGGGGAAAAAAGTGCTGCTCTAGGGAATATTAAGAAGGAAGGTACTGTTTTCAACATAAACTTTGTGAAATTGATTATGGATTTGAAGATCTTCCATATTGCATATTGTGAAAATGACCAGATTTTATGATTTATAGTATTGTGGGGAGGCAGGCATACACATATGGCATGCTATACTATACCACACTATTATATTTGGTATAGTCTGACTCTGTATCATATAACGTGTACAGACTATATGTAATAGTAGACATCAAGGAGATCTCTACTACTGAGATGCTCTACAAATGAGAACACTCAAAGAAAAGAAAGAAAAAGAAGACAGGAAGAAGAGATTTAAAATCTCATGTAAGATCAACCTCTTCCATTATTGTTTTACTTTTAAAAAAAATTAGGTTGATGAGTGCCATCTGTGGACATCATACTGTTTATCTTGAGACTGATAAACAACTAGATCTGATATCAGCTTCCTTTGTTTCCATAAGGAAAACATAAAAAAGAGGCTGTGAGAATCAGGCATATTTCATTAATTTATCCAACCCCCAACCCCCCCGAAGATTTGTATTCATCTATGTATTTTAAACAGGTTTCTTCCTACTAGCACATGGCTGGCAGGTTATGCTTACTCCTAATTAGAAGGCAACTGGTGTACATGTGATTCAGGATTACATACCAATAGCAATAGCACTTAGACCAGAGGTGGTATTCATCTGGTTTGCACTGGTTCACGTGAACCGTTGGCAGAAATTTGGCCATGGTTGCCAAACCGGTAGCGATGGCCAGCTGGCCATGTCCCCGAACCAGTCCCCTGGTCGCCGCTTGCTCGCCCCGCCCACCACCCACGTTTGTCATTGCCACCCACGTTTGTCATTGCCATGTTCTTCACACATGTGCATCCCATTGCCTTACAAGTCCAATGAGATGCACATGCATAAAGAACATGGCGGCAATGGCAGCAGCTTTTTCTGTGACCTCCGGTACTTTTCAGCAGTCTGCGGCCAGCCGCCACTTCCTTGAGAGAGCCACTTTTCTTTGCCAGCCACTTTCCAGCAGCAGCGGCTGGCTGGGGGCCACCAAAAATTCCGTTCAGCTTGCCTTCTGGACTCTGGACCAGCCACTGTGGAAGGTAAGCAGCCTGAACAAAGAGGCGGTGGTGGGGGAGGAAGTGGCTGCTAAAGGAGGGGAAACGAGGGCGACTGGCAAAGGGAGGGCAGGGGTAGCTAGGTGGAAATTCCAAAAATTTTCCTACCTTTTCCTGTGGGCATGGCTAGGTGGGATCATGTGACTGAGTAGGAGTAGGTGTGGGCGTTAGTGATGTCAAGTTGGCCACACCCACTCAGTCACATGCCCCCCACCTAGCCATGCCCATCGAACCAGTAGTGGAAATTTTTGTAACCTACCACTGACTTAGACTTATATATGACTTCTCTAAGCGGTTTACAGAGTCAGCATATTGCTCCCAACAATCTGGGTCCTCATTTTACCCACCTCAGAAGGATGGAAGGCTGAGTCAACCTTGAGCCTGGTGAGACTCAAACTGCCAAACTGCTGGCAGCTGGTGATCAACAGAAGTAGCCTGTGGTACTGCACTCTAACCACTGCGACACTGTGGCTCTCCAAGAGTACTTGGAAACAGATAGAAACAATGATCTATGATCCATTCATATTTGCTTTGCTGCTCATTTAGGTAAAGAAGGGATAAATATAAGGAAGAATTATTACTAAAGGTTGAATATGAACTATGAAACTGTTTCTGCACCTTTGAATAAAATATGACCCATTGAATAAAGATCAAGTCTTAGCCCCTCTTTTGGCTATTAAATATTTTGAAGTTCAAAAGTTGTATCAATTGAATAAAATTATGCTTTCTATTATGAGTGGATGGTATGAAATAATCATTCAAAGGTAACTTGGAAGCTTCCATTCAGTCCTTCCTGATATTTGACCTCTTTCCAAACTGGTTTACTTTCACCAACAACTATCATCAGTTCATTTCTGGGATCAAGATAAATATGTAGAAAAATCTATGAATGACTTTTTTTGTTGACAAACTGCAATCACAAGAGGCTTGCTTCAGTGTCTGGTGTGAATACAAACATAATGGTGGATGGGGATGCATAAGCCTTTTTAAATGGCTTTAATAATTACTAATATGCTCATAACTGTATTCCTTGGGGTATTTGTTCCTTTGTGCAGAAATGATAGAAAGGACAATTTCTTTCCTTCTAAATCTGGGAAAGCTGTTTTTAAAAGAGGAGTGGTTTTGAACAGCAGGAAGGGGAAAATCTAAATAATTCTTCCAAGCCAATATAGGATGATACTTTCTGCTTTGTCTAAAAGCAATTGAGACTATGTCTAAAAACAATAGTTATTATTCATAAAATATTAACATGGGTCACTCTCTTCTTGCTTTCCACATTCATGTATTCCATTCCATTTCCTGGACACCTCTCATTCTCTACTCCACCACAAGCTTGTGCACAGATGGCATCTGCTTAGCTTCATAAACATGGACACTTGTCTCTGAATATCAGAATTGAAGCAAATTAGAATAAGCAAATGTGTCTTTTATAGTTCCTGAACTAATTCCTGCTTATATTAAGGTGAAGATAGTTTAAGAAAGGAAACCATCAAACCAACCACAGTATATAAGACTTGGATGTTCCCCTGGTTTTTGTCAGCTGCCTCTCAGGGTGGACCAGTCTGCTTGCTTGCCTTACTTCTCTAGCACTAGATGTCCTTCTTCTAGCCTCAAGGACAATTGCAGAGTTGCTTATCATCCTGTAAATCAGCTACAGCAATAAAACGCTGGCACCCCATGCAATAGCTTTTTTACTAATGTACTACTTTGCAATTGCTGTGCATATACAAAGTATTAATGACACAAATTCATTACAATAAATGAAGACCTTGACTGGCTGAAGGCCAGTGCCCCAAACAGTGTCACTGTTATTGCCACCATTTGGCAAGTTGAAACTTTTTAATACAAATATAATGCTGTAGCAGCAGCATTACCAACTACATCTAGAGATGACTAATCTTACACTTCGTTTTTGGGCTGTTAATAAGAGTTGCTTCCACATACCATTAATAAGTCTTTCCCAAATAAATGTTATACTTTTGGAGGTAGAGGTGAGATCAAAGGAATTCTGGGATTGAAGTCCAGACCTCTTAAAGTGGCCAAGGGTGAGAAATACTGATGTAAAGGTTGAGAAGTGATAAGTTGTTAGTCCTGGCCTGAAGTCTAGGAATAATTATTGAAACACTATAAGAAGGGGAGAAATCTTTGGACCATAGCTGCTTTTTAATTTCAAAAGAATTGATAAAGAAACCAAGATTAGGAAAGCTTAGAGGTTGTATTCACCAAGCATTAACTTTGATGTGGGAGAATTTTTATCTTTGCCATCAGTATTTAAGATGGATCTTCTACAGCAGGGGTGTCAAATTCCTGGCCCGCGGGCCAAATGTGTCACATGCTGGCCACACCCACGCCTGGTTTAGCGAAGGGGAAAAGGTCATGATACGTCACATGACGACGAAGTGACGATGCGGGTTTGACACCCCTGTTCTACAGCATCTTGCTGAAGACCCAATACCAGTGTGGTGAAGCTCCATATTCTTTGTAAAGAATTGTGAAATGAAGCTTCTGCAGCTGATATATGAATCAATTGCATATAAATCATATAAGCAATGATACTAGTTAATAAAACCCAGTACAGATATTTCTGATTACTACCGCTGAAACATCTTCAGCATGGAGTGATCTTTTGTATCTCTGATTTAGTGTTTCATCTAATAATCTCAATTCTGATATTTTAAACATTTATCTGATCATCATTTTAACAAATTATATTTAACTATATATAAAACAACATTTCATGCATCATCAACATCTTCATCATCAGGGATATGCATAGTCACACTTGTTGCCTTCAAATGGTAACTTGTGGTGTTCCTTTCATTCAATTCTACCTGGTATAATTGTGTATCTGCTACAGGGGGACAAAGAGCAAAGGAAATCCAGCACTTTTTTACTCTGTTGTTCAATTTCCCAGAAACTTCGCAGGGTAAGCAGAATTGTTGGCTAGATCAGCATTCCTCAACTTCTTGTCCAGTGAGCAACTTGGATCACAACACCTCCTTGTCAGGCTAATTGGGAGAATGGTATTTGAAGCCCAATCCATCTGGGTGAAGAAGCCTGGCCTGCCAATTCTTTACCTAATTCAGCAATGCAATTTCTGTCTTCTAATCCACAAAAAAGACAAGAAGGAGATGCTTTATTATGGAAATAAAGTAAGGATTTAGAAACGTGATAGATCTTAAAACAGAAAGAAAGAAAAAACAGCTGTGAGTCTCTTTAGCCCTCACTTTAAACTGCAGCTTAGTTTGCTAAAGTATGTGGGTTTAAGATGATTTAGCCCAAACTGTAGTCAATTAGACTAAATTAGCTTAAATCCAATTATTTCATCTTAACTGGCTTGTGGACTAAGCACTAAAAAATAGTGAGTTTCAACTGGGTAAAGATGATTAAGAGAAGATAAGATTAAGAGAAGAAAAGGCAAAGGATTCTCAAATTATATTCCTCTAAAGATGATAGCTTGCTCCAAATAAAAGAATGTTGTTGCCTCCTTCCCACCTCAGCATTGATACAATATATAATTAATTCATTGTATGAGTTTGCAAATTGCATTAAAGTACTGGTACAACGTACTTTATTTGGTTTCTACTTAGCATCTTATGTGAGCCAGATGCAAAGGTAAGAAACTTGTAACTTCCAAAGCCTGCACCTTTCCAAAGCCTTGAGTACTACTTCCCAAAGTTGAAAAAATGTAAGAGAAACAATTAAGCACATGGAGAACAATAATGATAAAGCTTGTTAATATTATTTAATATTGGTCAGATTTAAAGGCTATCCTTACTTTCCAGGTCTCACTCATTTCTGTTTCACTTTTGGAAAAGTGCCCACAGCATACCATGCAATTCCTATATGTAGCCTTGGGGTTGAAAAGTTGCATATACTTTATTGCTTTATATATACTTTATATATACTTTATATCATGATATGTGAAGCCAGTCAGTTCATTCAGTAATTATTTTGATATGTGGTTCTGTTGGAAGAATTTGGTTGCAAGGCAACCATGGACTTTAAGGTTTCATAGAGTACAGTCGGCATTCGTACCAGTATCTAAAAATATATAGCTAGAATAGATATTTTAGCTGCCAAATACTGCATTAAGACCAGTGGTGGGATTCAAGTAATTTAACAACCGGTTCTCTGCCCTAATGATTTCTTCCAACAACCAGTTTTCTAAATTGCTCAGAAAGTTAACAACCGGTTCTCCCGAAGTGGTACGAACTGGCTGAATCCCACCACTGATTAAGACATATAAGTATGGAGAAAAAAAATATGAAGAATGATTGCAGGAATCGGGTATGGCCAGTCTAGAGAAAAGAAGGACTAGGGGTGACATGATAGCAGCATTTCAGTATTTGAGGGGCTGCCACATAAAAGAGGGGGGGGAGTGAACTTATTTTCCAAAGCACCAGAAGGCAAGACAAGAAACAATGGATGGAAACTAATCAAGAAGAGAAGCAATCTGCAATTAAGGAGAAACTTCCTAACAGTGGGGACAACTAACCAATGGAACAGCTTGCCTTCAGAAATTGTAAGTGCTTCATCAATGGAGGTTTTTAAGAAAAGACTGGACACATGTCTGAAATGGTATAGAGTCTCCTGCTTGATCGGGGTTGGACTAGAAGACCTCCAAGGTCCCTTCCATCTCTATTCTGATTGATTGAAAAGTCTGCACCACTAGTATTTAATGCAAGTTCAGGAAGAAAGAGATGAATTAAGGCTACAGAAAGTAGAATCCACTGGGACATTTCTATTATTCAAACTATCCAATCACAAGAACTGGGAAAGGACAATTTTCTCTCCTTCTGCTATCTCTTATTTATATTATTTGCAAAATCAGCTGTAATCCTCTTGAAGCAGATTTTTATGAGGCATAGTTGATTGTTGGGGGAAAGTTGGAGAAAATTCTCAGAAACCCTCCTAATCATGTGAAATTAGTTCCATCTGCAACCTTTGTCTTAAAGATCACAGTCCTTTCCATACAGAATTAGACAAACATTTGTCTGAAATGGTATAGAGTTTCCTACTTGAGCAGGGGGTTGGACTAGAAGACCTCCAAGGTCTTACTTCCAACTCTGTTATTCTGTTATTTGTGCTGAACTGGGAGCGTTCACACATGGCTACAAAATTAGAAATCCAGGTCACCCCAAGTTGAGGGTGTCAGAAAGCTTGAACATAATCTTTTATGGGCACCTTCTTCCCTGAGTGATAACGATGCTGAAACTAGAACTAATTTTATATAGATTCAATTTAAATTGCTTAATTTCTATTTAGTTCATGAGCATTTAATCAAACAGAATCATAATTGTTTGTAATTTCAATATCTGTCTCACAATCTATTTTGCATCTAAGACCAATTCATTTTAGAATAAGCCTAAAAGAGTACACTCCAACCCAGTATGACCAGATCTATTTCTACCTAATACCACACTCTTGCCACATGTGTTCCAAAAAAGATCATTCCACTCCATTCCAGGAAGGTCCTTGATTTTCCAGATATGAACTTTCGGTCCATATGTTCTTTACACGTGATAAGGCCATGCCTATGAATCTATAGTAAGGCAGTCTCAAAAAAAAAGGTGCCACAAAGTAACACTCAAATAGAACATTGCATTTCTTCCTCCACATTAAGATCACAGAAGGCTAGATGGCAGAAAGTTCCTGTTAAAAATACTAAGCCTCAAAATATTTGGTCAATGAAAGCATCTCCATTGTTCTGCATCTGTTGCACAGATGATCCCATAATGACCTAGAGGCAGCCAAGCAATCTAGTTGGCTTGAGTAAAATAGATTGAAAATTCCCGGATTAATAACATTTTGACACACCTTCTGAGAGATGTGTCAAGCTCACCAACAGAGAAGAGGGCTTTTTGCATGTGGCCTAAGGGAATTTAGCAAAAACCAAATGCTACAAGGGGGAAAGAAAAAAAAAGCACCACTAACTCAGAGATTAGCAGAGACCAATAATTGTCCGGGGATAACAGTGTCATTATCTACAATTTCCAAGCACTTAAGGTCATTTTTTAGGCCATTAGCGATTTTGTCTCTTTTTCTCTGCATATATGTATCAACTAGTAGACATTCCTGAAAGTGAAATGAAAGATGAGCTGATTGTCTTCAAATGTGAATGGCAGGCTTTCAGAAAATATCTTGGAGAAGGAACCTGATTTGTTGATTTCAACCAAAGCTGTAAAGCTATCTAGTCTTGAAAATAGATTCATCTGCCCTCTTTTGAAGGCTGAATACCCTGTTTGGAAACTTTTAGTTTTTTAAATAATGCTTGTACTTAGTCTTTCTTGGATACTAGAGGGAATTTTATTTCTGTCACCAACCAATAAAACAAATACATTAAGGTAAACTAAGATCAACTAATAGTAAATTAGGAATATATACAAATTCAAAACTGTTTTTCTATCTAACTATTTGCACAGTTCAACAGTACCAAAATTTGGCTCCCATATAAGATAGAAATAGCACTTAGACTTATATAATGCTTCATAATGCTTTGCAGCCCTGCCTAAGCGGTTTACAGAGTCAGCATATTGCCTCCAACAATCTGGGTTCTCATTTTACTGACCTCGGAAGGATAGAAGGCTGAGTCAACCTTGAGCTGGTGAGAATCAAACTGCCAAACTGCTGGCAGTCAGCAGAATTAGACTGCAATACTACATTCTAATCACTGCACCACCACAAGTCCCATTATGTAGGTAAAAGTCATTGGAGAAATCAGGAAAATCTCATTAAAGGAGATGTAATAGAGTTGCATGAGTCTCTACAAAGACAAAGAACAGTGATCCCACAGGGGTCACAGGAACAAATACATTTTGCACAAGGAATTTCACTAAATCTAACAACTGTTGAGGGGATGATGCTAAATTGTGCCATTGTATTGTATTGTAAAATTGTATATCCTGCATTTAGAAATAGAGAATGAAAGTGCTTTAATGGTCTTCTAGAGCAACTGAGTTAATTCCCTATAATTTCACTGAATAGAATTTTACTTCTGGCTTCCCACAGGTAATACTCTTTGGTTAAGAATTTGTTCAAGTCCCAAGGGAAACAATTTCTTCAAGGAATACCCAAATAAATATATATATATTATTTATTATATAGCCTTCTCTGTGGGGGCACCTACTATCTGGAACGAGCTTCCCCCAGAGATACGGAGGATCCCGGATCTACGCACCTTCTGTCGCACTCTTAAGACCTTTTTATTTCACCAGGCTGGTCTGGCCTAACCTCTCCCATTCTCTTTTTAATGTAAATTTTAATGTAAATTTTAATTTGTTCTTAACCTGGGGTTTTAAATTTGTCTTGGGCTAAATTGATTTAATCCGATTTTACTTCTGCTCTTAAATTTTTGTATTCTATGTGTTTTATCTTGTGCCTGTTCACTGCCCTGAGTCCTTCGGGAGTAGGGCGGTATATAAATCAAATAAAATGAAAAATGAAAATGAAAAATATGGAGTTGGGCTGGAATTTGTTGATCAAGGCCTTTGGTGCAAAAATCAACTTCAGTGAAAATTAAAGATTAAAACCTGTTCCCTGGTTTCCACTTTGGTAAGACCTGCTTTCATTTAGAACATCACATATCATGCACATTGATACTGTCCTCAAAGCACAGGTGGGTTTCAGCAGGTTCTGACCAGTTCTGGAGAACCAGTAGCGGAAATTTTGAGTAGTTTGGAGAACCAGTAGTAAAAATTCTGTCTGACCCCGCTCCCATCTATTCTCTGCCTCCCAAATCCCAGCTGATCAGGAGGAAATGGAGATTTTGCAGTAACCTTCCCCTGCCACGCCCACCAAGCCACACCCACCAAGCCATGCCACATTCACCAAGCCATGCCATGCCCACCAAACCACACCCACAGAACCAGTAATAAAAAATTTTGAAGCCCACCACTGCCTCAAAGGTATTTAATTCTAATACCTTTTGAGGACGGTATCAATATGTGATGTATGATGTTTAATTGAAGCATCACAATTGAACATCATAAAGGGTTAATGTCTTTGCTTCATGTAACTTTAATGTTGCAGGGATATTTTTATTGGGGGGGTGGGGGAGGCCACTATGGCAGAAGATTCTAAAAAAAAACAGTTTGCAATGCATCTTCAACATGACTGTCTATGGCAGGCCTGTCAAACTCCCAGCCCGTGGGCCAGATACGTCACACACTGGCCATGCCCACGCCCGGTTTAGCAACACATTATACCTGGTCCATACCTGGTCTATGGTATGGAAGAGCATGTCAATATTTAAAATGATTTGCTGCTATATTTTAAATCAGTTGAATGATAAAGTTCTTCTGGGCCTTTTACAAATCGCACAGATTTGTTTTTAAAGTAATTAATCTGGAAATGTTCAATTCTTTAATACATCAGCAGATGCCTGCAGAATTATCCTTAATCTCACATCATCCGTTAAAAGAAACACTCAGTATAATTGTTTTCCACCTTTGTGGGATGCTCTGCTAAATAATTTAAATGCTCAATGATGGCTTTGATGTAGGAATGGGGGGAAAAAAAGCATGTTTGTTTCATCACCTTCTCTTTACTAGCTGGAATTTTGTCTGAAAGCAGACCTAATGGATTACATCTGACTCTCAATCATTAATTTATAAAGGAGAGCAAGCAGGTGTTAATCAATTGTTGAACTCTTAGGTTTAGTCCAAGCGTTTCCTCTGGAAATGCAGGATGGTGGAAAGAAGCTGGCTGGATTTTACATGTAAAGTTGCATCACTGCAGTCTTGGGAAAACAGGAGTGCCTAGTGAAAGTGCTGTACTTTCAAAAGCAAAGAAAGCATAATGGATGGATGTAAATATACAGCTTGTTAGGCCTCTATTGAAGAGTAATTTTTATTGGGCACATTTTTTCAAAAAATAACCTTTTAAAACTAGTATATTCTGAATATTTTATCAAGAATTACTTTTTTTACAAGAGACCTAAAAATTCTTTAGCACAAATGTAAAACAATAAACAGAGCAAATTAGGAATGTACACATCTGCAAGTCTATATAAGCAAAGGCATTTGCCCACTGTCTTCACCTTGGAGTCCCTCAAGTGCAGGGGTGTCAAACTCATGTTGTCATGGTGGTGTTACGTGATTTATCAGGACTTTTTTTCCCCCCTTCGCTAAACCGGGCATGGACATGGCCAGCACGTGACACATCCACCCCTTGGGCCAGGAGTTTGACTGCCCTGCTCAAGTGTGTTGGGATTGTAGTTCCATAATTCTAAGTCTTTGGTCATGCTGGTTAAGAATTGTGGGACATGCAGTCAATCAAATCTTTATAACAGCCATAGACTAGCGTAATGACTATGGAGATTCTCAGTCATCCAGGTCATGGTTGTCCCAAAGGTGTTTTTTTCAAAAGGCAACTGGACTTCATTTTTCCTTGAAGATGTTTTGTTTCTCATCTAAGAAGCTTCTTCAGAACTGAAGAAGATTCTTGTATGACAAGTGAAACGTCTTCAAGGAAAAACAAAGTTCAGTTGCCTTTTGAAAAAACATCTTTGGGATAGACTAACATAAGTTGCAACACATTTAGAGGAACATCTGGTGTGATGGCAATGCAGGAAATTGCACATAAGTGAGCTCCATCTGATAATGTTAAAGTTTATTCTATAAATATTGGGTAGGAGCTTTTTAATTGGATTTTTATTGAAGCTCGTGGTGTCAGTATCAGCTGTGGTTTGACTGCGACAAGCTAAGTTTCCAGAAGTGCTGCATGCCGATAACAAAGACTGTAACACACTTAGAGGACACCAGATTGGAGATGACAGGGATAAGCAAATAGATTCCATTGTGCCTGCCCACCCCATTTTAAATACAGAGGAATTCTCACGACAAGAACCAGTCAGAGGATGAACAGAAATAACACAATTCAGCGAGAATAACAATTGCTCCTTTTGATCACCAGTTGTCATTCTAAGTTTGATTTTTTTGTTATGATAATGAGTATGGCTGGCTGCTTTGTATTCAAGTTGTAGACATTCATGTAACCAACTTTATAAAATCCTGTCATAAATGAATATATTTCCCCTTTAGAGTATATATTATAAGTCTAGGATTCTGAACTATGATTAGCTCAGTGGCCACATCGGACTTGCCATAGTGTGGTGAAGGCCATATTCAAAATGGGCAGGATCTGGATATCTTGGAGAACATGATTCAAAGGTTTAAGAAGATCAATCAAGATGATTTAAGAAGAATCTTGCCTTCTGACACCCACCGATCTCCCCAAAAAATATGCAAAGCAAGGATTGGTATTCTAAAGGCCAATAGAGGAGAATATTTGTAGCTCAGGGTTGAAATGAGGGGTCCTTGTTCTCTCTCAGCTTGCTTGTTTTCTTTCAGATGTTTCATTACTCAAATTAGGTAACATCAGTGCTAGTAATGATGTTACCTAGTTTGGGTAATGAAGCATCTGCAAGAAAATAAGCAATCTGAAAGAAAAACAAGGACCCCTTATATTCTGGATAAAAGATGAGAGACAGCCTTTCTTTTCGTTTTTGCTGTTTAAGGAGATTGAGGAGCCCCCCCCCAAAAAAAATGTTACCTAAGCACTTAAAGTTACTTAGCAAGCAATACCAACACAATTCATCTAGAGAAAGCCAGCACAGTTCCAGTTTCTCATGCTGAAGGCCCTTTCTAAGAGCGAGCGAGAGGGCAATAATCTTAATAAAAAATTCTGAAAGAGAAACCCCTCTGCAAATGTTGAAAATGTCACATCATAATATGCCATTATTTCCAACATATTGCAAATGACAAGAACCAAAGGGCAATATTAGGAAGGAAGGGAGGAAGAAAGAAATAAAGTTGAAACAGCCCCAGGATAGAACTTTTCATAGAAAATGCTATAAATTCCCCAAAAAGACTGGCTGCCGGGGTTGCTACTGCCATTCAATCAGAAGTGAGCAGGAGAGCCTCATTTGTAACCACCTTGGGAGAAACGTCATGCTGAAAATATAGGTGTCAATGTGCTCAGCAACCTTTCCAAGCTTTCCAAGGAGGCCTCCTTTCTACTGCTGTCATTCTGAGTTGAAAGAAGTCTTCTTCCCATCTCCTACCAGGAGAGAAGTGGCTCAGCTCAGGGGTGGATCCAAATAATTGGGAAGAAATATAAACTAGCTGTAGCTCACTGGCAGAGCACAGGCATGACATGCAAGAAGTTCTATGTTCAATACCTGATATCACCAGGTACAATTTAAAAAAAAAACTTTTGTTTGAAGCCCTGGCAATGGCTGTCAGTCATTCTGGTGAAACAGCCTTGTGCTTGATTTGGTGGAGCATCAGACAGCTTCCTTTGGTCTCCAGGACAGGAAGAGTTGATGAAGCAAAGGTTTTCATTTCTGTTTTTTTGAAAACCCTTACTGTTGCATCGTTCTAATTAATGGTAGGAATATTGTTATGATTCTTGGATGAAAGAGGGTAAATCTGTTGAGGAGCAGTGAGCTTCCTGATATGAGCCCCATTTTCCTTCAAATGATATCACAATCATAGGCTTTCACAATTAGTGCCCTCCAGAGACTGCAACTCTCAGAATTCCTAGCCAGCCTGATTGTTTATAACCCCAACTGGAGGGCACCAGTTTGAGCTGCTCTTACGAATTAAAGTGCTTAATGTTCAGGTAGCTAAAGATACCCCTTGCATCCTGGACATAAACTGTTTCAACTCCTACCCTCAAAACGACGCTATAGAGCACTGCACACCAGAACAACTAGACACAAGAACTGTTTTTTCCCTGAATGCCATCACTCTGTTAAACAAATAATTCCCTCAACACTGTCAAATTTTTACTAAGTCTGCACTACTATTAATCTTCTCATTGTTCCTATCACCCATCTCCTCCCACATATGACTGTATGACTGTAACCTTGTTGCTGGTATCCTTAAGATTTATATTGACTGTTTCCCTATGACTATCATTAAGTACATTATGATTTTTGACGAATGTATCTTTTCTTTTATGTACACTGAGAGCGTATGCACCAAGACAGATTCCTTGTGTGTCCAATCACACTTGGCCAATAAAGAATTCTATTCTATTCTATTCTATACACATTTGACTATTTAGAGTTATTTCCCCTCCATGTTTATTAGCAATGAATTGCTCTCCTCATTTGTTTAGGGCAATTTTGAATCCTAATGGATGGGCACTGAAAGGTAGTCCTTGTTTAACAACCACAATTAGGACTGACAACTTGGTGGTTAAGCGAAGTGGTCACTAAGTGAAAATCATGTGACCATGACCATGCTTGCCATTTTACTTCAGCTTTCCTTTGCTTTACAGCAGGGCTGTCAAACTCCTGGCCCGCGTGGTTGGCCACACCCAGTTTAGCAAATACATCACCTGACGCAGCATGGGGAGGATACTACCTTAAACAGCTGGGTGACCCAAATGGCAGGGAAGGTTCCTACAGATACACTACTTTGGCAAAGATTTTACATAAGGAATCTAATGTATATGTTATAATGCCTTGGTAAGGCCACACTTGGAATACTGCATTCAGTTTTGGTCGTCACAATGTAAAAAAGATGTTGAGACTCTAGAAAGGGTCCAAAGAAGAGCAACAAAGATGATTAGGGGACTGGAGGCCAAAACATATGAACTGGGTTGCAGGAACTGGGCATGGCTAGTCTAGTGAAGAGAAGGACCAGGGGAGACATGATAGCAGTCTTCCAATATCTCAAGGACTGCCACAAAGAAGAGGGAGCCAAGCTATTCTCCAAAGCACCTGAAGGTGAATAGCACCTGAAGAAGCAATGGGTGGAAACTAATCAAGGAGAGAAGCAACCTAGAACTAAGGAGAAATTTCCTGACAGTTAGAACAATTAATCAGTGGAACAACTTGTCTCCAGAAGTTGTGAATGTTCCAACACTAAAAGTTTTTAAGAAGATGTTGGATAACCATTTGTCTGAAGTGGTGTAGGGTTTCCTGCCTAAGCAGGGGGTTGAACTAGAAAACCTCCAAGGTCCCTTCCAACTCTGTTTTTCTCTTCTATAACTTGACTCTCAAGGAAGCCAGGTAAAATGTCAAATCTTACAGCACTTTTTCCCCATTTCACAGCTTTTGGAATGCTCATCCCGGGGCTAGAATAATTAACAAGAAGGGAATTTATGTTTCTATTTACATTCATTGGAGAGGGAGGGATTACAAGAGAGTAAGCAGGCACACAATGGGGAATATACATTGAAAGAAATGTGCTGGTCTTGCTGCTTTCCTAGTGCACTTGAGCCAGCTGCTTAGGAATCAAACAAAAGCCATCAGTGTGAAACAGATTAGGGTCTTGTCCATTTCAGGCAGCAATTGCCAGACCTCATCAACTAGTTAACATGACCTGAATAAGAGACCCTGCAAAGATCATAAATGTGGGCATTGCTCACAAAGTTACTTTTTCATCATCATCATAATTGCATTCAGGCAGAGTCCAAAGCAGTCACTAAATGAAGACTACCTTTATTTGATCCTATAGAATCTAAGAAAGAAATGTCTGTTTTGGAACCAGGTTTTAAAGGGACTAGAAATCTAGAAATGAATCTGGTAAAGAGATAGAGTAATTCCAAGATCTGAGTGAAAGAACAAGGTAGCATTCAATCGCCAACTCTTTGAACCAACACTTAAAATGGCCATTGCAGTATCTTACAATTCAGTTTGAATTAAAGCAGTAAATGCAGACCGGTGAAGGCGTTTGTGTGTGTGTGTGTGTGTATATATATATAATGACATATTGAGCATTTGGGAATCTGTCATAAATTAACATGCAATCCACTTATGATCAAAGCAAGTTTGAGAATGCTTTACTAGAAAGGTCTTACAGCTTCACTACCATGAAATGTGATAGCCCTTAAAGTGACTTCTGGCTTCTGAAAGTACTCCTAAACTTTAATATCAAGTCATATTATTTCCATAACAATGAGCTAACAAAAGCTCTTTAATATTGATTAAGAGTTATTCTTCTCTGAGCACACAAGGGGAAAGTAATATTTCCGCTATTTTCTCTTTAAACAGGTTTACTGAAACGCTGATAAACATTACTGAAATGGCAATCAATTAATTTAATTGAACTTTAACAGCTCTGCCTTCTAACCCTTATAGTCTAGGTTTAATAACTTAGCTCTGAAACCTCTAGGAATGCTATTTTTCACAATCATTCAATCTTAAAGGGCAATTTGGCTGCTACAAAACTGTCTCACCTTTCATAACTAGGTCTGTCAAGACCACTTCCTACTAAATTAGAAACCCAAACCAGACTTGTTCAGATTAAGCGTTATGTCCTACTAGTTCAGCCTGCTCTTTGTTGCTAGGAGAATAATGGAAGCTGTGTGGGCGGCTGCAACAATCTTGTGCAGATTTTTTTGTTTCCTTCTTAGACTTGAAGAAGAAAAGAAAAAGCAGCACAGGCATTTTAGCAGGCCTTGCTAGCTCAAACTCTTCCACGGCACTCTATTCCAGCAGAAATCAGATGCCTCTTCACACAGTTCTACCATGTGATAATTATATACAATTCTTATTGGCAGCATTTGGATCTCTCCCTTGTTGTTGTTGTTAGTTGTGAAGTTGTGTCCGACCCATCGTGACTCCATGGACAACGTTCCTCCAGGCCTTCCTGTCCTCTATCATCTTATAGAGTCCATTTAAGCTCACGCCTACTGTTTCAGTGATTCCATCCAGCCACCTCATTATCTGTTGTCCCCTTCTTCTTTTGACCTCAATTTTTCCCAGCATTAGGCTCTTCTCCAGTGATTCCTTCCTTCTCATTAAGTGGCCAAAATATTTCAGTTTCATCTTCAGGATCTGGTCTTCTAAAGAGCAGTCAGGGTTGATCTCCTTTAGGACTGACCGGTTTGATCGCCTTGCAGTCCAAGGGACTCACAGGAGTCTTCTCCAGCACCATAGTTCAAGGGCCTCAATTCTTTGGTGCTCAGCCTTTCACATGCTTGAGGATCATGACAGTGTGACATAACACAATTAATGCTGCTAGTTTCTGGCTAAGAACTGTTTAATTTGTATACATTTTAATCTTGTTTTCTATATTTTAAATTTTATATCATATTCAATCAGAACACAGCTGGAAGGAACCTTGGAAGTCTTCTAGTCCAACCCCCTGTTCAAGCAGGAGACTCTAAACCATTTCATACAAGTGGCTGTCCAGTTTTTTCTTTAAAACCTTCAGTGATGAAGCACTTACAATTTCTGAAGGCAAGCTGTTCCACTGGTTAGTTGTCCTCACTATTAGGAAGTTTCTCCTTAATTGCAGGTTGCTTCTCTCCTTGATTAGTTTCCATCCATTGTTTTCTGTCTTGCCTTCTGGTGCTTTCGAAAATAAATTGAACCCCTCTTCTTTGTGGCAGCCCCTCAAATATTGGAATACTGCTGTCATGTCACAAAATAAGGTATATAGTATGCCTTATTTTAATTGTGATGCTTCTGACACAAATAAACAAACAAGGAATGCTTCTAATGCTAACCTACTGTATATAGTTATCTAAAAGTGTGAAGATCTGTGAATTCAATTCCAGGTAGAAGGTCAGAACTTCATAGAATAACATCTGGCTACTAATGTCTGATCATTCCCAATTAGAATAAGACTGGTAATATAATTCCCCTCTGATGGCCAGTGTAACCTGCCACATGAAGATTTCAGTTAGGGAAACATTACAAATCATTCATAAACTCATATCTCACAAGAAAAATGTAACAGTAAGATGGATTTCTATACTTATTGTTAGGTTGACTCTCATTTAGGAAAAGCTAATCAGTTTAAGATGCACGCTTGGATTCAAGCTTCATTGCATGCTCTAATACACATGAGGAAAATATGGGTGCTGTATGCGAAGGAAGCAATTGTCTACTGAAATGAGTCTTGACAATATCACTAAGTCTTGTATTATTAGTTCAATTTATATGCCGCCTTTCTCTGGAGACTCATGGTCTCCAGAGATTATAAATTATGATTTATGATGAATGTATTTTATGATGATTATGATCATGATTTATCGCTTGTTACTTGTATATACACTGAGAGCTTATGCACCAGAGACAAATGCCTTGTGTATCCAATCACACTTATTTATTAATTTATTAATTCAATATATTATTATTTATTAATTCAATTTGTATGCCGCCTCTCTCCGAAGACTCAGGGTGGCTAATAAAGAATCTTGGCCAATAAAGAATCCTATTCCTATTCTCATTCCCATTCCCATTCCCATTCCCATTCCCATTCCCATTCCCACTGCCACTCCTACTCCTACTCCTACTCCTACTCCTACTCCTACTCCTACTCCTACTCCTACTCTACTCTACTCTCAATCTTTGAGGCTGGATCTTCCATCACTAAACAATGTGGTTGTTAAATGAGTTACAACATTTTTTTGTCACAGTTGTTAAAATAATTTGACTTCCCTCATTGATTTTGTTTGTCAGAAACTGGCTGGGAAGTTGACAAATGGCTATTGTGTGAGCCCAGGATATTGCAACCGTAATAAATGCATGCCAGTTGCCAAGCACCTGAATTGCAAATACAGGTAAATACAGGAATGTTGTAACAGTTGTGTAAGACTGGTCATAAGTTACTTTTTTCAGTGCTGTCATGACTTTGAACAGTCACTAACCAAATGGTCATAAGTTAAGGACTACCTGTATTATTTTTTCATTGAAAATATCCATACCACTGATTTATTATCCAGTGATTGCTGTGGCAAAATAAAGTCTATCCACTTTAGCACTGGTATTTCATAGCAATAATGTGCATAAAGTATTTTATTCACATTATTTAAAAACGAGAAGCTGAGTTCTTTTTCTGTTCTTTTCAATTTTCCAGTGATTGTAACTTTCCAAAGAAACACAAATATGCCTATTAAAATTGTATACATATGTAGATATAAATATGTGCAGTTTAAATAAAAATACATTTGTATATTTCTGTCAGTGTCTCGGTTTTTGGCTCTATTCTGTCATTTCTTTACACTATTTCGTTACTCAGCATAATCAGGGACCTTGATCATATATATGACACGTCCCTTAAGTTACAGTAGCCACAGGAAACTAGGAATAAACTGAATATACCAGAAGCTCCCTCCAGAATTTCTCTGTATGCTGTCATGCAGTTTTCTCTAGAATATATGATGGCTACGTCATTTTGAAAAATTGCGTAATGACACTACATATTCTAGAATCTTCATCTTCATCTTAGACATATCAGATTTTGTGCTTATTATCCTGTCTCCATAAAAGAATTTTCTTCTTTTATTATATTATTTAACCATTTGAACTGGAACTCGAACAATGGTCTGATAATCAGTTTTTATTAAAGGAAGCTGTCATCTTTCAACTATTATTGAGGACATGTTTCCCTGACCCTCCAAAATGTACTATTCCCTGAGCTTCTTTCTGAAACAATAAATAGAAGATGAGTGAAATGAAAGAGAAAGAAAGAGAGAGAGGGAGAGAGAGATAGAGGGAGAGAGGGGGAGGCTAAGATCCATCAAGCACCATCAGAAATAATTGGTCATGACAGCTGGCTTACAAAACACTGCAGCTCAGACACCTTAATCATCCCCTGCTAGATGCAATTGATTAGGGACTTCTCCATAGAGTTGTCTTCTGTAGAGACAAATGCAGAGAATATCTGGCCTGTAGAATGGACTTATGTCTAAGAACACATAAAAGGAAGGGAGGAAGGGTAAAAGCAGAAAATGATTTCAGTCTCAGTATATCATGATTACTTCATGGGATTTAGTAACATCTACTTAAGTGTAGAATAAATATAGCTTCAAGGTCTTAGTTACCACCTTTAGAGCACTCCATGGCTTAGGACCGGGGTACTTACGAGACCGCCTTCTGCCACCAATAGCCTCTCACCGCCCAGTACGCTCCCATAGAGAGGGACTTCTCAGGGTGCCGTCAGCCAAACAATGTCGACTGGCGGCCCCCAGGGGGAGAGCCTTTTCTGTGGGGGCACCCACCATCTGGAACGAGCTCCCCCCAGAGATACAGAAGATTCCGGATCTGCGCACTTTCCGCCGTGCCCTCAAAACATTCCTGTTTCAGCAGGCCGGCCTGGCCTAACTTTCCCTTTATATTGCTTTTTGATTTTATTTTAAACTGGGATGTCTTGAATTATCTAGGACCAGAATGTTTATTATATTTTAATTGTTTTTTTTTTATTATTAACGTTTGTATTACATGTATTTTTATCGTTCATTTTTATTGTTCACCGCCCTGAGTCCCTTAGGAATAGGGCGGTATATAAATTTAATAAATAAATAAATAAATAAATAAACAAATCCATTTTCCTCCTCCAGAAAACATGATGAGATAAGTGATTCTTCTTTATTGTATTGCTGCATTAACATTCTGCTAAAGCAAGTCCGAAAATACAAATTTCTCACCATCACTTTTGATACATTAGGTTGGATCCTTTTAAAGATTCTTTCTTTGCCCCTTAAGCAATTAAAGACCCCTCCCCCTTATATCCAATTGTTCCCTAGGCAGCATCTCTTTCCCTGTCCCTCAAAATCATTCCCACATGCCATTACCTTGATTCTTTTCTGTACAGATCCAAACTACTCTAGAAGTAATTTGGGGGCTGTATCCTATGATACTTGCCCTTCTTTGAAAGTGGTTTTTGCTCATTTAAGTCAGCCAAATCAATTTTCATCAAATATTTTGTAAATTATCTCTATGCCATATCCATTCTGTTCTAGACAGCTCCCACTGGACAGGTAGGATACATAGCTGAACCCTTAGCTTCCAAGGTAACAGGAGCTGAAACATAACATATTTTGCATCATGTTGTTGGTTGCTGTTAGCTTGTGGGGGGAGGGAGGGCAGAGAGATACTACTTTACCGCCAGTACTTTAAAAGATGAAATAAGCTGCCTTACTCATGGCCGAGGTGTGATTAAAGCAGTATCATGGGGCACAGTACAAAGAAATCAGGATATGGTTTTGTTATGATTCTGTACAAATGCAGAAAAACATAAGAAGGTGCAAAAAGGAAGGGATTGCCATGTTTTTCTAAATCTCCCACATGCCTCTCACTTTGCTGGTAAGCTCCCAAAGGCACAACATCAAGATAAACACTTTCAGTCATACACATTAAAACATTAGCAACATTTGCACTAACTCTTATAGCCCCAGAATATTGTACAGTAGTGCAGTGGTGGGTTTCAATTTTTTTTTACTACCGGTTCTCTGGGTGTGGCTTGGTGGGCATGGCTTGGTGGGCATGGCAGGGGAAGGATACTGCAAAATCCCCATTTCCTCCTGATCAGCTGGGACTCACGAGGCAGAGAATAGATGGGGCGGGGCCAGTCAGAGGTGGTATTTACCAGTTCTCCGAACTACTCAAAATTTCCGCTACCGGTTCTCCAGAACCTGCTGAATACCACCTCTGCAGTAGTGGCACCAAACTTTTTGGGCACCAGGGACTGGTTCCATGAAGAGAGGTTTTTCTGCGGACCAGAGCGGGGGGGGCGTGGTTTCTTGTGCTGCCTGCATCCCACAGATGGAGCTTTGCTTGTTTGCGCAACCCAGTTTCTGGCATGCTAGGGCCCGGTCCACATACCAGGGGTTGGAGATTCCTGCTGTGTAGTATATAATTTTGCAACATGATGTATGGAAAACATTCCTTTAATAAACAATACATAATGCATTAGTATAACACCTCACCGAGACATATATAAATGATTTAATAAAGCCTAAGTGATGTCTGTAGCAAAACATTTCTGAATGAGAGGCTGTAGTTCATTTGTCTTGGCAACTTACCATGACATGAATTCTGATAATGTGTTTGGCAAAAGGACTATGGCTCATAACTCGGACAATCATTTTTCCTGTGATGTATAAGAATGCTAGTCCCTCATTTAAAGTGTACTAACAGGTCTCCCAATGGCCATTGTGGTGAGTCAGGAAGCAGGACATGGTTGAGGAATGATTGAATGGATTCTTAAGTAAAAGGGGTGTGTTTTATTAGGCTATTATTTATTCATTCATTAGATTTCTAGCTCATATTTTCTCCAAGAGCAAAGGGCAGGGGAAAAGACATTTGTCTTCCATTTACCCCTAAAACAGCAACCTTGAAAGTTAGATTAGACTAAGAGCATATGACTTGCCCAAAGACCTCCAGAGACTTCCATGGCTAAGGACAGGCTTCAACTGGATAATGTAACACGCACTCACCAAGGCAAAGCATGGTTAATTGTCATCTTGCCCTTCATCCTGTCCTCTGCTTTACACATGTCATAACCTAGACTGATTGAATATGGTGCAATTTCAAAGATAGTTTCATGCTCTGTTTATATAGCTGTCATATACTATTCATAATCTCTTCCTAAACCATTTCTCAAGGATAATTTAAAAATGCAAGCTTACTTGATTGCTTTTTTTTACCAGCACACTCTGTAACACATTTTAGAAAGTTCATGTGCTGTGGTAGAAATGAACTCTAGTTCTGTTTTTAACTTATTTTGAACAGCACACACACAGTCTAGATCTTGGCCATCAGATATGCCTTATTAAAATTTACCTTCCATGCACAGACAGAGATGTTTTCCCCCTCTTTTTTTAAACAGATGATTTCCTTTATTCCTTTATGATCTACTTTGGACTCTAAGCTTCCTTTACAGTAAAGGGGAAACAAAGGAGGAACAACTGTATAATATGCATTTCATTTAGATTAATTCCATTTATGCAAAAACCCTGGAGGGACCTGCAAGATCAAACAAATGTTGTGAAGCATGGGACATGTTGAGTATGAGAACCATTTGTATTCAAGTGGAAATATCAGAACTCAGTAATAATGTAAAACCAATTCTCTGCTATGGTGTAACTTGATCCATAACTTTTTAGGGTTCAGCTGTATGGTGCATTTTTTAAACATCTATGTACCAAATCTCTCACTATATTTGCATTAATCAGATGGAAAGCATATCACTGGACATTTGTGGAGCACATTTCATTTACTAGGGAATATCTTAGGTTTCCTAGCTCTCTAATTTAACAATGAAACTAAACAATCTTCTATGAAATTCCACTTCATTTCATGATCATGGAACTATTTTGTAAATAAAAATAATTAGCATTTACAGAAGCTTGCAGGCAAACTATGGCAATAGAAGTCCCTCCCTTCCATAGAATAGTTTGCTCCTTGATATCTGGATCACACCCTCCTTGTTGAGCTTCCAGAGAGCTTTGAAGACATGGCTCTTAGAGAAAGCATTTAGAGACCCATTGGGTGATGCCTTTAGGCATTTAATGTTGTTTTCATTATTACAGTTTTCTTTAGACTAGTGTTGTTTAATGTAAGTTGCCCAGATTGTTTGGAACTAAGCAACATACAAATAAAGACAGAAAACTAAATAACTGTAACAGTGAAGCCATGGCAATCAAAAAGAAATCCAATTACAACTCCCCCACCCCAATGTCCTTCCCTCCCAAGAAAGGCACTCAGTTTTGTTTAAGGCAACAAAGAAATATTCCTTACTGGCTTTGGAATGTATATTTGCTGAAGATTATGGGACATTTTTGTTTAGTCTGCATTCAGTTTAGCCCACTTTGCATCTTCAGAATTGCTATGCAAATTGGAGTGCAATTATTGTGTTGATTCCCTGTTTCTCTGACTATAGTGATATGGTTTGTTTTCGTTTGTTTTCTGTTCAAAAATGCTTTTACTAGGAAAAACTGCATGCCAAAAAATGTATGAGAGTGGAAATTGTGCATAAAACTTGAATCATGGAAGCTTAAACTACTATTTACATTTGTGTAGCAACCAACAAATATTCATTTAATCTCATTTAAAGGTGGGAGAGGACCAGATATAACTGAGGCACCTTTCTGTGAGATTTTAAAATATGTCCCATTAGGTTATAATCATGATTCCCTTAGGGTGAGTGAATTCAATTGCATTGTTTTCAATAGCAGCATGAATGTGTTCATTTTATTTACAGACTTCACCGATCTCATATAATTATTCTAGATGGCTGATAACAATCTATATAAATATGGTTAAAGATAAAAGTACCCTTTGCCCTGGTATCAGACCAAACATTGTCCCAGCCCAACTGACATCCTACCCAATGCATGGGGAAGAGTCAGGTCTTTGTGGTCATTCAGAAGGTTAGAAGTAGTGGTAAAATCCAGCCGATCCGGTAGGGTTGGTGGCAAGAGACTCTGCCCACCTGCCTAGACGTCATCACTTCCCATTTTTGACCCTCAGCACATGCACAGAAGGCTCTGCGCATGCAAGGAGGAGGGGCACATGCTCACATTTGCAATCCGGTAGCGAAGGTAAGTGCATTTCACCCCAGTTAAAAGGGTAGGGATCACATGTGGGAGTCTGCTTCAAAGACACTGAGAAGACATGCCTCCAAGGTCCCATGAAGTAACATTTAAGGGAAGGGACCTGGAACTGACCTACTCTACCTAATCTAGTAGGATGGACAAATACCCTCAGGGCATTAACCTCATTGCCTTTCTTTTACTCCAGATTTATGAGTTGTCCCCGAAATAATCACTGTACTTCTATAACAAAGGTACAGTCTCTGCTTTTCATTCAGGAAGTGGCAATCCTTTGCAACTATTTTCAAAATTCTGCAAAACAAAAAGAATTCATGAACACATTATGCTTCCTAACAAGAAGAAGTCTCTGTTAGGATTTGAAATTTAGGAAACCCCCCCTCCCACTTTCTAATGAGCTCCAATTCTTTCCAACTGTTCTTCTCCCCTTAACTCTTGCATGTCGCCTTCCTACTGTCAATTCTTTTGTCTCCATGCTCACTTGTGCTGAAATAAGTGCTAATTTGCCACATCAGATGCATACCCATAGTTCATTTGGCCAAAATAATAATAATAATACCCAAAACATCCCAATGATAGTAAAGAGCCATGACAAAATTCTATAGTTTTCTCAGCATGTTAAATTGCAGGCAAAGGAAAAAAACACATAGAAGCATGATTTCCTTTCTGTATATTTTCCTGTTCCATTTGTTTTATTACACTCGGGTGAGGTTGCTTCCATTTGTAGATTTCTTTTTAAGGAAACTGACTCTCAGCACTCAGCTGGAAGAATTACTGTGGGACAGTATGTAACGAAAAAAAATAAGAGCAATGATGTATGACTCTTCGGCACTCTGCTCATCTCTTTTTCATTTAGAAGGTTTAGAGGTTGAAAAGATAAACACAGAGGTCTGAAAGGGTAGGAAGTCCCATTGATATCAGATAACATATACAATTTATAAACTTCCAAAATTCCAGGTTGGTAGCCTAAAGCACCAGAGGAATTTTGAGCTTTCACTGGTTTTGGTTTAAACTGTGGGAAATGTTGTTTGGAAGTTGTTATTGTTGACATTGTTTGGATTACTGCATATACAACTTGAAATTTAGCAATACAAAAGCCTTCAGTGGTTGCCTCCAATGCTACATTCCAAATTTTTTCCTGTGAGCTCAATACATGCTCCATAACGATTTCAGAAGGAGAAACATTAGCGTTTAATACAGAGTTGGAGAACTTTTAGCTCCCAATCTATTTATCTGTAGCCTTGAATCCCTCTTCAAAATTCAACAATGTGACTGCTGAAAAATCATCCATGCAGTTTGAAATGTGCATACCTATCCACATACCTATCCATCACACCATTTTCTTTCAGGGAAAGCAATGTAATGCAGAGTGCAGAAAAGAAATAAGAAACAGGAATCAGAGAAATGAAAGTTATATTTAAAAAAGGAAAGGAAACAAAGCTAAAGTTATTTTACTCTAACATCATTACATGCCTCTTGATATCTTTTTATACATTCTATTCTTGCTCCTACCACATTCACATGCTATTTCATACATTGCCTTTTGTTGCCTTTGATCTCTCCTCTGTTTTAAAGACTTCATCAGATCCATCTAAATTCTTTCCCTTTCTCTCACCCCATTCACTCTTCCTTCAGATTTTGGTTTTGTGATTTGTGATTTTTTTTTCTTGTGAAACTAATTCCATGGGAGATGTTGTTAATGGCTTTATGTACAGTGCATTCTCTAGTTGAACCTTTTTTGATAATTAGGAGTGTGTCATCTGTATAATGCATTCACATTTTAGCTCGTACTTATGGAAATATTATTGTTTCTGGACCTTGCATGACTGTCCCTTCTATATATCTAGAAATGGTTGATTTTATGGGTATTCCTCTGATTTCTCTGTGCATTTGTCTTCCATATTGTAAATAAGTGGTGAGGTGGAAGTCTGTAAGCCCTGTAAATTACAGTATATCTAAATCAATTTAAAGGCAATATAAATCTATATAAATAAATGTAAATGTGAGTGCTTTAATTTTTGTCTGTTGTGGTAGATTTGGTATGTTATATACTAGTGCTGTAATTGATATTTTGGCTGGGTTTGGATCTATGGATGTGAAAAGGGCTGTGGGATCTCTCAACTTCATAAACATACAACATACCTATTTTTCTTTTGTTTCATTTGTTTATTTATAATTTTTACTATCTATTCCTCCTAGATTTGAAGTCACAATTTTTGTATTCCATGAACATTAGTCTACAAGCCCATAGATATTGGCTTGTGTTGCCCATCATAATTTTAGTCAGTCAAGAATTTCAGATAATGCTTTTTGTTGGCTAGAGAATGTCTAGACTAGGCTAGCAGTCCAAGTCTTACCATATGCCATATGGTAAGTGCCAATGCCATATTCAGTATTCTCTGTTAATTATAAGGTCAGTATGGATTTGTTTGGGAACATTTTCCAGTATGTCACAGATGCAACTTAAGCACCTACACTTTAATTCAAGAATGGTTGTAAAAAAAAAAGAAAAAAAAGAATGGTTGTACTACTATGATAGCTAGGATAACTAATTTAGAAGATGCTTTGAAAGCCAACTTACTGTTGCTATGTAACCTGAAAACTATATGGAGATTTAATAGAGATTGAAAGGAAAGATGATGCCAGATCCTGTTCTCCAAGAGTGAACATATTATTTTTTCATCTTGATGAAAAAAATATATGAGAATAATATTTATCATTTGTAAAGTATAGTACCTTCTAAACATTGAAGTTATGATAGACACAAGTTCATAGTGACCGGGTCTAAACAGGAATACATGGCTGT
Source organism: Pantherophis guttatus (assembly GCF_059756535.1). NCBI lineage: Eukaryota > Metazoa > Chordata > Lepidosauria > Squamata > Colubridae > Pantherophis > Pantherophis guttatus. The sequence continues at coordinate 169,020,462 of NC_142064.1, forward strand.
TGCGTCTTTAATATTTATATAGAAAAGAGGATCTTAGCAGATGTTGCTTTCGTGAAGAATAAAACCTGCAGAAATTCTTTCTTCTGTGCAAGTTTAAAGGATAAATTTAAAGGACCAATATTTTACATCTGGCAAATCCATTTCAGTAAAATCACACTGTGGCCTTTGTGGAGAAAAATCAATCTTTATACTCAATTACTATTTCGTCTTGTACAATGGAGTTCATTTTCCATAAGAAATTGTGTTACTTTCAAGATATTTTAGCAACTATGAAATGTTCAACACATTTTAGAACTGCAGATCTTCTTCCTTCATTTTAATGTTATAAAATATTTTTTTAAAAAAATAATAACAGGAAAAAGGGTGATGCAAAGAAATTGCCCAACTAATAATCTGTTAAACTTGATTTAGAGCATAATAATGTGATGTATAAGTATTCATTCCTTGGAGGTTTTCATATGTAAAAAATTAGACATGTATTTTTCAGTTTTTAGAAACCTGCACAGTAAAAAACTAAATAAATCATGATTATAAATCTTTAGAAACTATTTTTCAGGATTCCAGCTAGGCGACTGCTGATGACATTTTCCCTAGCCAGAAATGAACACATCATAACACAACACATTGGTTATCATAAATTCTAAATCATTCAATCAACTAATCCATTTAAGCTAGATGGCAATGATATCCTAGTAGACAGGGTAATGCATAGATTAGTTTTTATTTGCAGATAAGATAAGGCTGAGGTTTTTATAGTAAGATTCTGCTAAAATGAGGTGTATCCTCAAATCCTAAATATTTATTGAAACTTTTATGTTCTCTTCTATTTGTTCCTTTATAAAATCCATTTATTTCTTAAAGACATATTTGTCTGCTGAGTTGCTCATTGCTGATGGCATTGCTGGTATTCCTATCGTACTATTAACATATTTATTTCTTTATTCATCAAATCTATAGGGTTATCCATCTCATGCAAATGTGACTCTAGGCAGTATATAATAGGACTATAAAATAGATAGTATATAAAACATTTATTATAAAAAATAGAATATGTAAACATCATAAAGGCTATTTTCAGTGAATAATAATATCCTACTGTAGATGGCTATTCAATTTGTTGGTCAACAGTAGCTAGATCAGTTGTGCAGAACTGAATATTTAATATATTTTTTTCTGCAATGACCTCATCTAAATCCATATATTTGGTACTGATTATATTGGGTTCGACACCCCATAGGAAAGAATATCTCCTTATACTGACATTAAGTATTAAAATATTAGGCGTTGTCTCTACTATTTTGAAAATTGTTCAAATATTATAACTTCCCCTAAAGAATCTTGTTTCTTTCACAGGAATCTCTGACTATGAAAGAAGGAGGAGGTGGAAGGAAAGGTAAGCAATGACACCTGGAAGAAGATTCCAAACTTGTCTTCTGTGAAGCCATTCTAAAATAGCCTTATCATGCAAGGCAAGGGATTCTTCTGCATATTTGAATCTTAATAAGAGCTCCTTCCTATGAAACAATAACTTGCTGATTGTTTTGAAAAAGAAACAATGTGGGAAAATGCCAGAAAGGAAAATGCATATGGATATTTCATGATCAGAATGAGCAGGAAAAAGCTGGAATCCAATGTCCAACTCAGGAGTTCTGAAACATCCAACTGGAAAGTTAGCAGCCCTGTCCCTGACACAATCATATGGAGATTAATTGACATATTTAATATATTGTATGTGTATCCCTGAATATGAATTACCCCCAAATTTGTTCCAAAGATGACCTTGAAAACATCATCAAAGTCAATGCTGAGGATGAAAAAGAAGAGGCTTGTGAAAGAAAAGTTTTCTTCCCAGTTTACAGGAAGCATTAGTAAATTATCTTCTGTTTGTATCCAGTTGACTAGGGAATAGATGTAGGAATCAATAATAGGCACCCTTTTTCTTAAGCTTATTAGTGTCAAAGAAATTAGTTTTTCTGACATCCTACTCTCACAAGATTTCCTAACCTCTTTCTTCTTTCCCTGCATCTAAGATATTTACAATTATGGGGGTATCTCAAGATCACTCATAGAAAAAGCTCTAGGGGAAAAATAAATATTATTAATTAGCCACGCTTCTTCTGTTTTGTGCTCTGGTTTTTCAGGACTAATGTCAAGGACAGACTATTTTTCCTATCTCAGCTTTTCTCCTCCTTAGAATAAGGTCCATGGAAATTTTACGAAGTGAACCAATGGCAAATATGATACCCCATTGGCACCTTTTAGTTTGAATTGTAACTTAAACACATCAAAGTATGCAGTAGATGAGACCTGGCACAAGTCCTAATTGTTTTTATATCCAGATAAAATAAAATGGGAGCCTTATTAGCCTCTTGAAACTATTGTCTTCTGATCAGACTTCCTTGTTCTTTACTGCTGAACATCATTTGCCATAACCATCATTTATGTGCAAAATACCTTCCAGTATATAGTTTATACTTATAACTTATCATGCAATTTATAGTCATTGTAACTTATTTGTTACAATTTTGGCTTAGCCTATTTTATAAACCAGGTTGGTTTAAATTGTGTCTGCCCAGACAATGGTGATTTTATTTAAATCATGGTTTGACATGATGTCCGAACCCAATTGCTATATTTAATATAATATATATATTTTCTAAAGATGTGCTTTGTCATAGGGTGACAGGAGTGCAAAGGAAAAAAATAAATTCATATTTTTATGTTATGATACATTAACAAACCATTTGATCTAAACCAACATTTAATACTCCAACTAGTCTGTATAATCTGAGATTAAAACTGAGAAATGAAGAGAGAGGAAAAATATGTGGACAATTTGATCAGATTGATGAAAACCCTCTGAAAACTGGCATAAAATCTTGTCAATCAATTCATACTCACAAACCATTGCTGTGTAAATTTATTTTTTCTGATGCCATATCATAATTCTTTTGGCTACCCAACTCTACTCCGAATTAAGGAATTACAAATCGTAAAAAGAAGTTTTATTCAAAAGATCCCAAATGTTGATGTCCTGAATGCTGAGCATATGGAACCAGAGACATTTCTTTCTTTAAAACAGCCTTTACAAGTACAGTCCAGATTTATGAGGATTATTCTTCTAACCTGCTGCTTCATCCCCTACTATGACTTGGTTTAGGATCTCTTCCCATAGCCGCACAGATAAGAGGCTTTTCCCCTTAAATAGTATGCAATAGGTGAGACTTGGCATAAGTCCTAATGAAATTGTTTTTCTATCCTGATAAAATAAAGTGATAGGCTTTATTAGTCTTGTGAATTTTGTACCTTCTGATCAGACCTCTTGGTTTTTTGCTGCTGTAAATAATTTGCCATAACCATCTATTACAGGGGTGTCAAACTCAAGGCCCCCACAGGATGCTTAGATCTGACCTGCCGAGCCACCCTGGAAACAGCAAAGGACTGGCCGGCGGTGCCTCTGACAGTGAAAAATGGAGCTTGGGAGGGCTGCCTCCCAAGTTTTGAGGGCTACCTCAAAACCAGTGAGTGAACTAATGTACTGAAGCAGACCAGACTAAGGACTAGCCAGATGTATACCTGGTAGGCAGAATTTATTTTTCCTATTTTCCTCCACAAAAAATAAGGTGTGTCTTATATTACGGTGTGTCTTATACTCCGAAAAATACGATATTTCATTGTATGGCTCAGTTCAATACCCTACCCACAAACCTGGTGGGGGTATATACCATTTTATAAATGGAGCCACATAAATATTCAGGTGACATTTTTGGTTACTTCAGCAGAAATCCTAGATATGCTTTCTTGGATGTAGCACTTTCTGTTTTGCTTTTTAATAAACATCTTACTTGAAGCTTTCTCTATCCCGAAATGCCAGAATATGCAGAACCCTCTAAAAATAGGCGGTTCCTTCCCTTTGCTTTATAATTTAAAAGCTATCATATGAAAAATGAATACAAAGATGAAAGAAGAACATAAGAAAACTCAGCCCCAATTCTTAATGCTATAAAATTCTAATAATGACCAAAGAGACTGGAAATAGGATTTTCACTATCCCAAAGCAAGTATTGGAAGGCTTTTGATTAATTGCCTGGCAACCTAACCTTTCTGGAAGTAGATATAATGGAGTTAGAAGTATTAAATGATTTTTTGAATGGAACTTTAGCCTTCTTGTGACTTTCTAGAATCTCTCAGCATTTCATTTTCTGCCATGGTGGATAATACTCTGATGCTGCGGGGGGGAGGGGGGGAGATGATCCCATATGCTCTCTAAACAAATAGTATTTTTATTCACAGTGAGTTTTCTTATCCACCAGGAGAACTTTTGTTCTCTGGAAGGTTAAAAACATAATAAATAAAGTCTGTTGTTACTGCAGCTACTCTGTGTTTCAGCAGCTGTCAGGATTACTTCTATTCATCATCAGAAAATAGTATTTTGTGATTACAGAAAGCATTTGAAAATTGGATTTATGCTACATTTTTCATAAAAGGCCTACAACAGTAGGTCATACTTTTTACAAAGTGGCACTCAGATACAACCCTACCAACCTTCATAGCAGCCATGGAGAGTCCTGCGGGTTTTGGGGGGCTGCACAATCCTTTTAGTATAGTAAGAAAAAAAAGATATGCCTTGCTTACTGGAGACCTTGAAAGATTCATCTATCACTGATTTTTCTCAGGGTGATACGGTTACACAAAGTTTCAAAGGATCCGAGATGTTGTCTCTCTAGCACTCCCTCTCTTCCTCCACTTGTGTAAGAAGTCATTACATCTCACTTCTGTTGCCCTCAGATCATCCTTCAATGTTGCAAAGAAGTGATCTAATGAAGAACTTAAATGGAAGTTTTCATATGATGCTGTCAGCTATTAACATTTAGGAGGTAATCTCCCTCAAACCATAAATGCTAAATACTTTGGCATGCCCTTGACAGGTATAATTGCCTGCAGTCCTGTAAAATATAATGACCATCTGGCAGAAAGCAATGAAATCATGGGAGAGAAAGAGGAGTCTAGTAAATAGACACGTTAATATCAGATCAGTGTGACATCCATGGTGCATATAATGTCCCCATTACTTGGCAATGGAAATAATTTCATTTTTTTTCACACTTCCCACCAATTTTACAATCACCAGGGAAGCACCTTTTATTTTCTTTTAGATAATAAACATAGGGCAATTTGATGTCATTCAGATCAGGAAGAAACTAATTTCTGCTTAACTTTAGCCAGACAGCTGTGTCAAAGAAAACAGACCTGCTAGAGATCAATCCTCTAGCTTACAAAACTAATAACTTTTTATGCCCGCAAAAGTATGATGTCACTGTAATTATATATTATGTCTGTTGTGTGACAGTCTCTCTCTGTGTCTCTTTTTTTACTGTTTCATTACTACTGTGTTCTCAGAAATGGACAATGAAGTATAAATCCAACAATGTGTTTTTTTTATATACTATAGTATATATTTTATATTATATAGTGTACCTCCAACCTAATTCCAGGAATAGGACAGAAAAGGATATTGTTTGATAAAGCTGTTGACCCTTTTCTAGTGAGACTATTAAAAACAGTCCAAAGGAAGCCAATATTTGTTGGTTGTCTTAAAAGCTCAGACTTCTTCAATCACAGTCACTGGCAGGTATCAGTGGATTCATCCATATCAACTAGGAATCATCTCAAATTTCTGTACCACTTGAAAGCAAAAGTTATTTTTTAACACATGTTTCAAGGTAGCTGTTTTTTATCTAGATGATGATAACACAAGGGCTATCAATAGATTCAAACTCAATGTAATTCGCTCTAATCTTGATTGTAGGAAATATGACTTCTGCAATAGAGTAGTAAATGTCTGGAACACTCTACCTGATCCTGTTGTTAGTCTCTCTAATCCCCATACCTTTTACCTTAAACTGTCTACCGTGGACCTTTCATGTTTCTTAACAGGTCCCTAAGCTGGCATGCATAAGCACACCAGCGTGCCTACCCTGTCCTACTGTCCCCATTTATATATAATCATTCTATATGTTAATGGCTATGTTTTGCCTATTTATATCCTTTTATTTATGCCAATTTTTTTTTCATGTGTCCATGTCTATATCTATACTGTTACTTATTTCCTTGTACTTGTTGATAAATAAATAAATAAATAAATAAATAAATAAATAAATAAATAAATAAATAAATAATAAATAAGTAAATAAAGATGATGATGATGATGATGATGATGATGATGATGATGATGACGACGACGACACTATCTGTTCATTCATGTCCAATTCTTGGCAATTCTAGCTGTCTCCACATTTTCCGATTTTATATGGCTTGTTTCACACTCCGGCTACTATCAGCTTAGATGGTACTATACCATAAATATATTTGATATACTAAACATACATAATGTGATATATTTTTTCAAATGTGTGGATTTAATTTAGGCTCTCTAAGATACTGATGACTTTTCTCAGACATTAACACTTCACTTGTTAGTATGGATGAATTCTCCAACCAATGCCATATCAGAATGAACTTTAAATTTCAGTACTAAATTCTGGGTGAGGAAGTGAGACCTTGCAGCAGTCTTCCACAGCCTGAATTGCAATACTCCTTACAAGTATTGTAAACTAAGAAGTTAGTTTAGTCGTGGATATTATAAGATTGGAGAAACCTCATACTATCCACAAGAGTCTCCATTAGACCTTTGACACATGTCCAGTAAATATAACTGCCAAGAATCATAATTCATAGTCACAGGCAGTAATCTCTTCACTACCCTTTGAAACCTTCCTTTCATGAATGATCTCAATAGATTTTATGTGGACTGTAGCTGTAGTATTTCAAATTTATATCAAAGGGGCCAAAGTTTAAAATGGAAGTGTGTCCATTATTAAATATTTTCAGTCGTATTTATTTATTGGTCCGATTTATATGCCACCCTTCTCCGGAGACACAGGGCGGCTTACAATGCGTTAAGCAATAGCCTTCATACTTTTGTATACTAAGCACCTGCTTAGTGCATAGTACTTAGTGCTTAGGGCTTTCGGGCCCCCCCTAAATGGTGTTCTTTTTTATACAAAGTCAGTTTATTGCCCCCACAATCTGGGTCCTCATTTTACCTACCTCGAAAGGATGGAAAGCTGAGTCAACCTTGAGCCTGGTGAGATTTGAACTTGCAGTAATTGCAGGCAGCTGGTGCTATTTAACAGCACTTTAGTCTGCTGCGCCACCAAGGCTCTTTTTAGCTTTGGTGCCAATATTATTTGGTGAAGTAGTGTAATGGATTCAATATAGATTATTTCTATTCCTTAAAATAAAAGTAAGGTTTTTTTTTTTTTTTTAAATATAGGTTCTAAGCACCATCATTTTATGTGAGGTCCTTGGTGTTCTTTGAGCTTGCTACACTGATAATGTTACCTACTTTGGTAATGAAATGTCTGGAAAAAAAACAACAGGCAAATTCAGAGAGCACCAAGGACCCCTCATTTCAAACCTGAGCTACAAACATTCTCCTTTATTGATACCATCAATTTATATTGTAAACTTTGTTTTGGTTTTGTTTCTCTTTTTTATTTTTGGTTATAAATGTTGATTAGATCCTGTAATTTACTCATTTCCTTTTAGTCCAAAACTTCAAAATGAACATTTCAAGCAACAAGAACAAAAGTCTGACAGGCCAGTAGGAGAGAATAGTAACTCTTTTGTAAATGGCTCCAGTACCAACTATCATTTCTGAGAATTTAAGTTTAATTTTACCTAAAATCTGTTTGGTCTAATTCTCTACTTTTAAAAAACAAAGATCATTAAGATTTTCAAGGTATGTTGGTCAAGCATAAGAATATTATTATAGAAAATCAGAATATAATAAAGTATTTGGGGGGGGGCTGACTGTAGCAGTAAATCTTGTAAACAACAATCTTATTCCATGGCCATTTTTCCTTCAGTCCTAAAAACTGTATTTAACTTTGCTCCCTTTCATAAACCTTGTAAGGGTTTAAGGAAATCAATCCTTTTTGGTTCTTTATCAAACCTTATCAGCCCTTATTATGAATCTGTTAAATTATTAAGATTGTAGGAATCAAGAGAGGCATTCTTGAAAGTGATAAAGGTGCATCTTTCTGGCACTAGGAGATTGCCTTCTGTTGTGTCACTCTCAGGTTGTGGGCAACAGTTCCTCTGGAGTTATTCTTGGCCTTAGTTTCTTAGTATTAAAAAAACTCTACAAAAAGATTATTTTTCCAATATTTCAATCATCAGATTATTTTAAAACTTTATTTAGTGTTTAATTTAATCTGACTTTCTGTCTTACTTTTTGGCTTTGTTTTAAATCTTCTTGTTAGCCACCTTGATTATTCACTGCCAAAAAAACAGAATATCAATCAGTCAATCAGTCAGACAGATCAATAGTTGATCCCCTTTGAGTCAGTCCAGTTTATGAGGGGGGAGCGGACCTGGCGGGTATTACGGAGACCTGGCTGGGCCTGGAGGGAGGGGTCCCTCTGGTAGAAATGTGCCCACCAGGTTTCCACGCATTCCATCAGTCAAGGTCACAGGGGAGGGGAGGGGGAGTAGCGGTTATTATTAGAGAAGGCCTTAGGCCGAGGGAGACCACTGTTCCTCAGACGGCCGGTTGTGAGTCCCTCCTTGTGAAGTGGGGCCACGGGGTTCAGATGGGTTTGCTGATCACGTACCTGGCTCCCTGCCACGTGGCGGCAGCCCTGCCCGAGCTACTCAACGTTATTGCCGCGGTGGCGGTTGATACCCCCAGACTTATGGTCATGGGGGATTTCAACCTGCCATCCTTGGGTGAGGCATCTGAGGTGGCTCGGGAGTTCATGGCTTCCATGACGGCCATGGACCTGACCCAACTAATTCATGGCCCTACGCACACTGGGGGAAACACACTGGACTTGGTTTTTGTCTCTGGACAGTGGTTGAGTGATCTCGAGATAGGGGATATAGTCATCGAGCCCTTGTCATGGTCAGATCACTCGCTCCTTCGCCTTGACCTTCGAACCACAGCACCCCACTGCAGGGAGGCGGAACCGATAAGATGGTACCACCCCAGGCGCCTGATGGAACCTGATAGGTTCCAGATGGAGCTTGGGCCAATCTCGGAGGTTCTGGCTCACGCCTCGTCTGGAGACCTAGTGGCCGCCTGGGATAGGGCGGCTGCTGGAGCCCTGGACCAAGTCGTGCCTTTGAGGCCTCTGACCAGGTGCCGATCTCGCCTGGCTCCTTGGTTTACCGAGGAGCTGAGGGAGATGAAGCACCGGAAAAGACGCCTAGAGAGCTGTTGGAGGGCTAGTCTTTCGGAATCCGACCGAACACTGGTAAGATCTCATATTAGGAGTTACCTAGTGGCGATAAAAGCAGCAAAGTGTACTCACTTTGCTGCTCTTATTGCATCATCAGATAATCGCCCGGCCGCCCTGTTTAGGGTGACCCGCTCCCTGCTCCACCAGGAAGCGCGGGAGGACCCCTTGGAGGGAAGAGCCGAGGATTTTGTTCAGTATCTGCATGACAAAATCACTCAGATTCGGGCAGGTCTGGACTCTGACTGGATAGATCCAGCGAGGGTGACGGAGGCAGGTCTTGAGACTGTTATCTGGGATGAGTTTGATCCTGTGACCCCAGATGACGTGGACAGGATTCTGGGTAGATTGAACATGACCACATGTTTGCTGGACCCGTGCCCCTCCTGGTTAGTGCTGGCTTCCCGGGAGGTGACGCGAGGCTGGCTCCTGGGGATTATAAATGCTTCGTTGGGTGAGGGTGTCTTCCCCGCCGCCCTGAAAGAGGCGGTGGTAAGGCCCCTCCTCAAGAAGCCTTCCCTGGACCCGGCAGTATTGGCTAATTATCGTCCTGTCTCCAACCTTTGCTTCATTGCGAAGGTTGTTGAGAGTGTGGTTGCGCGACAGCTTCCCCAGTACCTGGATGAAGCGTCATATCTGGATCTGTTCCAGTCGGGCTTCAGACCTGGGTACAGCACGGAAACAGCATTGGTCGCATTGGTTGATGATCTCTGGAGGGCTCGGGACAGGGGTTGTTCCTCTGTCCTGGTCCTGTTAGATCTCTCAGCGGCTTTTGATACCATCGACCATGGTATCATGCTGCACCGGCTGGAAAGGTTGGGGGTGGGAGGCACCGTTTTACGGTGGTTCTCCTCATTTCTCTCTGACCGGTCGCAGTCTGTGTTGACAGGGGGGCAGAGATCGACCCTGAGGCCCCTTATATATGGGGTGCCGCAGGGATCGGTTCTCTCGCCCCTTTTGTTCAACATTTATGTAAAGCTGCTGGGCGAGATCATCCGTGGTTTTGGGGTGAAGTACCATCTGTACGCTGATGACACCCAGCTGTACATCTCCACCCCGGACCACCCCAACGATGCCCTTGAAGTGATGTCCCTGGAGGCCGTACGGATCTGGATGGGGAGAAACGGGCTCAGGCTCAACCCATCCAAGACCGAGTAGCTGTGGTTTCCGACGTCCCGATATAGTCAGCTGGCGCCATCACTGGCTATTGGGGGCAAATCATTGGCCCCCACGGAAAGGGCTCGTAACTTGGGTGTCCTCCTGGATTCACGGCTGTCTTTAGAAGAGCACTTGATGGCCGTGACTGGGAGGATTTTTCATCAGGTTCGCCTGATTTGCCAGTTGCGTCCCTTTCTAGATCGGGACTCGTTACGCACAGTCACCCATGCCCTCATCACCTCTCGTCTGGACTATTGTAACGCTCTCTACATGGGGCTTCCCTTGAGGTGCACCCGGAGGCTCCAACTGGCGCAGAGTGCGGCCGCGTGGGTGGTTATGGGAGCGGCATGGAGCTCCCATGTAACACCTCTCCTGCGCAAGCTGCACTGGCTCCCGGTGGTCTTCCGGGTGTGCTTCAAGGTTCTGGTTACTACCTTTAAAGCACTCCATGGCTTAGGACCTGGTTACTTACGGGACCGCCTACTACCATCAATAGCCTCCCACCGACCAGTACGCTCCCACAGAGAGGGGCTCCTCCAGGTGCCGTCGGCCAAACAATGTTGGCTGTTGGCCCCTAGGGGGAGAGCCTTCTCTGTGGGGGCACCGACGATTTGGAACGAGCTCCCCCCAGAGATACAGAGGATTCCGGATCTGCGCACCTTCCGCCGCGAGCTGAAGACTCTGTTATTTCATCAAGCTGGCCTCGCCTAAATCTTCTCCCTTTTAAGTGCAAATTTTAAATTTTAATGTATTTTAAAATATGGGTAATTTAAATTATGGGTATTAATTCAGCCAAATTTATTTAATTCATTTTATTCGATTTTAAATTTTGTATATGTATGTGTTTTATTTTATGGCTGTTCACCGCCCTGAGTCCTTCGGGAGTAGGGCGGTATAGAAATTTAATAAAACAAATAAATAAATAAATAATAATATCAAATCATATCTATTTGGGCGGTTTTGGCCACAATAATCAAATCATACAAAACCCACCTCATTTGCAAAACAGAAATAATAGAGCCAGGAATTCCACAAAAGCTCACTGAAACAATGTGAAATCCCTGCAGAGCTGATGATGGATGCATCAGTTTTCTCTTCACATGGAAATACCTTTCTAAAGAAAGATGAGCCAGAGACCTACAAAAAGGTTTTTTTTGCCTCTACACAACACTAAGATAAAGCCTAGGGAACAACTTAGTTTTTCTCCCAGGTAAGGAAAATTAACAAATCGGCATCTCATGGCCTACATTTGTCATCTTTCCCCATAGTGTAGGCAACAGAGGTATCACTTATCTGACTGCCTTTAGCCACATTGTTCTGATGTTACAATCAAAGTAGTCATGTGGAGCTGACAAACTTTAGAACTAGGGTTCCCACTTGTGCAAACTGACATCAAATTCATTGCTTTGGGAACATGAGCATGTCTGCTATATGCCTCAGGACAGGGGTGGGTTCTAAATTTTTTTACTATCGGTTCTGTGGGCATGGCTTATTTTGTGGGTGTGGCTTGATGGTCATGTGACAATTATTTAGGATTTAGCAGAGGTACTGGTCTACCAGGCTGTATCGATCTACCCATTTATTTTTGTAGGCACTGGTCTACCCATTTATTTTTGCAAGCACTGATCTATTCATGTATTTTTGCAGGCACCGGTCTACTCATTTGTTTCCTTTTAACACTGATCAGCTGTAGGGCGGCCCTTTGAAGCCTGGTGGCAAGAGTTTAAACAGTTTTTTCCCTCTAGCCATCAGCTGGGACTCAGGAGGCAGCAATAGATGGGGGGGGCAAATAAAAGGTAAGACTAATGTGGGGGGTGGAGGGGCGGGGGCGGGGGCCCCCGAACTGGTTCGGTGATGTCATATCATCACCACTACCTGCTCGGTGGAACCGGGCCGAACAGAAAGGCATCCTTACTTTCAGGTAAAAGATGAATTTGGGACAAATGCCAGATGAATTCCATATTAGGTACCAAACATATTTTTAAAATGCCTTTGGATATCTTCAGAACTTGTTATCTTTACATCTCATATTTCTGGCTGGCAATAGTTCTTCAAGACAGCTAATAATATTGTTTAAAAAAACTTACATAATAAATGATTTTTTTTTAACAACTACTGGTCTGATGGGGAGGAATGATAGAAAATATCCATTATCTATGTCTTAGCTGATGCAGATGCTGAGAGTGCTTTTCTTTGAAGATGATCATAGGGGAGATTATCCATCCCCTTGTGATACAGATACACATGGCTGAGTAAACAGGCCAAAGAACACCAGATGTTTATGTCTATGGGAAGCAGACCATCTCTGAGCTTATCTGAGCAGGGTGTCTCTTGACAAGAGGCTATGACGAAGACCCTGGGAGGAAAGATAGTGCAAAACAGATTTGCCCCAAGTTTCAGATGCTGCTGATATTTGTACAAACACTGAAAAAAAAAATCCTTTCTGATGCCAATCCATTCTTTAAACTCTATTTGATGGAATTACTTTGGGGGGGGGGGAAGACAGATTCTCCACATCCCCCCCTCCCTTGGCATCACTTCATTAATAATGTCGGAACATTTTGCCAGAAGGTAGTTCAGTTTGAATAATTAAATTCTGCAATACTTATATCAGTTTCATCTGCCTATATGTAATAATACCCAGATGCTTCTCAGATCCAAAAAGATAAGTAGGATATGATTTTTCTTTTATATGGGAAATGTAAAAAAATAAAAATATGTGTAATGATTTTGATGAGGTCCAGATTAAACTGGGAAGACCAAGATAGATTACAGGGAAATAGGAAGTACATTCTGCCGCTGTATAAAAATGTGGGTTCTTATTTTTAAATCTATTACTAGTATGTGTTTATAAGAAGCAGCTGTATTTACCAGGGCTTCAAGAGACAGATATAACAAGGGGTAAAACTCATTGGCAGACAATTTTGCCTTTGTCAGAAAGGCCCCACATTAATGCAGAGGGTACAAATGTCCTACACTCAGGTAAGCCACCCAGAGTTACTTTGAGGTAAGATGGGCAGCCTATTTTTAATAAATGAATAAATAACAAATAACCTGGAAATTATTATAAGACATGGGAAATAGATTGCTGAATGGAGGGAGCAGACTGAGGTTTACAATAAGACAATGCATCTTCAACAGAATAACAGGGATGTGTCTTATTTTTTTCTTCTTAATACACTCAAGTATAGCCACCCTGAGTCTCTTTCAGAAGTGAGATGGGTGGCATATAAATTAAATAAATAAACAAATAAGTAAATGGGGTGTTGTAAAATTATTGAGGCTTGCTAATCCTCGGATATGAAGAAAGGGGATTTAAAGAATCCAAACCAGAATTCATCAAATTCTGCAGATATACTATGTCCACCACGCAATAGTCTTTCTAGGTCAGCCTTGAGGGACATCAATGCTGCAGGTGTACTGCAGCAACACATGGTATGTTTCATTGATTGGCCAGAAGCTTATGACAACAAGCAATCATGTCTATGGCAATAGTGAGTTCCAACCGGTGCTACCACTGGTTCTGTTTATGCACTCGGTTCACACGCGATCGCTCCGCACAAGTGCTTTAGGTTTCTGCCCTGCTGAGGTGCGGCAATCCACTCTGCCGCACCTATCAGCTGGGCTAAAAACGAGAAATAAAGGTAGGTATAATGTGGGGGCAGGTGGCAGGGCCCAGCTCCCAGTCAAAGAGAACCAGTTCAGTGACGTCACATCATCACCACTACCGGCTCGCACGAACCGGTCCGATCCAGGAGCAACCCACCATTGGTCTATGTAAAGCCCAACAAAAGAGAATGAAGCCAGGTAGGGAAGAAAGATTCAATCCCAAATGGCATTAAATAAAAAGCTCAGGTGTTCAGGTGCAAAGGGATCAAATATATTTCAGCTCTCCGTAAAATCTATACTGAATATACTAAAAATACATTCGACTGTAAACTGCATTTAGGCTCTTCTATATTTAAATAATATGCAACCAATATATGGTTAAAAAGAAAGAAAGAAAGAAAAACCATTAACCTGAGAAGCTACATCTATCATCCTTTTCCCCCCTCTTGCTGTTTGGCTTATTAATGCATATGTCATATTTCATTTGATTCCCTCACCAACACCTCCCTTTTCTCATTTATTGAACCAAAAATTAGGAGACAAATTTCAAGTAAGGTAGCATGAGCTGCTTCCCTTGAATAAGTGTCATTAATTGCTGTACAAATCTTACATGTCATCTGACAAAGTTTTTGAAGGCATTAGTGTGCAACATCCACTTTTACAACACCAATTATTATGAATTATAAAGACACTCAGTTGCAGCTCTTTCCAGCTGGGCTTTCTTCCAGGTGTATTGCAACATAGGCTTTTAAGCTTCTGACTAATCAGTTGCACTTTGACGCTGGGATTTAAGCACATCCCTATTGATTAGAATTTGGCATAATGTAAAAGAGCATCTGAACTGGTCTCTGGTTTCCTCCTCCTCCTCCTCCTCCCCCTCCTCCCCCCTTATAAAATTTGCAGTTTATAGGATTAGGGTTAGAAATTTCATAGAAAGAAATTTATTGCTATATCCAGAGTGAAAGCCTGGCCTGGTGGGTCAGCAGAGAAGTATGCCACCATAATTGACCTTTCTTGGTGGTTCCTTGATTACCTCAATAATGAGGTGCTGCCTTTGCAGTTTAAATACGATAAGTTAAGGAAAGTAGTTGGGGGATTCTCCTTGGTTTATATTCCCTCCCATTTAGTATTACCTATCTATAGGATAAGCAACTCTAATCATTCACTTAAATGTATGGGGCAGGGCAGGGCAAGGATGGGCAAAGTGAGCAGATGTTTAGGTTAATTGGTTTAGCCATCCATCAAGTTGCTCACATGTCACAAATGGCAAGGAGCTCTGCCCTTTTTCGCTATAATAACGGGAATCTCTGATTCCTGAACTCTAGCCAAAAGCTCTTCTGAAACAATGCTATCAGGGAGTGGCAATACTAGCTGGTGGCCATGATCAGCAGCTTGTGGAAGTAGTCTATGGAGAAGGCAGATTGGCATAGGCATAATGATACTCCCACAGTCATGAATACAGTGGTGAAAAAAGGATTTGCAGCCTGAAATCCCTAGTTAGCAGAACAACTGAAAAATCTCTAACACACTCATTGCTGACTAAACCACCAAGTCTAGAATGCTTTCAAAAGAGCATTACATTTAAATAGTGCTAATAGTCTTTCAACAACATACAAGAATAAATTATTGCAAGAGAAGAAATAGAGGATGGGATTGGGGCAACAACAGTTTAGAATAAGGAAGCCATACAAGTAAAATATATCTACCAGCAACTGATTAATTCCATTAACAAACCAGGATCATCACTGTGCCGAAGATAATTATATACCATAGCACTCCTTTGTAGTCACCGTCCCTCTAGAGAACGTGCAACAGAACCAGGGAGAACTGGAGGGAACACGCTTGTTGGTAACTCTTTTGTGATTCACAAGACCACTTTGAGAGTAGGAGAAGGAATCAATGGGTTTTTTGTTTCTCTCATTGGCCTTCTAAGAATCCCCTGACCTTGTACTGTAGATCTGTTTATGTGAAGCAGGGGTATTTGCAGTACCTTCCATTGCTCATTCTAAACTTGGTTGCTAAAATGCAGAGAATGTTGGAAGAACAGTTTTTACACATCAGAAATACAGATAGTACTTCAGTGAATACGAGTTTGCCGATGAGGGATTAAGCAGATTATTGTATCTGACAGTGGTTGGTTGCCACAATTAGGCCTTATTTGGAGATGTTTTTGTGTTCACATTCAGCATCACAAACCCTCTTTCTTGTAGTGCAGGGCCCTCCATGATTGCCTTTCACATAGAGGCAGCTTAGAAAATGGTGAAGTGAGAAGAAAGAAGTCACAACTTCTAGACAGGGATGTTTAATGTTTCCTTCTGAAGGGGTGATGGCAGGACTACTGAAAAGATGGGAAAGCAGAAAGAATGAAGCAAGGGCAAAATGTGAACCTGAAGCTTTTTCAAAGACAATGGAGGAGCCTAGGAAGACATCAGTTTTCAGGGTTGCACATTCTTTGAACAGGAAGATTCGAAGAGCCAACAAAGCCTGGTAAGCTTCATTGAATTTGAAAAGCTACAAGCATCCTTTCTTCCTCATTTATTTTTCCTTCTCTTATCTCATCCATGTGAGACAGTAGGTCCCCTTTCATCCATAAACCCAACTTTCAACCACCGTATCTATATGAAAGCAAAATTAAAATATCCATTTGAAACATTGAATCATTCCAGGAAGAATCTATAGTGTGATAGGGAATGTCACACACACAAAAAAAATCCAGACACAACAATGGGGGGGGGGGGTGTTTCACAACTGAAGCAGCAAATAAGAATATGTATTGTGTATCTTTTCTAGCAAGAGTTCTCAAGTCACTTCCCAACATATTTCTGGATTGACGCAAGAAGTTTTCACTTACTTGACAGCTTTGATTTATATAGCTTTAGCCAACCTTGGAGAAGTTCTTCAGTTTGGGAGGCTCTTTGTTTGGTTAGTCTGGGTAACATTACCTTTTCTTTCAGCAGGTGTGGGAACCCCACATAGAATCCTTTCTTGTGAACTCTATAGTACTTTCACCCAGATTACACCACTGTAACTTTTTAAAAAATGAAGCAGAATGTTTTGAATAGGCTTAATCCCCAATTTTGCTTTAAAAGTAATTAAAGTAATTAAGTAAATGAAAATATTGGCACTGTCTATCTTGGGATATCACTGTCATGCGCACACCTCCCATCTCCCCCCTTTATCACACAATCCTATGCATACCCCTAAAGACCTGCTTCTCCGCACAGGAGAATATTGTGAAATGTGCCAGATACTTGGACTGCAAGTGACATGGGAGTCAATAACTTATCTCAAACGATCCAGGTGAGGATCAAAGCAAACACACAGGAAACCAAACAGCTCAGTAACCCAGGCTTTAATCCATAACAATAGGCTGGAGCCTTGGTACACGATGAGTATCACACATAGTTACGTGCAAAGTCAGCACTGAGAGCTCTCGCCTCCCAATGTGCTTTATAGTCCAGGGCCACACCCTCTGGCCAGCCAAACATGCCCATTGATCACCCAGCATCTGGCCCCCTGTAGCAAACATCTGGCTGCAGCAGCCTGGCCGGGCCAAAGAGAAGCTTCAGGGCCCTGTGCAACCTGGCTGGAGCTGCATGCAGGGACACAGGAGTGATCAGGTGATGATCGGCTGTGTAGTGCTGTCACTGGAAATCCCGTTGCCACCGTCACCTCCTCGTTCTTCACACTAGGCACCTGCCTCATTGCCTGCTGCCAAGTGCCACTTGCGAGAAACCAGCCAGGAGAGCAGCCTGCTAATAAGCAGCTGGTTGGTGCCACTCTGGCTGCCACCGCTACAGCCTGAGTCGTCACTTCAATCGCTGTCTCCACTGTGTGCTGCTCCGTGCCCTTCCCACCCCCCACCCCACAGATATGGTGGATCGGGGCTCAACAACTTACTTCACTCAGGGCAATATAACAATAGCAATCGCACTTAGACTTATATACTGCTTCACAGTGTTTTACAGCCCTCTCTAAGCGGTTTACAGAATCAGCATATTGCCCCCAACAATCTGGGTTCTCATTTTACCCACCTCAGAAGGATGGAAGGCTGAGTCAACCTTGAGCCTGGTGAGATTCAATCTGCCAAACTGCTGGTGGCCGGTGATCAGCAGAAGTAGTCTGCAGTACTGCACTCTAACCACTGCACCACCGTGACTCACAGGATCTATCTCTTTAGGGGGAAGTCATTAGGTCAACATTTTCCAACATGATATTCTCCTGATGTATTGAATTATAAATCCACAAAGTTCCTGACAATGTGATCATGAAAAACTAAATATTTTAAATGCAGAAGAATCCATTTTAGTTGATGAGAACATTATAATTCTTTATTTTTTATAATATATTTTTTATAATATATTGCAATAGCAAGACAAATCTTCAATACATGGGAAAGTATTTAATGGATCGATATGTTGAGATTGATTCAGGTTGATGACATTAAATGGAAACCAGTTTTTTACTCCATTCTTTTGAAATGAACATTATTTATTCATTTATTAACTTATTCAGAACTTGAAAACATATTTTATGTGTTTACATATAAAACTTTTAAAAGTGTTTCTGCATTCATGCTCTTAAACAAAATTCAGCAGATGAGACAGGCAGGACCCTAGAATCTGAGGGTGAGAATGAAAGAGAGTTTATACTGATATTACACAATACAGAAAAGATTTTTCAAAACAGAACCAGTGCTAACATCATGACTCAGTGTCACAGTAGCTCAAGCTGTCAATGAGATCTGGCTACAATGAATTTTCATCTATTATTCTGAGATGGAAATGCATTTGACTGAGATATTAATTCCATTCCAGGCTTCTCTTATGAGAGAATATAGAAGTTTAGAAAGAGCATATTTTCAAATATAAATATATGGTACATTCATGCCTTTCCCAGGGTGAACATTGATCTGGATCCAGACTAAGAGCTCTTTCTAATAGTATTGTTAAAGGTCCTCCTCCATATGGGAGAACTGTTTGATAGCATAAAGTTCATTACTCTGACTACTGAATTCAATTATATTCCACAAATGAGGCCAGCTAGTGATGCTGTCTTTAATATTTTAATACAGGGTAAGATAAGAAAAGTTAGACTTGCTGAAAACGAGAAGCTCAATTCCCATTTCAGATAGGCAGCTACAAAGAAAAGGAGGAAAAACAGTTCCATTTTCCATCCTGCTAGAGGAACCAAAACTACAAAAAGTTACATTTCAATTTGATTTCTCTGTTTCAAATGACCAAAGTGTACTTTCAGATATAGTGATGAACTATATCTGAAACTAGTTTGTCTGTAGTTTGTCTGTAGTTTCAGACATGTGATGAATCTAGGGGGGAAAAAACCTTAACGTTTTCTATGATGTCTCATCTCTGTATTGGACATGGAAGTGGACCCTTACCTTTCTCTTCATTTTTTTTAACTTGTTCTTTTTAGATTGGTTTTCTTTATCTATATATTTATCATTTTTTTTCAACTGCCCATCTTCCTCACAGAGGTAGTATCCATAGATATATAATCTACTATCTTTCAGCATAATTGTATTCATATGAAAGCAGCCAGGTTACTTATCAAGCTGGCACATGGTGAAATTACTTGTCATTCAAAGTTATATCACAAAAGGTTTTCTCATTGCAAAAAGTATATGATCGCTCACTCTCTCTCTCTCTCTCTCTCTCTCTCTCTCTCTCTCTCTCTCTCTCTCTCTCTCTCTCTCTCTCTTTCTGTTGTACTTCTTGTGACCCCATCCTTTGAACCTCACATGCTCTAATAACCCTTGTTGCCTTATAACATCTACAGTAGAAAGCAGCAATTGTAAGCAGTAATGATTTCGGGGTTTTTTTTTTCCTTTCAGAAATCAGCAAGACATTTTCACATAGCCTCCAGGTAAATATTTGCAAGGAATCTGGCCAGATCCCAAGTCCTACTGAGTCACATCAAATTCTGAGGTTTTATTAGATTTACGGTAGATCTAAATCTTTTTCAACCTTGTTGAACAATTTGGAGCTTTGGAAGTAAATGATAGCTCTATTATCTAATCAGGAGAAACCGTTTACAGGGGCTTTCCAAACACAATCCAAGATTTATATGATACTTTTCTATGTGTTCTGTGTTCTTGGCTTATGTCTCCTTTGAAGAAGGTGGTTTCAAGAGCTTTGATGGAGTAAGGGAGGTTTATATACTTAACTTTGCATACCTTATTCAGTTGCTTATCATTTTAGTTCATCCTCATTCATTCAGGTAATCCTTATTCCAAATTCACAGTGGTCTTCCAGATGTTCAGCCTTTCTATTTCCCACATGTTCTAAATCCAGTGTAAAATGTCATTGACATGAGGTGTTTTGATTAGATATTTCCCCACCAATTTGGAGTGAGAACAATATAAGTGCAGACATGGTTTAATGCAGAGGTCTTCAAAGGTCTTGGCATCTTTAAGACTTGTGGACTTCATCTCCCAGAATTCTCCAGCCAGCATAGCATATTTGTATTTTGGAAAAAGTATCTAGTATATAAATGAAATGTAGAATCATTTTATTTTATGGTACAAAAAGAACATTGCCTCCCTCCTCCATTGTAAAAATACAACCAGTGTTGTTTCCATGGATCTCAGAATGTTCTGGATCCAAAGACCACCAGCTGAGTGCAGATTAGGCTCTCAGTATGCTAGCTCCAGGCTGCAGCAGGTATTTTTATTCCTGCTGCTTTCAATAAGAGAATAACAAGACAGTGCAATGCTGTAAAGGAGTGTTTTGATTTGCTGAGGCTTTGATCAAATCATCCCCATCAAAACAGATTTGTGAGTCAAAGTGGGCACCTACTTCAAAGCAGCAAATCAAATCAGATGGCTGGGAAGCTCTTTGAAACCCTTCACAGCTTCTGTGGTTTTTCTGCTGTGCAAGTGTATAGAGCTGCGAATTCAAGACCAAATATGGGAAATGGACTGGAGTGATGAACTCTCTGACACTGACATGAATAGGAATCTAATGAATGTATCACTCGATTAAACTCTTTTGAGATGGCATGTCTTTTGGCTTCAATAAATATATCTTTGAACATACTGCCACAATCCAATTGTTATGAGGTCAGTTCATAGATCCCAAAGCTCAATTATCACTTTTAATTTCCATAAAGTGGTCTCTAGCAAAAGGCAATCATTTATGGGCAAATGTGAAAGAATAGTAGAAAATTAATTTTTAGCTTATGAACCAATAGGTAGAGCTAGGATACTGCAGACGGTCATGATCTATAACTGATAAAGTATGTACTAAAAGACAGACAAAAAGCAATTAATAGAAGTTAGCCACTGTTTGTATAATCTGTAGACCTGTAAGCATAATTGCTATCAACTCAGTAGTGGCAAATACTTTTCCATGCTTATGCCTGAACAATAGTATTTGTGTTTCAGGAAAGGGTGGTGGGAGAAAGAGAGGAGAACAAATCATAAAGGATTCAGATCAGCTAGCTGGCTACCCACAACCAATTGTGATCTGTTTTACCGAGTATTAACATGAATTCAAAGATACCTTTCCTATAGTCAGAACACCTGGTAGAAAAACACTATCCTTTCTGTTCTGTTCCTTTCCTGAAGTCCCAACTGTCATGAAATATCACTGTTTCCTCTTCTGTGGCTATCCCAGCATGTTTCTAAGAATCTTTTAATATGTTTGTGTAATAGGGCTGCCACTGTGAAGTATTTTTATCAGCAAACATAGAACTGAGACATGCACTGCCTTACAATTTTGCAATTATCCTAAATTCCAGGTGAAGGGCCTGGAATTATAATAGGTCAGATGCCAAGCCTGTATTGTTTATAGCTCTTTGTGGGAGCAGTCAATATTCTGTAAATCTCTTTGAAAATGATTAAATGAGGCAAGGCTGGATGGTAGAACTAATGAATTAACTTCTTTTTCCTCACCCCCAACTTGCCTACCATTAGGCAGATTGAGGCAGTTACCTTAGAGAGTAGATTTTGGACGTTGTGATAGGGCAGTACAGCTATTTCCTTTGCTGTTAAGTCATTTTCACATTTCCAGGAATGGGGAGAAACGTTGGGGCTTCTTTTTCAGATTTTATTTGTGCCAACATTACCGTAGAGGTTTGTTTGGGGAAGTAGGTACTTAGACTTGCTAGTTGGTGGTTTTGCTTCAGACAGCAAAATGACTTGGGCTGCTTCTGCTGGTAGAACAGAAGACAAACTGGAAACATTCCTTAATAGGTGTGAGATAGGATGTTATTTGACTTTTTGCTTGTCTCTTTCCATTTATCTTTACAGCTGTTAGGAAGCTTTCTGGAAAAGCACGAAGTTAAATTCCTTGCAGAAAACAGTTTCAGTAAATCTGCTTTGATCTTTCAGAAAAGAAGCAAATTGGAAGGAGTCAGAGGAATGCATTTATTACTTCTCACTGATAGATGCACATCCGGTTTTGTACGTATGTGCATACCCGTGAGCTTAAAAAAGCAGGGATATAAAAATAAGCTAAGATTTTTCACCAGGGACTGCAGGGTGTGAATGACACTTGGCTAGTGGAAATAAAATGTTTTGTTTGTTCTCAGATGAAGATAACAGTCACTCAAGTGTTGTAGGAATTAAAAAAAAACAAAAAAACCTTGAGGGTACATTTTAAAAAAGGGGAAAGAGAAGGGATCTGGGTCAAAGAGTAATTTCAACAAAAGGCTTGTTAGTTGTAAGCAACTTAGATCTTGTCTGTGGCTAGTGTTTAAATACTGACTGTAATTTAGTTCCATTAGTGTCTCAGAAGTGGCATTTGGAGTTCCTGAAAGTCATCCTCGACAAAGCTAAATAAAGCATTAAACGTAATCAGGGAAGCCATGGAAAATCAGAGCTACAATATTTGAAAACTGTTCTACTTTTTTAAACTGTTATATAAAAAGTGAAGAAAGAAAGAAAGAAAGAAAGAAAGAAAGAAAGAAAGAAAGAAAGAAAGAAAGAAAGAAAGAAAGAAAGAATAATCCATCTTTGTAACACTGATAGGCTAGGAGGTTTTTAAGAAAGAAGCCATCCAGTGGGTATATGAATATACAGCCATAAATGTTGAAATAGTAACTAACTGAAGAGGTTTTTCATGGCATGGTTTCAAATGGCAGCTTTTCCATACTTCTTTGTCTCTCTTATCATAGAGCCATCACTGGCAACTACTAGTGTGTGGAATTCTGTCACCACTGAGGAAATTCATAACAATGCTAGCCTTCTGATGAACAGACAGGAAACTCTGTTGCTTCTGCATTTAGTGATTTTCTTTGTCCTTCCTATACTATCCAATGTATCCGAGTCTCCTTTGCTGTCAACTCTTTAAGGAAAGCTACAAGAGGTATCTATAGTCACTTTGTTGTGTGAATGATTTTCAAAACAACATTGATTTGTAAGCTTCTGGTAGTGGGAAAGTTCAGGGTTTTTTTCTGACTGGGCTGAAAGCTTAATGAAAATAGAGAAATAAAACTGACAAAATGTAGTGCAAAATATTCCTCAGGCATGATTGATAAGTGAGTGAGCCCATCCAAATAACTTGCTGAATGATCATTAATGTGTTCAAAATATTACCAAGTATGACATGAAAGTTGTGCAGGAACGGGATTTTCTTCCAACAGTAGTATTCACCTTTTCTCCTACAAGTAATCTAGTCCAAACCTATTGATGTGAAACCATGGATTAGTCCATGAAGTTTTGTTTTGTTTTGGCAAGACGTTTTGTTTTTAAAGGGTTTGCCACTGTCTTCTTCCTACAGCTGAGAGAAAGTGATTGGCCCAAGACCACTAAGCTGGCTTTGGGCCCAAGGTGGAACTAAAATTCATGATGTCCCAGTTTCTAGCCTGGTGCATTAATCATTATACCAAACTCACTCTCTAATTAACACTTAAAACAAAACAAAACAAAACAAAAACCCCTGAGTTGGTTAAATTTATGTATTTGTTTTCCTGAATAAGGATCCAGTCCTTGTGCTGCTGCTGCTATCGCTATTACTAACTCAATATGTTTTCTGCTCTTCCTGTGAATTCAATTTTCTGCTCTAATGTATTTCATGGAGTGACAGCCAAAAGCAAAAGCAAGAATCTTGTTGAAATATGCATATACATATTTTCATGACATGATATGTTTGCAACGGGCTAAATGATGCTAGAGTCTATGGAACAGCCATCAGAAGAAGTTAATTGGCCACATTCCTGCTGTAGCAAATTCAAGGAAAAGAAATCTTCCAGTACAGATCTCGAATATATATTCCCCTAAAGGGTCCTTTCATAGAGGAAGATAGAGAAACCCAAGTGGCTATGAAAACTACTTGGAATTAATCTCCATGAATTGGTCCAGAGTGTGTTACTGTCAGGAAGGACCCCTCAATTAGTTTTTGAAGGGTAAGTTTATTTTATGCTATTGTTGCTATTTTTGTTTGTTTATTTACTATATTGGTAAATAATAAAGCAAATAGATGAATAACTAGGCTGAATTTAGATGGGATATTTATGGTATTTAGAGTGGCCATTAATAAAATTCTCTGTGTGACTCACAGAGATAAATATAATAATCTTTCTCATCTACTATTGTAAGTTACACATAGATCTGATGTTTATAATCATCTTTATAATATATAATAATGTTCATAATATAAATATAATCATGTAGTGCTGCTCTTCTATAAGAGCGGGATTGCCTAGTTAATGTTTCACCAATTTGAAAGGGGAAAAAAAGCATTTCTTCATTTAGAAGATTTCCAATTTTAGCCTAATCACTTCCTGAATATATCATTTTACTACATATTTTTATATATGTTTAGAATACATTTTAGAATATGTGTATTCTAAACATATATTTCAGGGGTTGGTTTAAATATGGTCAACTAGAAGTAGCATCAGTTGTGGTGTACATGCAATATCTGAAACAATGGTTGGGCCTGCTGCATTGGAAACAAATAATATGCTACTATGGTGAATGAAATACTGTATGAGCAAAGGGGGAGAAGGGGAAAATATTTTAATTGTTTATACTCCCATTCTGCAGTATATCTCAGAGCACCTGGTAAGATAACGATACCCAGGCTGTGAGCTCTAACAAAATGGAGGCTTAGAACTGAAAGGAATGAAGTTTTTTTTTTTAAACAAAAGCCAAATCTTTAAAAGTCAAGAAATTTTCAGAACCCTGGATAGCACAAGCAAAGATGACTGCCTGGGATATTCTCATATCAATTGAGCTGTAGCATCAGCAAAGTTTTGCCAACAACAGAGCCCAATGAAAGGCAAACAAAGTCTGATATTGTAGTAACTAAAACACACATGCATATTGAATACCTTCCTGTCTTAAATTGCCACAGAGAGCCAGATTGGTGTAAAAATTAAGGCACCAGGCTGGAAACTGAGAGGCAGTGAGTTCTAGTCCTGCCTTAGGCCAAAAGTCAGCTGGACTTTGGGCAAGTCACTCACTCAGTCCTAGAAAACCACTTCTGAAATCTTGCTAAGAAAACTGTAGGATCTTCTCAGGAACTTATCAGTAACAACAGTGATTATATATATATATAATTTCTAAGCCCTGCTTAGCTTAGAAAAAGAGAAGCTTGTTAAAATTCAAAAAACAAGATAAAAGAGGATAGAATTAGGTTCAGAGGTCTGTCCTTGAAATGAGGTGCCCTGAAATTCAGCACATATTAATTCATCTTCACAGTTTTGTGGAGTCCTCAACCAATGTAATCTAGCAGGCAGCATGTCATGGACGGTCAAGGAACTAGATTGTTTATCTGCTCAGGATGGGGTTGCACTTGACATTGTAGAAGTGATATGTAGTTTATGGTGTTTCTTGATTCACCTCTGAATCTGGAGATCAGATTAACCTTAGCATACAACAATATCTATTGCCAGCTTCAGCATATTGTTACCATATTTCTGGGACAGAGATAGTTTATCACATAGTTCCTCCATTGTTAACCTCAAGATTGATCGATTGATTTTATTTGACAATTGACTCTGGAAAGCACATAGCATCAAAATAAAATAAGTGTACTACCATAATATACCAAGGTACAGTAAACAAGATGGTGTATCTGGTCAACAATAACAAATATGACATGACATCCAACAAAGAGTTCCCAGCACTCTAGCCTAGAGCCTGAGATAAGAACCAGGTCTTTAAGGCCCTCCAGAGTACCATCAAGGTGGGAGACACACAGATTTCAGGGCAAACCCTATTCCAGAGGACAGGTGCAATTCAGAGAAGCCACACTTCCTGGGTCCCAATAAATGGCACTGCCTAATTGAAGGGACCCAGAGCACATCAATCCTTTTGGATGCAACTGGCTAGGCTGATGCCACAGAAGATAGGCAACCCTGAAGCAACCAGACACTATCTCATGTAGAACTTCATAGGTGATAACCAGCACCTTGAATCACACCTGGAAGCCAGTGCAGCTTGTGAAGCAAGGCTGACACATGGGAATAACATGCCCATCACTACCTGCCCAGCTACATCAACCTGCCTTCCATTGAGGATCTGTATACTGCACGAGTCAAAAAGAGGGCTGTGAAAATATCTACAGACCCCCTCACATTCTGGACATAAATGGTTTCAACTTCTACCCTCAAAATGATGCTATAGGGCACTGCACATCAAAACAACTAGACACAAGGACAGATTTTTTCCCCAAATGTCAATACTCTGCTTAACAACTAATTCCCACAACACTTTCAAATCATTTATTAAGACTGTATTACTATTATTCTTCTCTTCCTTACTAGTATCTATCTCTTACCACTTATTACTATAACCATGTTGCTTGTATCTTTCAATTAATATTGTTTTTATTTATTTCTATTTGTTATTTGTTTCTTTGTTTGATAGCTTATTAGTAACCTTGACTATCACTAAGTGTTGTATCTTTTTTATTCTTAATGAATGTATTTTTTCCTCCTTAAGTACACTAAGAGCATATACACCAAAGACAAATTTCTTGTGTGCCCAATCACATTTGGCCAATAAAGAATTCTATTCTATTCTATTCTATTCTATTCTATTCTATTCTATTCTGTTCTATTCTATTCTATTCTATTCTATTCTACATTCTGGATCAGTTGAAGTTTAATAGTGGCTTTCCAGGACAATCCTGTATAAAGCACATTACCATAATCAACTCAAGATTACTCAGTCCAATGAATTTCAAAGTCTACAGTCTGAAGATCTGAGAAGGTTGCTCAGATCTACTCATCTTTAGTAAGACTGAGAAGGTTGCTCAGAACTACTCATCTTTAGTAAGACTATATATTTCCAAATAGACACTGAGCCATTTTCAAGGTTTTGCTGTTTATAAAAAACTTAAATAGTTTAGGCCTTTTTAAAAGTAATTACCTGCTTCCTCATATGATAATTCAGTCTTCATACTTTGGTGAGAATTATACAGTAGCCTGCTAATATTTATCTGGTTGCAGTGTATAAATGATCATTCTCTATGCTGGAACCAGCTATATGGAATAAACAGCCAAACAATAAGATGGGGATCAGAGGAGAGGGTTTTTATCTTTTAAAAAAAAGGGAAGGGGGAGTATAATTTGCTCAGGACTTTCCTTGTGTTCCCCATTTCCTTTTTATCCAGGTACCCAAATTGTTATTTATTTACTGTTGTTCTCTATCACTTTAGGATTATTACACATTCTTCTGTTTTTACAATATCAATACAATCATTTTATTGCAAACCAGTTTAATTCATTTTAAATGAAAACAATATAGAAATAAACTGTATAAAATAAGAATAATATTTATGTAAAGGTATTAATATACGCCAAATATTAAGTTCAATTGGCCAGTTTGTTTGTTTGTTTTAAAAAGTGTGCTTGTTAATAAAATGCAATTTTTGAGTTTCTATTTCTTCTACCTAATGAAACTACCATCATCAGAAATTCAAGATATACTATTGATCAAGATAATAAATCAATCTCCATTAAATTACTTTCATTAATTTCATATCCACATACTATAAATATAGGTCTCAGTCTAGTCTCTCTAACAATATCTAATTAAGAAGCTAGCAATGATTTCTTTTTACCGTAATATATGAAATGAACTCTTCATAGACTTCTGCATCTATTTCAAAAATTAAACTTCCACTTATGAAGGTACATAACTAGTTACACAACGTTGACTTAATGAGATTTATTTGGAATTCTGTATCTGAGAATGTTGCTTTACATTATTCTTCCTGCTCTTTCCTTTTTCCAAACAAACTTTTTATATTTAGATATTTAACTGCATTGTCTTGAAAGTAGATTTCTCATAAAAATCTTCATTAAAGGATATGAGATAATTGCATAATAGAATATTAAAGAAATTCTACAAGCTGTGGAAATGATTATTGTAGATGATGATGATGATATTTCTATCTATCTATCTATCTATCTATCTATCTATCTATCTATCTATCTATCTATCATCTGGTCAGTTTTAGTCTATGATTTGTTATGAATGGCAAAGTCATCCATTCATAACAATGAGCAAGCTCAAACTTTGGTACATTGTTATGGGAGGGTGGGGAAATAAGTAAGCATTTTAAAAAGTATCAATATAAATTACTAATAATTAATCTTTATTGTATAGAAGAATTGCTGAACCAGTACCTAGCATTGATCTAGCGTGTGATTGAATTGAATAATTATAACATCCATCTCAGTGGTGAAATCTAAAATTTGTTACTACTGGTTCTGTGGGCGTGGCTTGGTGGGGGGGTAATGTGACTGGGTAGGCATGGCCAATTTTTGTTTTTAACATTTAAAACCATTTTTTCTACAACCTCTTCGGTGAAGAGGTTGTTAAAAAATGCTTTCAAAAGGCTCTGACGATCCCAGCTGAGTTGCCTGATTGGCAGAGGCTTTTTAAAAAAGCCTCTGATGATCGAGCGGCTCAGCTGGGATCGTCAAAGGCTTTTAAAAGAAAAAAAAAACCTTTTTTTCTTTTAAATGTCTTTGACGATCCCAGCTGAACCACATGATCATCAGAGGCTTTTTTTTTTTTTTACTTTTAAAAGCATTTTTTGGCCAAAGAGATTGTATATATTTGTAACTAAAATATCTGCAAGTATTACCAGTATTGAAATTTGGTGTTTTAGCATTTTTCCAGAAGGATTGTTGTTTTGCAGCCTTTTGTATTTTATGATCATGAACATTTTTAATTCTTTGTTATGTAATCATGCTTGAGTTACGATTGATCAGTGTATTTAGGATGAACAATAATTTGTTCTGGTCACACAACTTTGTGAACTGAAGGATTTGGGGCAGATTGTTCCCCCTTAAAAGATATTGACAGGCTCTCTTGCTTGAAACAACTGGCATATCTTTCTTTTGTTGGACCCATCTGGTCCCAGTTTGTAAAACACTATACTGTAATGTGGATTGTGTACTGGATCTGTTTATTTGCAGGAAGACTGAAAAAATATGGCCCTATTCAAATGGTAGAGGAAAGCACTAGAAGTCCATATTTTGTGTTCTACATAATCAAAATAAATGTGCTTACAATCCTCTTCAGACACTGGTGAAAAAGCATATTACAATATTAAAACTGCTTCTTTGTGATGATTGTTTCCCAACAATAGAAAGTGAATATTACAAGAAACTTCTATTTTCTAGTCTTCCTTCTGAGATACTAGTTGTCTGGGATTATGCGGATCCATTTATGAATGGAGAGTGTTCAAACAACTGTGTTCTGTCCTGAATATTAGAAAAAAGCTGTACAATGGGCATTTACCAAATGTAAAGATCAATTCTCCTTGGATTTATTATTCCATCTTTATTACAAGAAGAATAATTGGTGGGAGAGGTTTTGGCCAAATTGTTCTGCATCTATAGGATTTTTTCCATATATTATAAGTTTGCAGAGCAAAATTCTTCTATTTCCAGTATGTAAATGTAATAATCAACTAAAAAAAAGAATGAAAAAACAAAGGCAGAACAATAAAACAACAACATAATATTATCAAATACTTCTAGTAGCAAGTATACATAATTGATGGCAGGAAAGTGCATTAAAGAGCCTTAAATTATACATTATTTAAAGAGCTTTTTATAGAAAGAGATGAATGTGATTATTTCAGGCAGGAGGAGCAGATGTGTATGGAAAAGAATAAATAAAAATGTTCTTAAAAATAGCAATTTGGAACAATTTAAGAAGGAAATTCAAGAAAAAAGCCTAGAAGCAGATATGTTGGCTTTGGCCAACTTCTGGTCTAAAATAGGAAGATAGCATGCTCACAAGCCAATTGGTAGAACAATTGCAGATTAGGAAATCAGTGTTTTGAGGCAGAATATGGAGAAAAAGGGTTTGGAAAAAATGACATTAAGATAGCTAGGGTTAGAGTTATCTTACATACAGCAAAAATCCAGATGGCTCTTAAGTATAGAGGGACAGGAAAAAAATTGGCAACTCTCATCTGGAAACTAAATACTCTCACTCTCTCTCTCTCCCTCCCTCCCTCTTTTCTTAATAGTTGTTCATATTCTAAAGATGTAATGAGCTCCAGCTCTTGAACACTGCACAAAAGATGCAAGCAAGAAATCCTTAGGGCAGGGGTTTTAAACCCATGCTGTGCCCATATAATGCATCTGATTCAATTGGTGTTACTTCCAATTAGCTGAGGGTAAGGCGTTTTCCATTGTCACCACTCAGTTCACCTGAGATTAGAGCTATTGGATCTGAGCTTTTAGATCAATGGCCTCCAACCTTTTTGGCACCAGGGACCAGTTCTGTGGAGAGAGGTTTTTCCATGGACCAGAGGGGGTGTGATTTCGTGTGCTGCCTGCATTCCACCGATGGGGCTTTGCTTGTTTGCAGGGACCGGGTTTTGACATGCCGCAGACTGGTGCCAGTCCACGGAACTGGGGTTGGGAACCCCTGTTTTAGATAACTAATAAATGGCATTGAAGAGATATCCAAAATTCTAACTCTTTCTTCCTCTCTAGTAATCATTCAAATATTTATAACCTAAATGTTATAGCCTACTAAATAGGTTCATCCTGAATTTTTTTTTATTTTTCATTTAGAACACCATTCAAAATATGGGTAGAATAGAGGAGGTGGACATTTAATGAAATTCAAAACAATTTGACCTTGATTCCTTCCAGTTGTGGCCAAACTTTGTTGTTGTTGTTAGCTGCAAAATCGTGTCTGACCCATTGCAGGTCCATGGACAATGTTCCTCCAGGCCTTCCTGTCCTCTACCATCCTCTGCAGTCCATTTAAGCTCACACCTAGTTGCTTCAATGACTCCATCCAACCACCTCATTCTCTGTCATCCCCTTCTTCTATTTCCCTCAATCTTTCCCAGCATTAGGCTCTTCTCCAGTGAGTCCTTCCTTCTCATTAGGTGGCCAAAGTATCTGAGTTTCATCTTCAGAATCTGGCCTTCTAAAGAGCAGTCAGGGTTGGTCTTCTCTACGACTGACCAGTTTGATCGCTTTGCAGTCCAAAGGACTCACAGGAGTCTTCTCCAGCACTATAGTTCAAGGGCCTCAATTCTTTGGTGCTCAGCCTTTCTTATGGTCCAACTTTCACAGCCATACATCGCAACTGGGAAAACCATAGCCTTGACTATGGTTGACCCAAGAAAGTTGTCCACCTCATACTGAAATATGGAGGGCTTGGGATATGCATTCAGAGGAGTCAAATCAAAATACACTGTCCACATCTTTCCACATTTTCACAGTAAGCTAGAAATTTTCCAGTGAGTAGAATTCTCTTCTGGTGGATGAATCATGCTTTTATTATGATATGCAAACTAAGGAGTCTCCTTAACAAACTTTTGTTGTTCTTGGATTGTTATTCCAGCTGGTTCAGTGAGGCAAAATAAAATGTTTGCTCCATATCTGATGATAAATAATGTGGTTAGCCGAGACAGGAAGGTAGTTGGGAACAAAAGAGAGGGCATGCAGTAGCCTGCTGCTTATTTGTGAGTAAGTCACGCCTAACAAAACCTTCACCTGATCATGTTCTTTGTGCAACCTTAACCCCTATAACTGGGTTTTGATTGAAAATGGGTGCACTACTAAGACTACAGTCAATAAAAGAGTTTAAGGGAAACCCTTTCCTTTTAATGCTGTACCAGTTATTATCCTCCAGGTCTTTACATGGTTCAATATGTTATTTGTGCAAGTAGCTGCAGGGCACTTGATGGATGCAGCAGCTGCTGCCCCTCACTGATTCACGGGTGCATCCTTTCAGGACGTTTGATATTCCTGTCATCTCACTCCTAGGGCTGCAAGTGTTGGCAAGCAAGAAACTGAGAAGAATGAAGGGTGTTGAGAAGCAGGAAGTAGGCTCTGAAGAGGTGCTTGGGGAGGAGGGGATGCTTTTCCTCTCCACATTAGGAATATCACAGCTGCTGCCTATGGAAATGCATCCTCTCTTATCATAAATGCCAATCAATGGATGGTTGAGACCCATTGGCTTCCACAGCAATCCTCTACTCAATGACACTTCCATATTTTCCTCTTTCAGGAGACAAAGGTGAAGGAAGTGGGGCCTGGCTCTTGTCAAGTGCTGGGCTGACAGCTTTACAACCACACTCTGGAGAGGAGCTGAAAAGAGGAGCATTAGATTTAATCAGTGCTGACAGGAATAGGTGATGGATATTTTTATAGTAGAGGAAATGTATCAAGCAGGGGAAATTAGACTGAAAGATGATAAGGATCTCAGCCTGACAAAGCCAATTAATAGCTGTTTACCAAGGGCCAAACCTGATAGATCAAAGACAAGTCACTTCTTTTGTCTCCCAAAGTTGCTTCCAATGTTGCTTCATCTATGAATAGCACTTTTTCAGGAAAAAAAAAAATCTTGCAAATCTAAAATTTATCCAGTACAGAGGGGTATGATTTGTATAAGATGTAAAACTAAGAAATTTACATTTCTAAGGGGAGAGGATGGTGATGGTAAATGTAAAGAAGGCAAAATAGAATAGAAGCATGAAAAACATTACATATGCTGTTACCAAAAGATAAATCTGTACAAGAATGTAAGGACAATGACAGCTTTCACTGAGTGGCATCAATTTTCCAGCTACTTCATGAATGCATAATGAAAATGTGAATTTTTAAGAACCTTGATTGCAAGAACTGCAAAGGAAAGATTTAGGAAAGATTACATAGTAATGATAGCATTTCAAAAAGTCCCTGTTTGTCACAGAGAATGTGAAACGTATTTATAAAATGATTAGATTTAAAATGATTTAATTAACTTTCACACAATGGTTAAAAATAGATAGTATCTATATAATCTATAGTATATGGTAAAATCTCACTTTGGTCAAGGTCTGTGAATTAATGGACTTTGCTGAAAACTAGCTATACTGCGTCCAGATCTATATCTTGCTTTACTATAGATCAAAGATTTTGTAGATACTGCAAAAGTAATTTGTACCTTAGCAATTACTAAATATTAAAGGGCAGTAATCAAATAGGTACAACTACTACTTTTAGCGAAAGACAGTTTACTTTGGAATAAAATTTCCGCTGCAATTTTGTGGTTCTTGATTGAAGATATTTGGGGCTACAAAACATTAGATCGTTAACATATGGTATTGGTTTCATTAGTAGAATAACTCTAAGCCCTTACTGTGGAGTAAATCCCACTAAACATAACAAATTACCTACATGTTTGTGTTATTAAAGCTGCAATCTCAGATACACTATCTATGAATAAATCCCAATGAACCTAGTGTGCCTTACTTCAGAATAGACAGTAAAAGCAACCATAAGTCAGTTTTGGGGAGCATCATGTGTTATTTTCATGTGTTGTGATCTTTTCTTTTGCTTTTTCCCTATTGTTTCCCTATGTTTTTTCTTGAGAACAAAGTACTTGGAAGGAGGAAAGAAGTGGAAGAAATAGGGAGGGCTTGCCTAAAAATATCAAAACAGGTAGTCCTGATGATCTCTCTCCAACCATCCTTTATGCAGTGCACAAAAGACTGAAATCCAAAAACTGATTTTAAGAAAAAAGCAATTAGTATGAGCAAAGATTACTTTAATTATGAATTTTGTGTTTATGATGGTTGCTTCCTTTTGTTTTTCCTGTAGTTCTCATTTTTTTAAAAAAGAAATCTATAGATATGGCTTTGTTAGTTTTATAAAAAAAAATTCCCTGTCACATGCAAAACTGCATAATTCCATAGGTACCTCATGAATTTGAGGGAACCAGTTTTGAGGAGCCTGTTTGGTGTAGTGGTTAAGGCAGGGGTCCCCAAACGTGGCAACTTTAAGACTTGTGGACTTCAACTCCCAGAATTCTGTGGAGTTGAAGTCCACAAGTCTTAAAGTTGCCAAGTTTGAAGACCTCTGGGTTAAGGTGATGGGCTAGATAGCAAGAGACTGAGTTCTAGTCCTTCCTTAGGCATGAAAATCAGCTGGGAGACTTTGGGCATGTCACTTTTCAACAGCTCAAACCCACTTCAGAGTTGTTGTTGTAGGGAAAACAGGAGCAAGGAGGAATATTAGGTATGCTAGCTACCTTGAGTTATTATTGACAAAAATAATAAAGACAGGATAAAAATCAAATAAAGAACACGAGTTTCAAGATTGGCGCAAGGTTTGTAAGGTCTGTATTTTGGAGGTTGGGTAGGAAGATCCAAAGAATTTATTTTCTAGAGTTTCAGGAGCTGCTCTAAAAGGAGGTCTTCTAAATCAGGGGTGTCAAACTCATGGCCCACGGGCTGGATGCATTACGCACTGGCCATGCCCACCCCCATTTTAGCGAAGGGAGAAAAAGTTGCAATACCTCACATTTATTTATTTATTTTATTTATTGGTTTGATTTATATGCCACCCTTTTCCGGACACTCAGGGTGGCTTACAATGCGTTAAGCAATAGCCTTCATACTTTTGTATATACCTGCTTAGTAGGGCTTTCGCCCCCTCCCCAAGCTCACCACATGATGACAATGTGGTGAGTTTGACACCCCTGTTCTAGATAGACTGGCTTAGAACAGAAGAGAGTAGGCCTTGTCAGGAGGTTCAGCCTGATTGAAAGCAGCCTTTCCTAAAGGTCTTTTATTGTGGCACACATGGGAATTATTTTTCCCTCCCTGTTGATTAAAACCCATGATGGCTTTTTGGTTGCATCAGATTGCATCAACATAGCCAGTATCAATAAATTGTGGGAACTGTGGCTCAGAAGATCTACTGGGTATCAGGTTGATACCTTTCCAATAGATCAAAACACTATGTTGCAAGTCTGCAAGATTGTTTACCAACCATAAATCTTTAATCCATTTCTAAAATATTCTTTGAGTACTGACAGTAAAAGGCCTAAAATGTCTTTTAACTGGATGTCTCTTGCTACCCCTCAGTGGGGCCAAAACTCTTATTTTTACAAAAATTAAAGTGGTAAAATGAAGTGCAGGGAAACAGCCAGATATTATGAGTATGCATATCCCAAACCAGCATGCAGAAATGCAAGGCATTCCGCAACTAAATAAAATAAAATAAACCCTACATATTCTTACTGATATTAATTCCACTCACTAAAACAAGACTTTCTGACCTATCAAATCTCTTTAAAAATGAATTTATACTCAAAAGAGATTATATCCTGTTTTATACATATGATGCATGTCAATACAGATAAAAAAGTAGCAAAAATAGATTTAAAAAAATCAATTGGCTATTATCCTTATAGGAGCACACACACACACACACACACACACATATCTTTTAGAGATAGACGAGTGTTCTTAACTTTCTGTGCTGAGTAACTGCTACTTTAGCTTCCCACCAAATAGATTTGATATAATAGCAGCTGTATTATATTTGCTTCAGTGGTGGGTTTCAAATATTTTTACTATTGGTTCTATGGGTGTGGCTTGGTGGGCATGGCAGGGGAAGGATACTGCAAAGTCCCCATTTCCTCTCGATCAGCTGGAATTTGGGAGGCAGAGAATAGATGGGGGTGGGGCAAGTCAGAATTTTTACTACCAGTTCTCCGAACTACTCAAAATTTCTGCTACTGGTTCTCCAGAACTGGTCAGAACCTGCTGAAACCCACCTCTGGTTTGCTTCTTCTGGAGCAAAAGCAGATGCAAGATTTTTCCACCAGAAGTGGGGGGGGGATCACATTCTTTTATTTTAGATGAGCTCTCAGGAACATGTTTAAAGAACTATTCCATTAAAAGCATTTTACGGTTAAATTTTATTAGAAAGGAATGGCAGTGGTTTAGAAAACAGAGCAGAGTAAGAGGTGCTGATAAGGAACTGTTATGGTGTAGACAAACTGTTGTGCAGTTCACTCTTGAGGGTGATTTTAGTGCAGCACTTGCAATGGGTTGTATCACAGCCGCTTAAGAAAAGGAACCTCCATGAGGCAAGAGGGGCTATTAAAAACCCTTCAAAGCTCTGTTCCCTAAAACAGTCCCATCACAGGCGTCTTGCTCTATGGCACTGAGCCCATTAAAACTTCAATGAAGGGCCTATTGATAATCCCACCCAGGAGTCCAAAAAGCTTCCTTGAATCAAATAGCTGTGTCATTCTTTAATGGAATTGTGGTTCAACAGTCGAGATGTTTTATTCCAACTTTGGCTGATCTCAAAATGTTAAGCAAGGTCAGACCTGGGTAGGATTTAAATGGAAGACCACCAGATAACCCAGGACTTTAGACTAGTTTAGAAAGTTTTTTAAAAGGGAAGAAGAAAGAAAGATTTTAGAAGGCAATGGCAAAAAAAACTTCTGTGGTTGTAAGGAAAGCAACATGGATCTGCTCATAAAGTCATCAAGAATCAAGCTTGACGCAAGTTGATTGTTATTTTTCAACCAAAAGGCAGGCAAGCCTTAACAATGGTTCAGAGAAAGTAAATTTGTTTTTGCACTGCTATTGGGGAATTTTTTTAACATCTGTGTTGTATAACTATAGTGACTCATGGAAGATGTACCGATTTCCCTCTTCCTTCCATTTCTTCAACTTCGGTTGATTTAGTTTGCTGATCCTGTGACACATATAAATTTGTGCATACCGTTTCAGCAAAATGTGTTTCTAGTCCACCAGAGCCCATGCCATAATTTGCAACATAATATATTGTCCATTTTTAAAATCTACAAAACTTCTTGTTCTGTATTTTTTTTTTAAAGAAACAGGCTTGCTTTTCTTCTAACACACTAATGGGGGCATATATCATTTTTGTGGTGTTTGCCTTTGAATAACAAAAAGTGAGCATATATTATTTAAATTGCTTTCTGGAGGAGATGGCCATTTGATCCGGAAATAGGAGGGTGAGATTGCCTTAAACAATTACTGACAAGATGACTGTTATGTTAATTTGCATTTCCTGGAAAGTATTTCTTCAAAAACTAGGGAAGGAGAGCTCATTAAGGGTAGGTTAGGGCTGACTTGACTTTACAGCTTATGTAGCCAAAGGACCATTAGTACTATAGAAAACTGCAGCTTGATTGCTGCTCCCTCGGTCTCTACTACAGCTTTCAGTGTTGCCCAGGAACAACTACCCTTCCAGGTTAGAATAGAGTAGAATAGAATAACAGAGTTGGAAGGGACCGTGGTGGTCTTCTAGTCCAACCCCGTTTAGGCAGGAAACCCTACACCAGTTCAGACAAATGGTTATCCAACATCTTCTTAAAAACTTCCAGTGTTGGAGCAGTCACAACTTCTGCAGGCAAGTTGTTCCACTTATTAATTGTTCTAACTGTCAGGATATTTCTCCTTAGTTCTAAGTTGCTTCTCTCCTTGATTAGTTTCCACCCATTGCTTCTTGTTCTACCCTCAGGTGCTTTGAAGAATAGTTTGATTCCCTCTTCTTTGTGGCAACTCCTGAGATATTGGAACACTGCTATCATGTCTCCCCTAGTCCTTCTCTTCATTAAACTAAACATACCCAGTTCCTGCAATTGTTCTTCATATGTTTTAGCCTCCAGTCCCCTAATCATCTTTGTTGCTTTTTTATGCACTCTTTCTAGAGTCTCAACATCTTTTTGACATGTTGGATTTCATCACGATATTTTTTTTCCTATTTACATCCCTTACAATGTCAATATAATCAGTTTGCTTGGTAAAAAAAGTGCTAATATGTGCAAAGTAATGTATTTGGTATTGAAGGAACAGTTAAAAGAAAACAGAACTAAAATATGAGTTATTAGTGGGTTTTTTAAAAAAAGGACTAGCCATGTTTCCATGCCTTTAAACATTTTATGATTTTATTTTTTGCATGGAGATAAAGTCAGTGGGAAAGCTTTGTCGACTTAATTATTCATGTTTAAGGCATAGGATAGGGTAGTAGGCCAAAATATGTGTTTTTTCTTACAAGCCATCCAGCTGTGATGATCCCCATAAATTAAGTCTGAGTAGGACAGATTTCCCAGCCAGGTATCTTTTTATGTCCTGGATTAGAGTTCTATCATTACAACCCAGCGTTTAGGAGAATGAGGTAGAGGATCCTTTATCAAAGGTAATAGCTTGAGTAAATGATAGTTAGAAATCAACTAGCAGTGTATATATACATGAGTGTGAAGAGAGGTCTCGTCTCATGTACACATATATGGATAACAACCAAAGTAAAACTATAGCTTGGTTCCCATCCAAGGTTGACCAAAATCAGCATTTTAAAATTTATTTATTTATTCAAAATTATTGGTTAACTCTAGTGAACTGTAATTTTTTAAAAAAACCTATTCCTGAAACTGTGATATACGGTACCCCTTTGTTAAGAGTGTCCCTAAACAACCAGTTCAGTCACCAAGTTCTTCTTTCAAGGAAAAGTTACTGACAGGATGATGAATGAGTAATAAAGTGCCCTAGAAGAAACTATCTGGACCTCTTTCAGTCAGAATTCACAGTTGGGTATAGAGCAGAAAAAACATTAACCATATTGTTGGTTGACCTTTGTCAGGACCTGGAAAGGGAGAATGTACCAGGGGTGAAATCCAGCAGGTTCTGACAGGTTCTGGAGAACCAGTAGCAGAAATTTTGAGCAGTTGGGAGAACAGGTAGCAGAAATTTTGAGTAGTTCGGAGAACCAGCAAATACCACCTCTGGCTGGCCCCAGAGTGGGGTGGGAATGGAGATTTTCCAATATCCTTTCCCCAGGAGTGGGGAGGGAATGGGATTTTGCAGTATCCTTCCCCTGGAGTGGGGAGGAAAATGAGATTTTGCAGTATCCTTCCCCTGGATTGGGATGGGAATGGAGATTTTGTAGTATCCTTCCCCTGCCACGCTCACCAAACCATGCCCATAGAACCAGTAGTAAAAAAAAATTGGATTTCACCACTGGAATGTACTTCTCAGTTGAGACTTGTTGACTGCCTTCAGTGCTATTGACTATTATATCCTTCTGGACTACTTGCAAGGGTTGGGGCCACTGTTCTGCAGCATTCTGGGCAAATACAATCCATGGTAATGTGAGAGAATATGTGAGCCCCCCAACGATCAGACCTCTGCTCCTTGATGTTTTTAGTATTGACATGAATCCACTGGGAAAAGTCATCCACTGGTTTACGGTGAGGTGTTGTCAATGTGATATGTAGTGGTACATATACTGAGCCCATGATGCTTTCAAAGTCTTGAAAGGTTATCATAGTCTAGGGATGTAACAGGTTCATATTGCACTCAAGCAAGAAGCAGTTACTGCTTGTTCACCATAGTTCTCTGGCGAGTCTAATAATCCAAAGATTATTATGGTCTTGAGCAAAGTGAGGGAACACTTAGGGGACCTCATGGGCTGAAGTTATTTTTAGATGAGCAGGTGAAAGCTGTAGCCAGGAGGGTTTTTGTTCAGCTCTGGTTATTATACCAGTTGCATCCCTAGCTCAAAGACCTCACAAAACCAATGCATGCCTTTATCGCTACTTAGCTAAACTCCTGTAATATGCTCCATAAGTAGCTACCTCAGAAGATCACTTGGAAGCTTCTGCTGCTATAAAATGCAGCAGACAGCTCCTATTACTAAGAATGCATTACACCTGTGTTCAGAGGGGTTCCATTGCCAGTAGGATTCCAGGTGCAGTTCCAAGCATTGCTTTTAATCTGAAAGTTTAATACCTAGGCAGTGGCATACATAGTAGATTTGATATTCAGAATGGATCAGAGGATTGAGCAGCAGCTGCAGGATCCAGGCAGGCCTAAAAGTAACTAAAAAGTAATTGAGATTCCTTTGAAAGAGATAAGAGAGCAAACCAGTATCTGAGCCTGAATTTTAGCAAATATTAAAATGAAACAGCAGGTTGATTTCTAATTTCTTCAAATATCCTCTACACAAGAGGCATTCCAAAATGTGTAACTGCAACAACTGTATATGAGCTTTCATCCCTTTATATCAAAGAACACTTTTTTTTTCTTCTGTTCAATTTTGTCCAATTCTCAAAGACTGCCTGGAGAAGATTCTGCAGTTTCTTGGCAAGGTTTTTCAGAAGTGATTTGCCCTGGCTTGTCCCCTTCCTAGGTCTGAGAGAAAGTGAATGGCCCAAGGTCACACAACTGGCTTTGTGCCTAACGCGGGACTATATCTCCCAGTCACCCGGTTTCTAGCTGATGCCTTTAACCAGACTATAGTAAATCTAGAGTAAATAAACCAACCAGATCTTGGTAGTTAAAAAGATTAAGGAAGGGGAGAAAGAAAGTCTAAATTGCAATTCAGCTATTTACATTTTTTCCAGATTTTAGGCCTTAAGTGCCTAGTGTGAACTTGCCTCTACTGTCCTGCTCCTGTCTTTGTAGCTTTTATCCTGGCAAGATTTGTTGCAAGATAATTCTAAAGGACCATCTCCCTTCCACAAAGCCAGCCCCTTTAGATGTGTGCGGATGATATAGAAATGGGTGGTTCAGGCCGATTTCATGAGGCCCTAATAAATCTTCAGTAAATTAAAGCTCATCCACTCTCCTCCCCTCTTTAGGTCTTTGTCTTGCTAATACACATTAGGCTTTGGCTGGCTACACACTTTGAGGCCTTTCGGAGGTGAATGCTGTACAAAGCTGCAGATGTGGGGGCCTTCAAGGACCTTTGCCCTCAATGTTAGCCATTAACATCAGCCATGCCAACACAAGAATTTCATCACAGTTCCCCAAAAAGAACTCAGAGTAACAACTTTGGCTTTTGAAACAGAAAGAAAGGAGGAAGAAGAAGAAGAGAAAACCAAGGAGTAAAATAAAGGTTCTTAAAGAGGCTGGCCCCTTGTAAAAAATCTGACTTTCTCCTTCAATCACTGGCTACAGATGAAATAGCTTAAGAAAATTGTGAGTTTCTTTCAGACTTTGGCACCAATAAAGGTATTTAATGGGTATGAACAATCTCCTTTGCTCTGCTACTTATGACCCTCATAGAATCAGGCCAGATCTCTGAAACACTTTGGCACACTCGTCACATACTTGTGGGTATCGCTGTTCCCCCCCCCCCCCCGTCCTAAAATAAATGAATTTACTAGGGGAATTCTCTTGATCCTAAAGTGAATTTAGCAAAAAAAAGGTACAGGTTTTGAAAACTGTGACTTGTCAATGTACATTCTCAAAAGTCCTTCTATAGAATTTTAGATCTTGGATAACTCCATAAGTTATTTCAATAACACTGCAGCCTATTTTCCTTGACAAAGAACTCTTTTTAAAAAGTGGCTGTACTTGTTTTATTTATTATTAAGTTTATTTGCTGCCCATCTCACTAGAAAGCTTACAATAGAACGTAAATTTATAAAAAGTGTAAACATAACAATAGAAAAGTAACGAAACAATAAAAAGGAATAATGCAAATACAGCAATGTGAATTAAAAGATAGGTAGGGAGGGAACAGGATGTGTATGGGGGAGGTAGGGTCTGCTATTAATTAAATAGCTATCTGGACTGTGGTAGGGTCTTTCAGAAGTACAGGAGGGTAGGAGGGTGGATCTCACATGAGAGGCAGTGGTGGGTTTCAAAAACTTTTTACTACCGGTTCTGTGGGTGTGGCTTGGTGGGCGTAGCATGGCTTGGCGGGTGTGGCTTGGTGAGCGTGGCAGGGGAAGGATACTGTAAAATCTCCATTCCCTCCCCACTCCAGGGGAAGGTTACTGCAAAATCCCCATTTCCTCCCGATCAGCTGGGACTTGGGAGGCAGAGAATAGATGGGGGCGGGGCCAGTCAGAATTTTTACTACCGGTTCTCCGAACTATTCAAAATTTCCACTACCAATTCTCCAGAACTGGTCAGAGCCTGCTGAAACCCACCTCTGATGAGGAGGTATGATGTTCCAAAGGGACAGTGGGAAAGCAGAGAAGGCTCTTCTCCTAGATCCTGCCAGCCAGAATTCCTTGACCAACACAATCTCTCACAAACTTCTTCTGCCAGTACAACTAGGAGAGGCCTGTCCTAGCAGTATGAGATGGTTCATCAAATAACAAAAAATAGGTTTTTGTCATTTCTTTTGAAGGTAGATTTACTCATTGGGACCAACTTCCACATACCGTATTATAAAAACAAAGAAATAGGAAAAATGTTGGACTGCAGTCTAACTTTGAGAATGTTGTATAATTTAATTGGCAAATCTTACTTTAAAGGGAACTGGCTTGTGATTCAAAAATATTTTTTGACATTTTTTATTTCTCAGCTATATACCTTAGGAATGCTAATCTAGGCAGGAAAGTGAAAATGTCCCACCTTTTCTGCAAATTTTTCACTTTATGTTTAAAAGTTAGAGGAATGTGAACTAATTTAAGACAAAACTATAATATTCTTGATAATACTAATTCACAAATAACCATACCATGTATCCAAGCTTTGCATGGTATAACCATACCATGCGTCCAAGCATGTTTCTACCAAGTTCTGATTACATAATAAATCACATAAGTTGGAATATTATACAAGTACTCTTTAGGCAATTGTCATTAAAATGGGTGAAATTCCTCTGTGCAGAGCTGTTGTTCACAAAATTTCAGGTTGAAACTATAAAGCAAAAAAGGCAAACTTTTTCACAGGTGAATTGTTCTCAAAATGTCATTTTCTGAACAGGCTCCATTTGATACAACTCGCTGTCCATTCTAAATGCAAAATACAGTTTGAGAATGTTATGAGAAGAAACTTCTTTAAAAGAGAAATTGGGTGGAAAAAATAATAATGGACACTGAATGCATTAGCCACTTGTAAATGTCCTGCAGCACATTTCCTCTACACATTTCCTCTATCGATATCTGGATAATGCTCAATTTTTGGACCTCTCCAAGTCCTTCTGTGCTGCCTCCTCATATCGGGGGGTGTTCCTAGGTAGGATGGGCAAAGAACATTGGAAGAGTATGTCTAAGTATATATCCTCAGCAAGGTCATCCAAAGTTTGAAGGTCATTTTAGCTGCACAGCTAAAGCAAGCAGACAGCTGCTTTGGGCAGTAGCAATATAGGAAGATGCTGCAGGCAAGTATCAGTTTAATGACAAGATCAAATGCCTGTGGCAAAGAAAGAAGTGGTAAACTACTCCTACATTTTTACCAAGAAATCCATATGGAAGAAAATACAGAATGATTGACTGTATAGCACCAGCTATAGACCCCTCATGCTTCTGCAGAAGAGCTGAGGATCTTTCAAATAATGATGATGTTTATGAAGTGGGAACAGAACAGAAAAGAACAGAACAGAGTTGGAAGGGACATTGGAAATAGGTAACAGTAACAGAGTTGGAAGGGACCTTGGAGGTCATCTAGTCCAACCCCCTGGTCATGCAGGAGACCTGTACTAGGGATTCGAACTGCTGAACTGCCGACCTTTCTGATCAACAAGCTCAGTGTTTTAGCCACTGAGCCAGCTAGTCAGGCTAATCTTCTAGTTCAATCCCCTGCTCAGGCAGAAAACCCTATATCATTTCAGACAAGTGGTTGGCCAATCTCTTCTTAAAAACGTCCAGTGTTGGAGCACCCACAACTTCTGCAGGCAAGTCGTTCTTCTGGTTAATTGTTCTGTCAATACATTTCTCCTTAGTTCTAGGTTGTTTCTCTCCTTGATTAGTTTCCATCTGTTGCTTCTTGTCCTGCCTTCAGGGGCTTTGGAGAATAGATTGACACCACCCCCCCTCTTCTTTGAGCATTAAAGCCTTCTGAATGTCTAGTTGCTGATGTTGTATAGGATGAAAGACAGAAGTACAGTAGGAAAATGATGAAGTACAGTATGATGAATTAGCACAGGAAAACTCAACAAGTGAAAGAATAAATGAACTAACAACAGAGTGATTTCTTAGACA
Source organism: Pantherophis guttatus (assembly GCF_059756535.1). Classification (NCBI taxonomy): domain Eukaryota; kingdom Metazoa; phylum Chordata; class Lepidosauria; order Squamata; family Colubridae; genus Pantherophis; species Pantherophis guttatus. Next base: position 169,064,682 of record NC_142064.1, read on the forward strand.
ACAGCAAATTGAGAGCACTTGGTAGAGCAGTCAGGAAGGCCTTCAAAAAATTATCCAGATGCTATGATGTGTCTATACATTCAAAGATCAGAATCATGCAAGCTATGATATTTCCTGTGACAATCTATGCAAAAGTTAGACTCCGAAGAAAAAGGAGAGGAAGAGTATTGAGACTTTGAAGGTTGGTGCAAGAGAAAACTCCTGAGAATCACATAGATAGCAAAGAAAATAAACAAATGTATCAACAAATTAACCGACAGGTTTTCCTTGAAGACAAGTGACCAGACTCAAATGCTCCTACTTTGGACACATTATGCGAAGACTGAGCTCTTTAGAGAAATCCCTGATGCTGGAAAAGGACAACCAGAAGCAAGATGCATAGACTCAGTTATAGCAGCAGCACTGTTGGAACACTTTGAAAGACCAGGTTATGGACAGATTGTCATGGAGATAATCTATTTTTGTGGTCACTAACAGTTGACAATGAATCAATGGCACATACTCAATTATCAATTCTACCCTCTCCCCCCAAAAATGCAGTGCGACAGAGAGCAGTATTCTTAATCCTTAAAATAGGGGTGTCCAAACTTGGCAACTTTAAGACTTGTAGACTTCAACTTCCAGAATTCCCTAGCCAGCCAAGGTCGGACACCCCTGTCTTAGAGTCTTTTGCTTATCCTGGAATTCCAGGGCTGAGTTTTGAAATCATTCTGTACTTCAGAATGGGATTATGTATCTCTTCTGTGAAGTGAGTGTTAAACATACTTCAGTATGAATGGTCACAATGAGAGTTCATAGTAAATCTTGTTAACTCTACAGAAACAAAGTCAAGGCAGTTCTTACCCTCCCCATATAATTAAACAAAGTTAAATGCTGATTTTAAAAAATGTTAAAAGATGTGTAATTATGTGGGGCGAACTAGAAATCATACCCTGTTTTATATTAATTTCATAAATCAACATTTACCATCATTCAATTAAGCCGACAATTTATCTAATCCCGCTCATATAAACCAGAAAGATAATGAAACATCTTTAGGGGTTTTTTAAAGATTATTTTTTAAAAAGGCCAAAAGTCCATAGAAATCATATCACGGTTCATATATCATTTTTGATGGCAACTTAGTTGGGCAAGTTAAAACTGTTGCTGTAATTACTGTTAATATGGTTATTAGCCCAAGTTGGTTGAAAAGAAGAAAGATTTTTTTTTTTTTTAAAGGAACGGTCAAAAAGCACTCCCTCCAGCTATTTAGTAGCAGATTAACATCCACAGGATGAAAACATCTTCACAGCCCTACAAGATTAAATTCTTTCAACAACTCACATTTTCTGCCTTTTATGGTACTGTGCATTCTTGCATAACTCACATTGATTTCACCTGAGACTGCCCAAGATGTCTTCTTATGTTAAATCTGTAATATTTTTTAGTTATTTGACATTGAAAGGCAAATTGTCCTATTTCATACATCTCATGAGTAAAGGGCATCAGATTTTGTTCTGTATGCTAAACTATCATTTTAATTATGAGTTGATTCTGGCTTATTCAAAATATTACCAACGAGCAAAGTATTTAATTTTTTTGGGCCACAAGTAGATGTATTCCCTCCACCATTGCTATTTTTAGTTGACTGTGCTTTGTGCTTCCATGGATCAGTTAGAGACCTCAGTGGAGTGCAGAACAAATCAGAAAAGAAGAAAAATCACAATCTATGTGGGTGTCTGTTCCTACTTTATATGAAGCAGCTATTGCAATCGGTAAAATTACAAATAGACCTTGATGCAGTAATCAAAGAATGGATATCTTATATCAGGGGTCCCCAACTCCCAGGCCATGGTTCACTACTGGGCCTTGAGTCCTTCAGACTGGGCCATGGAACTGGAGGAGGAGTGTGCATGCACGCAAATAGAGCTGTGCACATGCTTGCCCACTGTTCATGTACAACATCCTCTCTCCTCCCCCCCCCCCCAGCCCCAGTCTGCAAAGCTGGAAAGGTTGGGAACTCTGCCTTATATGGATCAGCCCCAGTGGTGGGATTCAGCCAGTTCGCACCACTTCGGGAGAACCGGTTATTAACTTTCTGAACAGTTTGGCAAAGTGGTTGTTGGAAGAAATCTTTAGGGCAGAGAACCGGTTGTTAAATTACTTGAATCCCACCACTGATCAACCCCTCCCACTTGAAAAGACAGAGGACAAGGTATCAGTGAAAATGTTCATCTGCTCAAATGTAGCAATACAGCAGAGCAAGATTTTGCAAGCTATGTTCCACGACTCCCTAGGATTCCACAAGAGACTAAATGCATACACACCAACTAATTCACTTGAACTCAGCTAATTTTGAGCCAATGCTTTAAAGTGTTTTGCTATACTCTGTCACACAGTCAAAACATGTTGCCATTAATTAATATTAATAAAATGAGGAAGATCTTTTGTTATTAAGTCCTTTTTCTCTCTGTTGTGTTGTTAAATCCTTAATCTGTTTCTCATCATGAACTGCTTTGCTGTGTCCCTAACAAGGAGATGAGTTTTTAATCAGTGATTTGTGACTGTGAGGACATGCCTAGTTCTGTCCTTTCCGGATTGTTCTAGTAGCCCATGGGAACTGAAGGTGTCAAGATCAGATAACTCAGAATTCCTCCTCCAGACCACTTGTCTATCTGATCTTTGCTTAAGTTACAGCTGAACTGACATCCCACCAAGTCAGTGTTGGCACTGAGTTGTAGAGTGGAAGATAAAGCACCTCATGATGGTCTGTGTTAGTGTTACTTCTTCAGCATGTGATTAAAAATGAAGAAAAAGATGAAAACATAGACAAATATTATAGATGCTCTTGAAAATTGCTCCTCCATAAACATGAAATAAACTTTCTTTTGGTATCCACATTAGAGTATAGAAAGAAAAGACCAACAACCAATAAAAATACATTGTCCCATGTTACCATATGGTAAAGGAAAGTGAAGTTGGATAACATCAAAAGTGAATAACGTTGAGAGAAAAAAAAACACCTTAGATATTTGCTGACAAGGACAAAAGCAGGCTGCAGGGAGTGTGACAGACTGTTTCAGTGTGTGCTAAGGCAATGAAGACATAGGTAAAGGTTCCCCCGCACATGTGTGCTAGTCGTTTTCCAGCTCTAGGGGTGGTGCTCATCTCCCTTTCTAAGCCGAAGAGCCAGAGCTGTCTGAAGACATCTCTGTGATCATATGGCCGGCATGACTCAATGCCGAAGGTGCACGGAGCACTGTTACCTTCCCACCAAAGTGGTCCCTACTTTTCTACTTGCATTTTTACGTGCTTTCGAACTGCTAGGTTGGCAGAAGCTGGGACAAGTAATGGGAGGTCACTCCATTAGGCAACACTAGGGATTCGAACTGCTGAACTGCTGGCCTTCTGATCGACAAGCTCAGCATCTTAGCTACTGAGCCACCGTCCCTTAATGAAGACATGGGCAATATAAATCTTCACTGCCACCTTATGATCATCAAGATTTATGCAGTTGATCGCTCCAGTATTACTATAATCTGCTGGTGCCATTCTGTCCCTATTTCACAAACCTTTCAGATACCAGTTTCTGCATGAATGACCCAGAGACCTCTGAGCAGTGGCTTATAGCCACAATGCTTCCTCCTTAAAATGAGGCCTTTGGAAATCTTCCTCCTGTCTCTGCTATGCCTGAGCAGACATTCTTCCAATAACTTTTGGTGTATGCTTTGGGACTGGAATAACTGATTGACATGCTTCTCCCACTTTCCAGCCACAACCAGAGATAAGTCTTCAAGTGGTGCTACATTAGCATGAAAGTCAGTAATAATGAAACAGTCTCCCTATTTATGGGAAAAATTGCAAGGACATTGCACTTCACCATGGTGGGTTGATCTGCCACCATTAAAAAAAGAACATTTATTTTGTTTAAAGTTAGTATTTTTTTACAGTTTTCCCAAACACTCAATGCATCTACCCCCTCCCCCCCATCATGGTGAATGTTAATCAATAAATACATGCACGCATACATGTGGAAAGAAATTAATGAACCTTGCAGGGCATGCTTGAAACATTTTTAGGGTTTTATTTTTGTATTTATGAATTCACAGAAGGTAGGAGGAGCTGATATCAAATGGGAGAAAAGCAGGCTTGGGATAGGAGACTTATCGGGTACATTGCTCAGCCATTCCCTGTGTTCAGCTACTATATTTGACAGATGACAGAATCACCTGAAATCACAAAAGATAACATAGTTAATATGCTTGAGTGTGCCAGGGATGAGGACCAGGCACAATGATACCTAGTCCTTGGGATGGATTGGCCTGCAGTAGGACTCTGGAATGTTCTCCAATAGCGCTCCTCTCCTGCTTTCCATTCAGGGCAGGTGTGTGTGCTTTGCATTCTGAACAACCATTGATGCCTGCTTGCAAGAGTAACGGTGTAAGCTGTCTTCTGGATAGCAGTGAGGTTCACAGAGAATTTTGCTAGCAGGACTCGTATTAGGGCTGCTCAGTGCTTCAGATTCAAAAACAAAATGGTGCCAATTGAAGAGAACATCTCTAGCTCAGGATAGAACTGTAGAGTCTATGCTCTCTGAGCTTTGTTGTTTGCAGATGTTTCATTATCCAACTAGATAAGTTCATTAATGTGCCAGAAAAGGCACCACCAAGATCATAAAAGATGCCCCCACAAAGGTACTTCAGAGCATGCAGATGTGCCCACATTGCCTTTTCTACAACAATCACTGCATCTTTTCCTAAGATCACAAGGCTGCCCTCTGCAGCTGCAATACAGTCCTGGGGGAATGTATGGTTGAGAAAACAAGCTCTATTCATTATTAAATCAAAAGGATTTGTGGAACTTGGAGAGGCTCACCAGAGGCATTATATTGAATTATGGCTTATTCTAGCCTTTCCAAATTGGATGGAGGACTAGCAGTTTTGTTGTAAGTAAATCTATCATTGTAATGGAGCTTTTGGATAATAGTTTGCTCCTACTCCTTCCTCTTGGTTCTCCAATTTCACTTTTTTTTTTAACTACAGTATCTGCCACTTTCTAACCTACTGCCTTAACTACTAGATCAAACTGACAAAAAGTTAGGGGTGATCACAATAGCATAAATGTATTTGTTTCCTTTTTTCTGCTATTCTTGTTTTTAATTATTTAAAAATTAAAAAAACAAAGCAGATTCAAAAGAGGAACAGAGAAGAAAAACAATATTAAAAAGCACAAAATAAATAGAAGAGGGATTTACAAGTATGATATTACCTAAACTAACTCCAGATTCTCAGAATAATGTTCAGTGAATTCTATATATTTAAGTACCTAACATTATCTTAAAATTACAAATCATAGTTAAAATCAAGTTAATCTACAACTACCAATTTGAATAATCAATACATAATGAAATATAAAATAAAATGAAAATTATATTTAGTCAATAAGAAATGTCTATTTAATAAACCACCCATGAATTATCAACTGTAGCAACCAGCACTGAAGTGGTAAAATATACCAGTTTACCTAAATATAATTTTCATTGTAAATTTATTTATTTTTTCTTCCCAGCGTTGCATGCTAAGTGTTCTTTATGCATTCTGCATCCATTTAATTATGCAGCCTTTTACTTGTTTGGTTTCTATGTCATATTTCACCAGCAAGTTATAATAAGACCCAGCACATGCTCCAAATTTTGTGTTTTAACTTTTAAGGTTTCCAAATTCAGTTCAACCTCTAAGGATTCTCCCTTGTTTATATAATACCTTTAGAAAGAGGGCTGTCAAACTCCTGGCCCACGGGCTGGATGTGTCACGCACTGGCCACACCCACAGACGGTTTGGCGAAAGGGGAAAAAGTCCCGATACGTCACGTGATGCCGCTGTGATGACGTGAGTTTGACACCCCTGCTTTAGAACACTGCTGCTTAATTGAAGACATTGGAACTAACCAGGTGGTTCTCAGCATTCCAAAAAGAGATTTTATCCTTGTCTTATTGTCAATTCAATTTTACATTCTATATGATTTATTTCTCTACTGACTGGGTTACTTTGCAATTTCATATTCATAAATGTCTAATAATGAAGAAAGAGATGATAAATCTTAGTTAATTCTTCTTCCATCTGATACTTTTAATATACTATTTATTATTGGATGGTTTCTTATTATTGTCAATTTCTGACTATATCAAACCAGAAATATTTGCATAAACCATCTGGAAATCCTGCTACTCAGCAGAGATTTTCTAGCCATAAAATGATAGATTCCACTCTGTTTTCCAACTTAGGCAACTGGCTTTGTAATGTAATTTGACATTTGGTAGCATCACACTGCTTTGTTCTTTTCAGACTTGTAATATTTTAAATGAAACCCTTATGGTCTTTTTTTAACATCAACAATTAATTGTCACTACTTTTTTCATATTCTGCAGGATTAATGCAATCATATAATCAGTTTTCTCTTTAAAGGGTTTTTTTATATTAATTTCTGTCTCCATCAGGTCAAAGAAAGAATCTTTGGTAATTCTTTTATGGATATCCAGAAATGCAAAATTTAACCAAAGTGTACAAAAATCCTGGGAACAGAATCATGGTTGGGTAACCATTCATCTTTTAACACAAGAAAGATTTTAGAAATACTTTGCATTGTGAAACTATATAACAAAATATTTAAATATAAAAAGGCCACTACTTTGCAAAAGAAAACAGAAAAAATGGAAACAAAGCAAATGATATTTTTTAAGAAATCAGTAAAAATTCTCTAATTTAAATATGTACATATTACTTGCTTGAACAGAACACATGTGGTTTCTATGCATACAAATAGATTGAAGGTGCTTCTGGCTTAGATTTTATTTGCACCTACTTTCTCTAAATTTGTAAGCCACAGGAACCTAGAATATTTGAAATGCAGCATTTAATGGAAACTGATTTGTTATTTTGCCCAGTTGTTCAATATACATACTGTATTTTAATATTAAGTATCTAGCAAAATAAAAATTTCTTAGTAAATCATAATCTCAAAGATTTTATACAAATGATAAGGGAGTTTTAACTGGATAAAAGAGTTTATATTTCATATTAGGAAGAAGCAGTGGTGGGTTGCTACCGGTTCGCCCTGGATCGGGTGAACCGGTAGTGGTAGCGGCAGGAGGCTCCGCCCACCTGCCCGGATGCTTCTGCACAGAAGCGTCGCACACACGAGAGAGAACACACATGCCCAGATTGTGAAACCCGCTCCTGGGAAGAAGATATCAATTCTGACCTGTTTAGCTTCTCAGCATTCAACAGATGTAGACTAAGGTTGCTAGAGAACTAATTAAATATAGGGATATATTATAGAAGCTTTCTGAGAGTTTTCAGGGCCTCAGTCAGACCAAACTCTTTAGTATCTGCAGAATGTAGATCATCTGCTATGACTTTGGCAAACCATGTTCTACAACATATTCAGCTCTAACTCCAGATTTGAGTAGCCTTTCAGAAAAACAAGATCGGTTTTATAGGCATCAGCTTCTAACCTTAAGAATGCCGAAGTATGAATTTTAATGTCATAATTTTTTTAAAATTTTGATTTATATTTATATAATTAAGTTCCATCCTTTCATACTTGTATTGCAATGGTACATCACTGACCCCCTTGCTCTTCTCATGGATGCCTATGTTCTGGTGAGCTGCTTCCCTATTAGTGAGATCTAGCAGACTTGCAGCAACCCTTTAAACTATGTATAAGGTAAAGGTTCTCCCACACATGTGTGCTAGTTGTTTCCGGCTCTAGGGGGTGGTGCTCAACTCCATTTCTAAGCTAAGGAGCCAGCGCTGTCCAAAGATGTCTTTGTGGTCATGTGGCCAGCATGACTAAATGCTGAAGGAGCACTGTTACCTTCCTACCAAAGTGGTCCCTATTTTTCTACTTGCATTTTTTACATGCTTTCGAACTGCTAGGTTGGGAGAAGCTGAGACAAGTAATGGGAATTCACTCCATTACGTGGCACTAGGGATTCAAACCACTGAACTGCTGACCTTCTGATCGATAAGCTCAGCATTTCGGCCACTGAGCCACTGCGTCCCTTAAAAAACTATGTATGAGTCAAATTCACATCTTTTTCATGATGCCTCTTTTTAGCACTGAGGAAAAATTAAAATGATTGTCAGATGCTATAATAACCTTATTGTTATTGATGTACGATATAGGAAATATGGATTGCTTATCCCAAAATTACAGAGGATTATCCCCACAAATGCATGTTCTCTTAAAGAACAGGTATGTAATCTGAGAGTGCTCCAAAAATCATCAATACATTGCGTAATATACTGTGTAATATTTTAATAGTAGCAATACAAATTCCATATTAGCATGCAAAGATTTTTGGGTCATAAGAAAAGAAATTGATATACAACATTAAAATGATAGGGCATAAAACCAACTTTATTGAACAGAATATATTTTTGCAAGGATAGATCAAGTCTCCAGTTTGGTCTAGTGGTGAAGGCATCAGGCTAGGTACCAGGAGAGTTCCCACTTTAAGCATGAAAGTCAGCTGATTAACCTTGGTTTAAGGTTAACTTGGTTTAGCTCCAATCCACCTTACAGGGTTGTTGTTGTTGTGGGGAACATAGGAGGAGGAAGGAATATTAAGTATGGTCACTGCCTTAAATCTTTACAAAAATAATAAAGGCAGGATAAAATAAATAAGCGAACATACCTGGTACTTATTTGCAGAGTCACCATTATGTCATCAGTGAGGGGATGAAATAACTTCTGCTCTCACAATCAGAACAAGCTCAACTTTCTCAGAGCTCTATCTGGAAGAAAGTTCTCAGAATGCATAGCTTGTTTTAGCCACAAAATTTTAAATTTACAAATACCTTCACAATGCATCATTGTCTAAAGGCTGCACATATTCCTCTGCCTCACAACACTGTAATTGCTAATTCCCTTTGGGGGGAGGGGAGGTTGGCTTCTTAGTAAGGGAAATAAAATAAACGAAATGGAGGATATCTCTGATTATCACACATGAGTGGGCTCCTTCCCTCTCTCCTCCTTCCCCTTTCAGGGACATCTCCAGCAACAATGCAAGAGACCGGAAAGGAAAGCACCCCCTTCCCCCCCTCCTTTCCAGGCCTAAAGAAATTGCACTCCATTTCAAGAGCCCCGCTTGTCTACTTCTCTTTGGATCCAGCACGTTGTTCAGAGAGGAGGCGTTGTTTGCAATTCAAATGCTTGGAGCTCAAGGAAAATAAAACAATAAACTTAAGCCACAAGAGCATCCTGAACAAGCAAGCTGCTTGCACAAACAGAAAACTCCCCTCCTCTGATTTTTTTCGTGGGGGGCAGGGAGGTGAACGGGTAGAGGATAGGAGCTGCAGAAGAGATATTAGACAGGAGAATAAGGGAACTCTCGTGGAGCTGAGAGCTTTTCATTCTGTGGAGTACAAACAAACATATTCTCTCTCCTCTAGGTGATGTCTTTAAACAAACATGACTACAGCAAAGAGGGGTGATTCAATTCAGTCAAGTCTTTCCTTACCTGCCTCAGGCCTAAGCTGAATGTTGACCAAAGGATCAATGGATTTCAAGAAGTGCCAATTATTTCTTTGGTTGTCAATTCTAAAATGATCTTTTAATCAACAGTTGCCCTTTAGCAAATACTTTTCAGGAGCTGTTGTAGGCAACACTGTCACTGGATGTCTTGATTAAGATTGCTTTAAGGTTGCTTTAAAATCAAGAATGGATCTGCCAGTGTATTTGCTTAAAAGAAATTATTTTCCTAAATTGTTTGGCAATATTCACCTAAGTTAAGAAACAGTTTGCTTCTTGGGAATAAATACTAAGGATTTACAGTCCCCACCATTTATAGCCATATTCATATATGTTCACAATTTCACCTTGCAGAGATGATATTTTTCAGTCTGATCTTTTGGACTGGAGAAATTAAAGTCTGAGGGACAAATTCTGATGGACGTACACAACATTACTTGCATATAATACATAATTCACTATTCTTGAAGCTATGTGGATGAAGATAGCTCAGGATGATGCTGTGGACAAAACTAATTCAGAATCCTATCGAAATCCTTAAGGTGGTTGTTCTAGGTTTACTTAGATGTGGTGGTTGTTACCAGTCATTAAAGTTCCTTTAGAATGTCAACATTAAATAAGTATTTATTCTTGTTTCATTAAACTTTCTGCTTAAAAAGAAGAAGCCACCATTGCCTTCACAAAAGTAACCAGACAGACCATTGTTCCATTATGTTAAACTTAAATGAGATGTTTAATAAGTAAAAATGTGTTAGTATTTTTAATGGATGATTTCCCCTTCCCTTTAACTTAAAACGGACGACTTCTCTTCATTGAAGTGTCTGCAGAAAACCAGCTAGAGCTAAAGCAGAGTGGTACAATTTGTGTTGGCTTTTTTGTAAACACAAAAGTTTAAGCAACAAAAGGAAACATGGTCTAGCAGGAGCTTTGAAGGAGAAAAGAAGTTCACATACTCTTCTGAATGCATCTCCAATAGCTGAGTTGTTAAGACATTCAGCACCATTAATGGGTAATGTACTGTCAGGCTCCATTGTAACCTACCCTTTAATCCCAAGCCTGTCAGTTTTGAAGGGAAGCTAAAGAAGAGACAGTAGTGCAGCAAATGGATGTCCATTGTCTAATCGCTTTTCCTCCTTTAAAAGAAAAAAAAAACTAAATTCCTTCCTAAAGAAAATTTTGTCCCACATTAGCAAATTCTTTCTCCTCTGACTCCCTCCTCCAATGTTTTTCTTAATCATAAAATGCTTTGTGTCATCACATTTCCCACCCTACCTATGTGAACAGGAAGTGCAGGAATAAATAGCCACACAATATCTTTGCAACTCTAAAACATGGATACAGCATGGTCATGAATTGTATCTTTGTTTCATAGAAGACTGAGATGGCACCATCACATTTCTGAATCTGCCCTGAGTCCCAGAAAATTTACTAATAGTTATTCCAGTTAAAACATTTTGAGGCCAGAATAGAGATTCTTAAGGCCAGGATAAGAGCTAAACTTGATTTCATTAAATTCACATAAAATAAGTATACTTAATGTGAGTACTCCCTTGGTATTCATTTTTCCTGACATATTAAAATTTACTATTTCTAGATATTTTGGAGAACTCTATAATGCTACAGAGGTATGTTTCAAGGTGGTAAGGATTGCAGGTTGTGTAATGTGGTTTGAGAACTGTATTATTCTGGAAAATGTGCCCTTTTTGTTTCATTTTCCATGACATTTCTTCATAAAGATAAAAAGGGCCATTGTATTAAAATGTTACTGCTAGGTTGGGAGAAGATGAGACAAGTAATGGGAGCTCACCCTATTACGTGGCGCTAGGGATTCAAACCACTGAACTGCCAATCTCCTGATTGAGAAGCTCAGAATCTCAGCCACTGACCAAAATTAGAGCTGGTTATTTACAATATGAAAAATAAACGTATTAACTGTAACAACTCCACTTGCATTTAACTTATTTAGCTTTGTGTCCAGTATATTCTATGAGTGAAACAAACAACATTGGCACAGTAAATTGGTCTTCTTCTCTGCAATATGGAAGTTATGCTTCTTTGTGTGTCTGTATGTGCATGTGTGTCACCCCATGATGAATCTCACTGCAGAAATCTTGCAAACAGTGAGAATAGAGTGGTATATAATAGGTCATGAGAACAAGATACTTTCACATTACAAATCTTTTCTTTAGAGAAAAAAAACTCCTAACTTTTTTTTTTATAATCTAGTAATGTATGCCTAATTTGTATTAGACTGGAAAATTTGTCTTTTGCAGTATCTTGCTATTTGCTACTAGACTATAAATGCGCAGTCTAGTTGTTGCTCCTTAAAGTGACAGATGATTTAATAAGAAGAAAAACCCCATCATCGAGATTCATGGACAAAGAAACAATGGAGGATTGGCCTATTTGGGCAGGATATTGAATCATTCAACCCTCCATTTTCTCGCCTGTGAAGATCTGCTGTTTTACAAAAAGACCCAGTCCACAATTGAAAAGCAGTGCATAGCAGGGAGGGGGTAAGCTTAAAAGATAAACAGATATGGCAGAAAAAGGAAGTCTGGGAGAGGGGACTAGGGCCACTGGAAAAAGAAAGCCTATTTCATTTCCAAACACTCTAGATGAGTAAAAATGCAAGGCAAAGAAAGGGCTGGCCTGCCTTCACAGTAGGGATCTTGCTCTTTACTTGGCCCTCAGCTTGGCGAGACTGACATGGGCCCAGATTTTCTCCCCATCAGGAAAAAGAAATCATCTTTCTTTAAAAGGATCAGGCGGATGCTGAAGGGTTAAAATGCAAATTCCCCAATTTTTTTCTTGTTTGAAGGTGGAAGGGTCAAGGTTTTGCAGATTTCTTCCTCCTTCCCCATCAGCTCCCATCCCGCCCTACTTCTGGGGATGGCAGGATGGCCGCGGGCTTTTTGTGTGAGCCTTTCAGGGCTCTGAAAGGGACAGAGCAGTCCCAGCGGAGGGAGCAAACTTTTGGAGGTCAGTGTGGTCAGCTTAGAATAAATGTGTCGTATTGTTTGTGTTAAGGGTAGGTTCTCAGCAGGGAGCTCTGGAGCCACTGCAGACAACACCAGGGACTATTTATTCAACACTGAATTATAAGGACTCCACTAGCAAGGAAAACATAAACTGCTGCAGTTAAGAGGAACGTCTCTGGCCTCCAGGGAGGCACAACCACCCCCTTTATATTTATAGATCATAAATAAACATAAAGGGCTGCGCTTATCCACTGACACATCTTCATAAAGAATAATTAGAACTGAAAGTTAATGCTTTTAAAAAGAAGTCCCTTGCTCTCCAGATAAATAGATCAGGTCATTAAAGGGCCTAAGAGAGAAGCCGCTTATTTTTAGCAATGTTTGGAATCAGGCCTTTGTTTCCATGGCAAATGTACAGGCCCTTTGGGGTTTGTCTCCACCAAACAAGTGTCACAGGCCCAGGGGATGTGGGGAGAAGCCAGGGAGGGAGAGGCGAAGAGGGTCTCAAAAAGAATGGAATGCAGCTCGGAGTGCTGGAAGGCACGAGACAGGCAAACATGAAATCAAAGTGGAAAAGCAACACAAAAGAGAGTGAAAGTTACTCCTAGGTTGGAACTGGCTTCCCCACTGCTACAGAGGATGGGAGTGTGGGAGCAGACAGTGAGGAACAAGCATCTTCTGCTTGAGGAAGCTTTATACTAAGACACTGGTTCCCAAATGAGCTTCCTCCCTTTGCCCTGTAGGCTCATACCCCTGAAGTTGGATCTCTCTCTCTCTCTCTCTCTCTCTGTGTGTAGACAAATATCCATCCAAATCCAAATGGTGTGTCGGGGTGGGTATACACCTCTTCATGTGAAGATCTCATGCTTTATGTTTCTGAAGTGTCATTTATTTAGCAAAGGATCTTTGAATGCTTGAAGACTCCAATTGTATCTACAGCCTCAACCATCCTAGAAAGTTCTCCAGGTTTTTCAAACACTGAATGAAGCTTCCTCATTCTCTACTATTTGCCCCTTTTACATGAAGACAAGAAAGTGCTGAAATTTCAAAGAGCTAATACCTGTGTTTAAGATACCAGTCTCACCTAATAAAGTGTGAGTATTATTCAAATGCTGGTTTTAGGGGTGTGGATACATTTGTTTGTACTTACCTTTCTTACATCTGGAAAATAATGTTTCCCTCACACTGAAAAACTGACAGATGTGAAATTTGCAGGTGTAAGCATGACAGCTTCTTTGCTCTTCCTTCAGCAGACTGTGGAGCCACCTTAGATCTTTGGTAGGAATTTCCATTCTTCTTATCCTCAGAAGCTGTTTCTCAGTCACTACCTGACATTTTAAAACAATATAGTTCAATTTTACCCCCATTTTCACATACATTACTTCTTTTTCAAAAAGTTCCCTATTTTATGTTGCTGTTAAGGAAATGTGCATATTTAAATCTTCCCAAACATTTTTGAATACAGAACTTTAGCAATGAGCCCTTATGAGCCCCTTAATTTCAAAAGTAAAGAACCTGATGTGAAAAATACATTAGATAATGTTTCTTCCTCCAGTCCAAATTCTCCAGAGGTTTAAGCTTTAGCCTGAATGGAACCAGAAACCAGGCAGATAAATTAATTAATCTTGAATCAGGATAATATCTAGCTCCTATCCTGAGATATAGCTGACAGGATTATATTTCCCTATATTTCCTTCAGAAGGTATATGCAGGTAGTTCTCAACTTACGATCACAGTTGAGATCAGAATTTCCCTAGCTAAGCAAGGGAAAGTTAAGTTAGGTGAGTTGCACCCAATTTTACAACACTTTTTTTGCCATGGGGTTATTAACTGAATCACTCTAGTTGTTAAGTGAATCATGTATAAAATGAATCCGGCTTCCCCATAGATTTTGCCTGTCAGAAGCCAGTTGGAAAGATTGTAAACGTGACCAAGGGATACTGCAACTGTCATATATACATATTGTTTGCCAAACTCTTAAACTTTGCTCATGTGATGCTGAGATGATTATAAGTGTGAGGATCAGTTGCAAGTCACTTTTTTTTCAGTGCTGTTATTACGTCAAACATGGAAAATCAGACAGTCCAGGCAATTCAAATGAATATAAAGGTTTGTTGTAAACTTATGCTTTCTGCAAGAATCTGAAGTACTAAAGGTCAAAGCAAATTGGTGGTAGATAAGTGTCAATGGAATTTAAGGTGGGCTGGAGTTAGATCTCTTGTGGGCACAAAGGAACTTGAGACTGATGATAGGTTTGACCCCTCCCTCAGGCTCAGCCTGGTCATCTCCTACATATAACTTCAAATGGTCACTAATTGAATGGTTGTAAACCAAGAACTACTTTTAATGCTGATGTTATATTAATGTAAAAGACTTGGACTGTTACTAAGGTAGATCTGATTATGTTTCATCACCTGTCCTTGCAAGCCAAAATAACTGAAAAGAGAGGGAATTCCAAAGAGGGACTAGCTATTCTGGTATCTACTAAACCTTGGGCAGTGTTCAAAGGAATTACACCTTTGTGGAAACCTGGCTGTGTCCATCATGTTTCCAATTGGATTTATAGTCTGATATTTGTTCATATGTATTACTTCAGGGATATCTTGATCCTCTGGCAATATATTAGGGATTGCAGCTGAAAGCATACAGAGCTAGAGATGATTACTGATAGAACCTGGGGGGAAATGCCTAATTTATATTTTGCCTTTGTCTTTCCTTTTTGTCTCTGCTTTCCCCTCTTTCAGAGTGTCTCCATCTGCTTGCAAGCTCTCTGTTCACACTTTAATGTTTACCATTCCAGCAATTCCACTATGAAGGACTATCAATATTGCACAATACAAATCTAAAATGTACTTATTTTTGTTAATTGGTGGTAGTCCTGATATTTATGTTTTGCAAATTTACTTTGCATATTTTACACTTTACCTAATCTTGTAAGGATGTTATTTAACAGCCAGTCTTAGCTAAGGTGCTAAACATGTTTTTTTTAACTTAATGTTCCTGTTTCAAAAAATATAAATAGCATCAGATCATTGCTGTAATAGCAACAGCTAAGGGTAAGTAACTTAGTTATTTCCTCCCAAAGCTTCATGGGAGTGATTTTTTCTCAGAAATGAAGTAATTGTTAAATCCTCTCCATCAAAAATTCCATCTTTCTCAAACTACACCTGAAGGCAAAAACTAATTTAGTAATGATTTTTTAAAAAATGTATAGAGAATAGGTAGGAATAGAATAAGCTCTAAATATTCCTGAGGAATGCATGTGTGTGTACATATACATACATAAATACATACATACATACGTATATATATATATGTGTGTGTGTGTGTGTGTGTGTGTGTGTGTGTGTGTGTGTATAGTTAATATTTCGGGTTTCTTCCCGTGTAATTGTGGATATATCCCTAAAAGGGTAGAATTAGGGATATATCCACAATTACACGGGAAGAAACCTGAAATATTAACTATACACACATACATACCCGTGAAAACTTACATATATGTAGAGGGATAACCATTTGTCCAGTTTAGTTCATATGTACCGTGTGTACCCATCAAACTACTTCCTTGAGTAGTAAACAACATTATGCTGAACAGACAAAAAAGAATGAAGAGCTAATAGATGAAAGAAATTAAAGCATGGGATATAAATGGCTAAACTAGTTTATAGCAATACCATTCACTAGACATCTCCATAACATTTAGTTTTTATCCCTCTGGTCTCTCCTGGTTTCAATCACATCCCTCCACTACTTCATGCTTAACTTCTTTAAACATCTATCTCTATCTTTTTTAGGGTCTCGTCACTCCATTCAATCAGACTTTTGGGATCTTCCTCTTGAGCATTCATCATTCTTTTATATTTTGCAGTTCAGCATTCATTCTTCCTCTCTAAATGACCAACCAACCTGAACAAATTCCTTGTGTACTAGGCACTTACTTCTATATTCAATGCAATATATCCATTCAAACTTGGATTTAAAGCTATTTGCATTGTTCTATCACACATATTTCTGAAGTACCATTTGCTTCCTATGTTAAATATTTATTTCTTGAAATAGATTATTTTCTACTCACTGGTCTTCATCTAGCATTGGTAGGTCTTAATAGTTTTATACACATTTTCTCATTTTTAGTAAATATTCTATCAAGGTGTATAGATTTATCTATGCACTAGTTTTTTGTTTTCACTCTTATATATAACTTGCAATTATTTTCTCCCTTTTGCCTATCCAGCCTCACTACTTTCATCTTTCATGCATTTAATTTCATATCCATTCTCTTTGTTGCATTATCTAAACTACTTAACATTCACTACACATCATTCAGTTTTTCAGCCAACAACCTGACATTAGCTGCCTACACACTCAGAACCCTAGCAACATATTTCTAACATCATCACAAACATTACTATACATTTAGTTATAAATGTCTTAAACAACTAAATGGACATTACATAGTCGTATCTTACTTTTTGCTCAGTGTTGAATATTTAGATTTATAGAGCAGGGTAAGCCTAATCCAAGGGTGAAATCCAGCAGGTTCTGATAGGTTCTGGAGAACGGGTAGTGAAAATTTTGAGCAGTTCGGAGAACCGGCAAATACTGTCTCTGGCTGGCCCCAGAGTGGGGTGGGAATGGAGATTTTGCAATATCCTTCCCCTGGCATGCCCACCAAGCCACACCATGCCCACCAAGTTATGCCCACAGAACTGGTAATAAAAAAATTTGGATTTCACCACTGGCCTAATCTCATATTGCAATGGGCCCAAATGCCTGGGCCAATTTTCTATTTAAATATTTAATATGACCATAAAAGACATTAGAACTCCTAAAGTAGCCTAGATCCAAATTCTTCTTCTCCACTATCAGCAGCTCATTAATAATATTATTTGCCATGTTCTTACAATGCTGCTTCATGTTGCTTCCAGGAAATGTTATAAGTTCTTAATGCTGATATATCAAGAGAGGAACTGCAAGGAACTGGAACAGGAATTCCAAGGGAATGTCCTGTTCATGACCAGGTATTGATTGTAACATCCCTCCATTTCAGATTACATCATCACTGTATTGAGATAAAAAAACAGAACAAATGTATAAGTTCCACAGTGGATTGGGCCAAAGATAACTAGGGTCAGGTCCATGGCACCCATGGTGGCTATGGACTGCCAAGTTGCCTCTGAGTTTCCACCCAAAACTGAACTCCCCCAAGACTGGAAAATATCACTGCCAAATCAGCCATAGCTTGAAGTAGCTCAGAAAAATAGGTTGTTCTGCAGCAGAGAGGCCAGGACACCAGGATCAATTCTGTCTGATCCTTGCAGCTCAATTTTACAAACAAGGTCTCACAACTTGCTATTTGCAGTGCTCCTAGAATCCATCAGAGTTGTTGTTGTTGTTGTTGTTGTTGTTGTTGTTGTTGTTGTTGTTGTTTTGATAGCAGTAACCACATCCCCTTCCCTGCCTTGGAGTCATGACTGATGCCAAACACAGAACTCCATCTTGGCACATCTCTAAAACAAGACCTCAGTCATTTGGACAGGTTTTGTTAAGTCACAAAATATTGGCCCTCTGGTTTACAATTCAGTTGTGGAGGTTGTGAAAGTTTTATTTCAGGCTGAGTAAGAAAGATATTACATAGTAAAGACACTACATAAGGAGACTACAGAAAGCTAGGCTATTTCGAGACCCTTGCTCCATCTTTCTTTAGTTCAACTAGTGCTGTCTTTAAATGGGACATTAGCTGGACTGTCCTTGAGCATGCTGTTACATTGAGGTTTCTGGTATATAAATCTTGTGTAATGGACAGATTGCCTATTTAACATCACATTACACTGTTTCTCAATCTGTCAAATTTCTATGTAATTGAAGTTAATTGCATGGATACACTGTTGTCAGGTGGTTGTTTAAACCGTAGATCAAAATCTCATGAATGCTTTAATGTTTCCTGCCAACCTCAGTAAGAGAAAAACTTTATCTGAAGTCTTCCTACCTCTAGCTTTGGTGGAGTGTTCCATATCTCCTCCCATTATCGATGTTCCCTGAGAATCTTTTATTTTCTACAGGATCTGGACTATAATCATTTTCTGGTGGGAGGGCCTCTTTTTTATATTGCTGTTATTCAGTTGTTTTTTTTAGTCTACGGCACATGGAGGTTGTACCTGGCCTCCAAACAAAGGCTTGATAATTGGACTAATAGTCGTTACCATTTGAATGACAATGAGTATTGCATTGAAAAACGCTTCAGTAGTGTGAACACCCAGCATAGACCAGAGAATAAAATCACAAAAATTACACTCGGTACTCCGAGTGTTGACAATGTCTCCAGGGGACAAGTGGAATAATAAATGGTCAAAAAGGTTTTTTTTTCCCCTGAAAGTGCTAGTAGCACTGTATTATTACAGAGTAGAAATAAATGTCTTTTTAAAGGCAAGCTTCAACAGTCAGTTTCAATGACTTTATTTCATTCATTTTGTTTTTCAGTACAGTACAGACTCAAAAAACCCCTGAAAAGCTGTCATCTTGTACAAATTCATTCCACGAGAAAGAGAAAAATAGAGTCTGTTTCGCTTTCTGGAAACTTTCTGCAGATTTGAAGAAATAAATAAATAAAGGCAAATTTAATGTTCCTCTATAGAGGTTTTCAAAGAAACCCTTTTTATAATAATATATAATATAAGAATATTTGCAGAAAATGCAGGTTTTATTTACAGGTACATTTTGTTTTAGAGGAGATATGAGTAGAATGATCTTTAGAAGTAATTCTTAATCATATTTCATTTATATAATTTATTTACATATTTTTTTTTAAAAAAAATACGTGATTCTGTGAGACTAGGGGATCTTTATGCCATTAAAAGCCAGAAGAATAAAGGAGAAGAACAAAAAGGTGTACATCCAGGAAAGTAACTGCAACAAACGAAACCAAATCTTACAAGGGCTTACCACTATCCTATCACTATCCTATCCTATCTCCACTCATCCTGAGAGAATGACCAGGTTTTCATTGTCTTCTGAAACATCATCAGGTTGGGAACTATATGGATTCTGGAGGGATATGGATTCTGCAGACGGCATGACAAAGGAAGCACATTGATGATATAATGTTGCATCATTAAAGGTCTCTATGATATCCATAGTACAAAGTGATCACTATAGACAAAATAATTATTCATTCATAATGAAATAGGATAGGTATAATGTGAAAAATGTTGGCTTATTATGGTGTATTGTTACTTTATGATGTTGTATAATTATGTTGAAAGTGAAGTTAGTTTTTTATATGTTTTTCTTTCTTTTTCATAGGTTTTATGTGTATCTCTCTTTAGCCAGGTTCTACCTATGTAAACCAAGATATTATGTAGCCCTAGTTCAGTGAAATCACAATTCACTAATTTCTGGGCTTTTTTTTTTTTTCTTTTCCTTCTGGCAGCCAGCAGACCAGTTTCCCAATGGGCAGCAAAGGGTCTGCTGGCTGCCAGAAGGAAAA